>NC_061088.1:25974708-26139708 GCF_015104395.2 Macrobrachium nipponense | reverse complement strand
GTAAAGCCGTTGGTCCCGTTGCTGAATAACCACTGGTTCCATGCAACGTTAAAACACCATACAAGCAAACAAGCAAAACAACAAACATAAGTCCTTCAACGCTGAAAGGTAAATTGAGAGCAAGGTTTTAAATGCGTAAGAAGAGGAAAACCTCACAGTTGCCCTATGAAACAATATAGCTAAAAGACGGTGGGAAGTAAGATGGAATAGAATATGAACAGAGGTATTGCAAAACGAATGAAAGGGGTTGCCGCCAGGGGCCGAACGGGCACCGTAAAGAACAGTACGTAATGCCTGCAGCGCACCGCATGAGGTGCACTGACAGCACCATCTCCCTAGGGATAGTTAATAATAGGTTGTCTGTACCGTACTCTTACATGATGGCGTGGCGTTCTATATATTACTTTAATACTGCACAATGTCAGAGGTTCAAAGTCTCAGACCATCAATAACTCGTTGTTTCAAGGGCAGTTCCAAGCACGTACACGTATAGTTTATTTAATAGTGAGATTTTTCTTTACTTCTTTATAATGGAAGGCCGGAATGGTGGGCAATTCGGTAACCTACTCCTGTTGGGAGACTATGGATAAATACTAGATGAAAATCGGGGCTGATTGTGAACAGCGCATATCACTACAACGGTCAACTCCTGGGCACTGTTTATATTCCTTTGTTTGTTTGTTTGTTTGTTTTTTGTGTTTTTTTGAGGGGGGTGCGGTGGTTAAGGGTGGGGAAGGGGTGAGGAGATCAATTGCTAATAAAAAGGTATGATTAACTAATTTAAAACTTACTGTATATGTTACTATTTACTTATTCATTTTGGATGAAAACAAATCAAAGATTATGTATCAAAACTTGAGTGGCTTCTTGAACAAAGGTAGTTAGCGTCAGGGATGTCTGCTTCCATCAGTAACTTGAAGTCCGGCCAATATATCGAGCCTTTACGTCAAAATCAGTCACTCAATCAACCAACTGATCAGGACGGCTGAATGAAAAGAAGTACAAAATCATAATTGGTGTCAGAGCCAAAAGCATCAGTACAGGCTCTTGTTATTCGAGGTGCACCAATAATAATAATAATAATAATAATAATAATAATAATAATAATAATAATAATAATAATAATAATAATAACTTATTAAAAGTAATTGCTGCCTCATCTGCATTAATTTTATATAGAATTAATGCAGTTGAGGCTGCAATTACCTTTAATAAAACATGTTTAAAAGAGGGTTGGAGAGAGAGAGAGAGAGAGAGAGAGAGAGAGAGGAGAGAGAGAGAGAGAGAGAATTGTACAAGCAATGATAAACCAGAAATGACAATCAATAATAACTAACTAATAATTAATAATAATAATAATAATAATAATAATAATAATAATAATAATAATAATAATAATAATATAATAATAATAATACAGGAAAGGGCCTTCTCTTTAAAAAAAATGTCATAGCACAATATATCAGCACGTCAAGTAGACTTTTTACAATGTTTTCGCTATTCTTCTCACTAACCGTTCCTCCTTATCGTGGGTGGCACAAGTTTCCAGATGAAGGGAACTTACTCCCTGGACCCAAGACCTCAGTATTAGGTATAGCTGGAGGAGAAGCAATTACAGAGAATAGAGATAATATATAAAAAGAAAGCCTACCGTGCTGCAATGTTCAGTAATAATAATAATAATAATAATAATAATAATAATAATAATAATAATAATAATAATAATAATAATAATAATAATAATAATAATAAAACCCTATGGTATCCATATCTGTTTTCTAAGCTTAACAACTCAAGTCAGTGGGTAAGGAATTCCATTTTCAGACTTAGCGTCCTCCAACCTGTATGTAGTAAGTCCCTAACGCTGGAACTTGCCATATCAACCTTTTCTTGAATTTGCGTCATTTTTATATTGCAGACACACTTACAATATAAAACTATTGATTGAATACAGAATTTGGGCCAAAGGCCAAGAACTGGGACCTATGAGGTCATTCAGCGTTGAAATGGAATTTGACAGTATAAGGTTTGAAAGGTGTTGTAGCAGGAAGAAAACCTCAAAGCAGTTGCACTATGAATCAACTGTTAGGAGAGGGTGGAAAGTAAGGAAGCAGAAAGAGAATATTAATGGAGGTACAATAAAAGGAACGATTGGGGTTGCTGCTAGAAACCGAAGGCACGCTGCAAAGACCCTTCACTGACGGTAATAATCCCCCTACGAAGAATATAGAATTATCGTCAGGGTTGAGAGGTTGTAACCTTCTCGGGTATTGGTTCGTGAAATGGAGTGTCCGGCAACCTCTGCTCAACTTGCAACTGATATTGGGAACTAAAACTGATCAGCAATGGGTCACAATTAAACCATTAACCCAGTGGAGGAAAAAAAGTCACTATCATAATTTTCAAACCGTACATCGGTTCGAACCCTCACAAGTGCTGAAGCACTTATTAATTTACAATTCCCGTTAGACGCAAGTTATTGCCAAGGTGTAGTGAACTCTATATTAAAAGATATTCGTGGCTTAGCATTCGGACATATACATAAATACACACATACATGCATACATATATTATATAAATATTGAATAAATACATTTATACACACATATACTATATATATACATAAATATATGTACTTTATAAGATTATATTATATGATATATATGTATATACACACAATATATATATATATATATATATATATATATATATATATAATATATATGTGTGTGTGTGTTGTGTGTGTGTGTGTTTGTGCGCGCGCGCGCGCGCCTGTGTACATATTTATATCATCTAATATAATTTTATAAAGTATACATATATGTATAAATGTAAATATATGAATGTGTATGTATGCTTATCAAACAGATATTATTGAAACTATTACTAATATCAATTTAACTATTTTCGTTCTTTCGCTGTCCCTCTGTTTAATAACGTTACGGTTGTCATGGCATCATAACTGTAGTTAAAGTTATCATTATTAATATTATTATCATTATTATTATTATATATCCCACTCAGGTCCACTCTTCCACTGGGGTCGGTACGAAACCTTTGAATTCGGCTGCACCCTGGCCTTTTCTGACCCAACCAGGAGCGGAAGGTCCTTTGTCACCTGCGCTTTCATCTTCGTCCTGCTCCTGCCGCTGGGTGAGTAACGAGCGAATTTGGGAATAGGGCCGTTGTCTGATTTCGCACAGCTTTGGCCAAAAGTTGGAAAACGAGCTCCCTTTGGCGTGATGGAAGTAGGTTTACATATCGCTTACTCGGGGAGTAAGCCTACAGACTATTTTGTTATTGTTGTTGTTGTTGTTGGGTGAGGGAGCTAGGAAAGGTCTATGGAAGAGCCTAAAAAGGTCTGAAAAAAGTGTTTCGCTTTGAGTTAAAGATAAAGGTATTTTAGGATAGGATATGTATGACATAATAGAATAAAAATGTAAAAAAAAAAAAATATCAATAATACGCATGCAAAAAGTACAGAAAAAATATTTATAATAAAATACATCGCATTTCTTTCAATTTTCGTTGGTGAAACAACTGTCTATTTGACAGCAGATTTTAGCGCGCGCCCCGAGTAATCTGGAAGTCAGATCGCGCCTTGTTTTCTTCTATCCAGGTTGACATTAAATTGTCACTGGATGAGACTCTCCAATTAATCGCCATTAAGAGTAGATGCTTCACGTTTGACTGGTTCTTATTACATCGAGTTACTTATCTTTTTATTCAGTATGTAAGATTCAAAAGTTATAAACAGCAACATCTTTAATGTTACAGCCTTTCCCGAACTGATGGAGCACAGGCATCAAGTAGTACAGTTTTTCCAGTAAAAGGTATGAAAAGACCTCTCGTAGTGGATGTTCACGATCTGCTAAGTGAACACGCACTACGCACTTTGGCCACACCTCTTCCTAAGCAGCTCTAAAATTTTTGACATAGGAAAGTGCTGGCATTCACAGGAAATCAGTATTCAAATGATGACAGAGGAACTGAGCCGAGACACGTAATCTTCTCCGTAAGTGCATGAAATCTGTTTTTAAGGTAGCATTAGTCATACCTTTCTCAGACCTTTAGAGTGAACGTCTGGAGTCTAAGATCATACCAAGTACCGAATATTCCGAATCTACAGCGAATCATAGAGAGGGAGAAGTGTTGGAAATAAAGAGTTAATTGACTTACTGTCATGTTTCACATCTCTCTTAAGGTTTAAACCAACTTTCATTATTTCCATCATTAGGAAAGGTCGAATTACTGCAACTACCACGTCACAAGTATTTACACTAAAATCAACATAGGACCAGAATACTACCCTAAGGAACATCAGACAAGACAGGTCTTGGCACCATCCTGAAAACTCCAAATAAGATAAAACAAACACGCGTTTTGTTTTTTGTTTTTTTTATGGTGCTTTTACGTTGCACGGAACCAGTGGTTATTCAGCAACGTGACCAACGGCTTTACGTGACTTCCGAACCACGTCGAGAGTGAACTTCTATCACCAGAAATACACATCTCTCACTCCTCAATGGAATGGCCGAGAATCGAACCCGCGACCACCGAGGTGGGACGCCAGCACCATACCAACCACGCCACTGAGGCGCTTAAACACGCGTTTATATTATCCACGTGCAGCAGTATCATAAAAACCAAGTCACCTTTAAGTAGTACTGTAGGCTCTTGTAAAATAATGAGCATCAAATATCAAACACCAAACAAAAAAGGTGATTAAGTTTTGAAATTAAACTTCCAGTTTTATGCAGCCCTGAAATTTAATTAAAATCAGCCAATTCACTCAAAACTCCGTCGCTAAAAAAGTACTCAAACTTTTAACTAATTATACCTAATTGTAGCTAGAATCTTTGATTGCTTCTTTGTGTAAAAATAATACGTATTCTGAACTGCCTAGTGAACGTTAACTATTTCTCTTTTCATTATAGTGCCTCGCTATTTACCATTTAATGAAGTCTTCATATGTCGAAGTAATTCTACACATACAATCCCGCTGAAGAACCATAAACTCGTCGTGAGTTGCTATATTTTTGTGTACATGTATGTACGGGAGTGATCGAATATATGCGTGTATACATGAACGTGTGCCTTTTTGTGCTCTCATACCACAGGGGGAAACTTTGAAGCAATGTCATCTTCCAAAAGTGTAAAGGCGGTCATATTCATCCCTCGGTCTTAATCTATAAATAATCTAATAAGGCATTCTTAGTAACAAGATGTTGTTTCCTCCACCAGCTGTGGTCCTCACCTGCTACATGCTGATCGTCATGCAGGCCAACAAGTACCAGTGGGAAATGAACCGGATCTCGAACAAGCAGCCTTCCAACCTCCGGAGGAAGAGCGACGCAGGGAACGCCACTTCGAACAGGAATACCCAGAGGTCTCTCAGACTCCATTACAAACTCGTCAGGGTAAGGTTTGATCTCTATTATATAAATATAACAAGTCAAAAATGCACCGAAATTTCTTCGGTGCTATTGAGTTTTCAGTCGTATAATCAAGGCCACTGAAAATCGATCTATCCTTCCGCGGCCCATGAAACTCTCAGCCCGCTGTGGTGGCCTGTGTTGTTGCGTTGCCAGACGCATGATTATGGCTAACTTTAACCTTAAATAAAAACTACAGAGGCTAGACGTCTGCAATTTGGTATGTCTGATGATTGGAAGGTGGATGATCAGCATGCCAATTTGCAGCCCTTTAGCTTCAGTAGTTTTCAAGATCAGCGGGCTGACATAAAATGTGCAGACGGACAGACAAAGACATCTCAATAGTTTTCTTTTACAGAAAACTAAAACTGAATCCATACAAACGCAAATTAAAATTCTGAAATAGGAAACTTGTGAGATAAAGACTGAGAAATTAAAAAGACATGAAATGAGTTACACTGAAACAGAAATCGCATCTTTGTGAAATAAGAACTGGGAAGTGTCCAGGACCTATATGTCTCTACGATGGCGCGTCCGAGAAGGCGAGGTGTAGATGAAAAGGCGCGATAGAGGGTTTCAGCTGAGCGCACACCATAAGCACAAAAGTCCAATGGAAACGGCAGCGTTATGCCAGTAGAATATATCTGTTGAATATTACACACTTCACACAGAGACGCAAAATTTTTCATTGCACAGTCGGCAATATATATATATATATATATATATATATATATATATATATATATATGTGTGTGTGTGTGTGTGTGTGTGTGTGTGTGTGTGTGTGTGTGTACTATATACAAATATATGTATATTAACAAATAATCTGTTGGTCCGAAGTTCGATTCTCGGCTCGGCAAACATGGAACCAGAGGAATTTATTTCTGGTCATAGAAATTCATTTCTCGATATAATGTGGTTCGGATCCCACAATAAGCTGTAGGTCCCGTTGCTAGGTAACCAATTGGTTCTAGTTACGTAAAAATATCTAATCCTTCGGGCCAGCCCTAGGAGAGTCGCTAAACAGCTCAGTGGTCTGGTAAAAATAAGATGTACTTACTTACCACAACACCCAAATTCTACTCAGTTTATGTGTCCATAACTGTCCTACATGTAACATGGCACACAGGTGCTATTCATGCCCACAGATTCGAAACATCTGTGGGAAAAATAAATATCTCCTATTAATCCTAGGCATATGTTTTCACAACATCAACACAAAAAAATGGTACAAGATAAAAATAATGCAATCAATGAAACAATAAAGATAAAGAAAAAAAAGGAAAATACAGCAATCAATATCTGTCTCCAAAACTCACCATTCAGGCGATGGTTCGAACCAAAACGTCCCGAGTATGTCACATCCCAAAGCAGAATGAAATATTATTTCACTAAAGGTCTAAGCTCAAGAGACACAGGCATGTACAAACGAAACATGTGTCAATGGCCCCACCTGTAACACAGTTGGGGCTAGCAACACCTTCTAGAAGTCCCCAAAGAGAATTGGAGATTCAATATGCGGTCTCACGACTCGAGCTAAGCGACAATGTTAACATATACTCTTAATGGCCTGCGCGCTGGCGTGTGCCTACCTAATCATTTGGGTAAACAAAGTTTCCACGCTGAACATCACACTTTTCGTAAGCAAAGGAATGTCACGCCTTCATGAAATATATATATATATATATATATATATATATATATATATATATATATATATATATATATATATATATATATAGAGGCATATATGTATATGTGTGCGACTGTTACAACAGAATTCCATCCAATAAAAGCATCCCACGAAAAAGGCGATTTCATGAGCTCCTTTTATTATATATATACCTATATATATATATATATATAATATATATATATATATATATATATATATATATATGCTTAACGATGTCTGAATAAAGACGAAAGCGCTTGGATTTCTGACTATCATTTTCCCGTGGTTTCGCTTTAAATCTCATATATATATATATATATATATATATATATATATATTTATATATATATAGATATATATATATATATATATATATATTGTTATATATATAGATATATATATATATACATATATATATATCTAAATATATATATATATATATATATATATATATATGTTATATATATATATATATATATATATGTATATATATAATACTAAAAATGTTATATATTATATAATATATATATAACCGCGTGTATTTGACCAATGAAACTGTCAAGCTTCCAGAGATAAAACAAAAATGAAAAGGGCGATTACAAAGCAATTACCCTCTTCCTTTCTACACGAACTCCATTCCGAAAAAAGATTTCACGTTCTAATATTTCTTCTTTCCAATAACTTCTGTCTACAATGTAGGACGACGGAAGAATTGCCCGTCTAGCAGAGAATCAATCCAATTACAGAAGAACGACCCCATTCTGTCTCCTCTTCGGTCTCCTCGGCTGAGAGAGAGAGAGAGAGAGAGAGAGAGAGAGAGAGAGAGAGAGAGAGAGAATCATATCACCAATAAAGCTACAACCGGAGAAATATAATACAGACCACCAAATAAGACTACATTGAGGGATGAAGGAATCCATATAGCTGTCGTATTCCAAGAATAAAAGAGGGTACAAAATTCGCTCCCTGAAGAAGAAGAGCTTCAGAACGAGAGAGCGAGTTCTCTCTGTGAGCTACAATACTCATGTTATTGTTGGTAAATTTGAAATGAGGAGGCAGATGTAAGACAAAAGATTCTGAAGAAAGAAGGAAACATGGTTACAATAAGAACTGTCAAAATTCAATAGATGCCAAATGTAATCATCCTCACAAGACCCAAGTAAATGTTCATCGTTTTCTACAGGCTAGTGGCATGATGCAAATAGACACACCAATTATATTCAGCAAAAAAACGCGATCATTTAGGGCAAAAATCATAAACACCTAAGTAATTAAATAGAAAAAGTCAATGCCACACATTCTTAAGGATGAAGTTACTTACTCTACATCCTTTTCTTGACCACAAAAGATGCTGGTACCCATTTCCAGCAGTAAATGAGCAGTAGGCTAGGGGCATCCCACAGACCTAGTGAGCATAAGCAGATATATGCACCACTCAGCCTTGGTACACACTATGGCAGACTGCACGTTGCAAAGGTGGGCAGTAGGTGGCCATGTATTTGTAAGAAAGAGAGTGATTGTGTTCTGGAGTAGCTGAAAAGCTGTCGAGTCACAAAAGGAGTAGTACTTATTGTTTATCTGTTTGTTTGTTTGTTTGTATGGCGTTTTTACGTTGCATGGCACAAGCAACGGGACCAACGGCTTTACGTGACTTCCGAACCACGTCGAGAGTGAACTTCTATCACCAGAAATATAGTACTTATTGTGTCTGGAGAACTCTTCGGGTGAATGAAAGAACTAGTACTAATGTGGTATTTGTGCCTGGCTGGGTTCTGCGAATATGAAGGATGATTGTGCTAGGCGACTTAAATACAAAGGGAGGTCAGAGAAAAAGATGACTTTGTAGGTGGATAGGGAGATCCTGGAGTAGATTTGAAAGGAAAGTTTCGTGGATTTTTTTCATAGATCATGGGTCTTGGAAGGGAATGGTTTTTAAACAAAATGTGTTCACAAATGTACTTAGGAAAGCGAACACGTTGCAGAAATAATTTCCTAGATTATAATATTAGTATAGCTTGGATAGAGGGGCTTCGATGAATGCTATGATAGTGAAAACAATAGTGATTGCAATTTGATCATTATCCCTGTGATGCTCAAGTTTAGATATAAATTTAAGCTAGAGGGAAGGGGCGAAAACATAGCTGTCTGCGGAATTACGATAATGGAATTTAATGCGAGGGAATGTGGGCTGGGGTTACTGAAATGGCGATGGCGGAGTTCATGAGAAGTTTGTCAAACTTCAAAACTGGGTCAGCAGAGACTGCTTCTGCACGTAGGGCGGTAGAATGAGGGAATATAAACAAGAAGTGATGGGATGTGCAAATGTGTAGTTTATAAAGAAAAAAAATTATTAGAGGTGCAATGACATGACAGAAGACTGCACAGAATAGACAAGATGAAAATGAGAAAAAAAGATAGCAGGTCATAAAAAGACGGGAAGGTTAATATACAAATGGATCATAGAATGAGCATGTTTAGGAAGTGACTGTTCAGGCCGTAAGGAGGGAAACTAGATGTTGAATGGTGGCACACCGAGAACTGATCAAATGGCAAATGAAATGCTGTGGTGCACTGGGTATAGTCTTAATGAGTGGCTGGCCAGGGTTTGTATCGTATGTCTGGATGAGAGTAATAATTGCCTCACTGTAAAAGGGAAAAAAATGAATGGTAGACGAAACAAAAAGAATTATGTAACCATAATGTCACTTAGTATACCACTGAAGGCGTATGTCGAAACTTCTACTACAGAGATTGTACTTTGCTGCAAGTTGTAAGTTTGTATATTTGCCTCATTTACGAAGAACAGAAATGCGTACTGTGTGAAAGAAAGGTAATATGTTTTGTTGAATCTGTATTTAGTTATGAAAAGCGTTGCGTTTGGGTATTTCATGTATTAGATCGTAAGTATATGTGATAGTGCTTAAGTACCGGTCGTCGGTTGTTTGTTGATTCGATAGTTAGTCGAACAGTTTGGTGTTGGTTAGACCGTTAGAGACTGTCGCGAGTGGCTGTCCCTACGGATCTCCAAGGAGAGTCGTAGGTCTAAGCCACTCAAAAATTCCTTCCCTCTCAAGAGTTCATTTAGGGAAATTCCTTTAGGAAATATGCACATCTAAGAATAAGGAGAATTTCTTATGGTGTCCTTTAGATGAGAGTTACGAAATACTAGAGATGCTAACGCCGATCTCAGACAATTCACGCTAGGAATAACGAGTCCGCCATTCGCATTGATATTAAGTTCACATTATTTATAGATGTTCAATATGTACACACCGCAATATAATGTCTTAAGTGTTATTCAGAATGAGAGAAGGAACTTGGGTGTCGTAGTATAGAACTTAGGCTACGACTAGGATGGTGCTTTTTAATTCACGTTAGACTATATCTACGATCCCTTATGATTTGAGAAGCTCTACGTATTTCGAAGTGAGTCTGGATAGCGTATAAGCTGGTTTTGATTGAGAAAATAAAACAAAGATAGAAAGAAGGATTTATATGGGATGAATGGTGCTGGTATAGATATGGAGGGGTTGTGTGAATTAAGTGCTTTTAAATCAGTCTGAAAGTAAAGCTGGATATGGAATATACTATAGCCTTAAAATAGCTGATAATAGCATCAAGGGAGAGACAATGTAGAGGGTGTCGAGTATGTGGTATACAAGATAAACTATTGAGAGGGATTGAGAGTTCTTTCATTGGCTGGAGAGGGTGTTAAAATACAAAGATGTAATAGTGACTGGTCTAAGACAGAGGTGTCATGATTCCATGGCTATTCAATACCTTTAATTGCTGTTCAGTACATTTTGAATATTTTAAAAACAAAACAAAACAAAAACTTCAGATGTATGTGCCATGCTGTGGGATACACAAACGAGTCAATAACGTAGTGTGGAGTCGTTTATAATTACAGATGATGCAGTAATGACCAGAGATAGTGAAGAGAAACTGCAAAAACTAGCAAGAAACAAGGTGTTTGTAAGAGCAGAAAAATGCCAATCAGTGTGAGCAAGTCAGGTTATGATAGAAAATGGAAACCAGGAAGATAGGGCAATGAATTTTATTAAGGATGGTAGAAGGCCAGAGCTGACTATTCTATGAATGAATATATATATATATATGGGAATGGGAGTTAATAAAACGGATGATGGTAGGATGAGAAAACGGAGGAGTAACAGAAGAGGTAAAGAAGACAGATACCATAACGTGTGTATTTGGAAGTTAAGGTGGGAATGTGCTGAGACTCCTGAGCCAACTGTCCTGTACGGAAGTAGAATGTTTACTACACTGAATGCTAATGAGAGGAAAATGGCTGAAGCCGTCGAGATGAACTTTGTGGTGCAAAAAATATTAAAATGCGTGAATGACAAGGCGAAAAGGTGGAGAAAGCGGTAAAAAGAGTACCTTGGGTGATAGATCAGATCTTCAGAGCATTTTGAAGTAATTTGACCGTGCACAAAGAATGGCGGATGATGGGATGGTGAGGAGAGTGTAGTGCAGAGGTGTCGGGCGGGAAGAGGACAGAAAGACTTAGAAAGTGATGAACAGATGGAGTGAAAGCGACAACGCAAAGGAAAGGACGACGAGGCTCATTTAGAGCAAGTTTCCAACAAAGGAGGTTCATCCAGCATCCTGCAATTAACTATGAAGTGTCAATGGCCTTTGTGATGTTTTTCTCTGGAGCCAACCATACATACGTGTGTGTATATAGAGAATGTGTGTGTGTTTGTGTGTGCGCAGAAGGAACAACACACCCTGCCTGCGCTTCCTAAGCCCCAATACCTGATACTCGTATCCAGGGGAATACGGGGAAGAGGAATGGGACCTGGAAAAACGAGTTATGAATTTTAATGGAGGAAACGAACCCGACCTCCTAAGGGAAGCAGAGGAACATTCCTGTCGCCACGAAAATATTCATGGGAGATTATAATAATATTACGTCTTCCCGTTTGGTAAAAAAAGGACGTGGTAGCGAAAGAGGGAGCGTGTTTACCATGGAAAGAATATTGAAACTGATAAGCATAAAAAATATACTGTTCGTATAATCATAAGATAATTCATGATTTCGTGTTTTTCCTTGCCCTTTTGTCAGGCCTGGGCTAGAAAAGGGCATTAGGTTATCCGATCTATCACCCTTTGCTCTTAAGAATAAAAAATAAAAAGTTACCATACTCGTTCGATACTAAAACATCTGTATACGTTTGATGAATCGAGATTTTTCAGAGTAGAACGAAAGAAAATATTTTAAAAGGCAAATAAACCGAGTAAGATAAAATGAGATAGAATAAACTGCAGCAAAGACGACAATATATTGTAAGATGACATTGGTAGACACAGAACAGCTCTCACTTAACCGACAAATCCGGTAGCACAAGGCCCCTTCAAAAGAGTTGGGATTACTCCCTTGGGCCTAACGGAACAGTGACAGATAATGATAGAACAAAAAAATAGAACTCAATATAAAGTATGCGCTTACGGTTAGAGATCCTCTCGTCATTGGAACGCAAATGACTATAAAATGGAAGTGACAAATGAAGCAGAGACTATAATTACACAAATTGCTCATGCCAGATTTGATCCATGACGGTTACGGGATGATTTTAAAAGATGGCCGCAATATTCTAGAGCAGCGGTATGAGAGAGAGAGAGAGAGAGAGAGAGAGAATTGGCGTTCACATAACACGCACATTGCTCCTGCCAACATTCGCTTATTAGGCGGAAATCTTTGGTATTACGAACTGGAGTTACGTAGTCTTCCAAGGTCGTGGATGTCTCCCAGATTAAGTAGCTGCCTCTTCCAATAAGTATAACCCGACAGCGGAAACAGGAATCAGTATAGATTACGTAAAGCTTACGTTAGAGTAATGGCATTACATAGGAACTCAATTACGCAAAACTAATATTACTTACAAGTATTGCCGTGACTCCGTCGAGTGTCGCTTATTTTGATATACCTAAACGTTATGTATCTGCTCTTCCGTCTTCGTTTTTTTTTCTTTTACCGCTTCTAACGGCTCATCGGTTACACTGATGGAAACGGAATTTTATGAAGCATCTGTCTCGAAATTCACTGTTGGTCACCTTTCCAAGTACTGGTCAGAGTCAGACAAATTCTTGTAATGTCGACTGGGGATTGATATCCTGACTCTGCAAACCGTCTGTTTCAAGGGCTTTTTAAGTCCTTATAGTCTAGTAACTAGGGTCCATACTAGTCCACAGAACCCAAGCTCTAGATAATACTAAGGTCTAGGCCTTGAAGAGTACGACCTTTAGTTAACCGCTATACGTACGTCATTTCCAGACGCAAGAGCCCGTGCTGCTATACTATGTCACGGCTTCATTTACAACAACGATTTAGCCAGAATCTCACTGTAATGATTAGCTTCCTGAACGATGTCATTTCCGCATAGCTTCACTCAAATTAAACAGTCGATACAAACTTAAAAAGGCCAAAGTTAAGAGATAATGAAATAGTCCGAACTCTTGATGTCTAAGGAATAACTTGACATCGATCAGACGAAATGAAACACTGAATCTTACGACAGAAATCCAAGCTGGCAATCTAGTGAGGAAGATGGCATTTCAATTCATTTCTTTTTCCTTTACGACGCGCAGTAATAAAGGACTGATTCTATCATAAAGAGATCCTGGATATTAAAATGCCTCCAAGAGGATCATCTCTCCGAGTGAAAATGAAAGTCTGATATTACATTCTACAAATACTCGTTGGAAATTGCTTACTAAGCTTGAGAGCTTTCTGAAAGCGCCTATTCCACTCCAACGACAACAAAGGAATTGATTTTGAAATGGAGTGATTCTTTATAATATATATATATATATATATATATATATATATATGTGTGTGTGTGTGTGTGTGTGTGTGTACTATGTATGTATACATGTGCGGCAAACGTTCGACTTTGTTAGCATGGCAAAGGCGGTTGGAGATCGATTCCAATTACAAATACCCGACTTCGACTGTGATTTGTAAGGTCGGAATCGGTATCAACTTATACCTCGCTTGTTGGCAGAGTCGGTAACGCACTGAAGTCCTGATTTCTCCTCTGTGCACTGGTTCGAATCCACGAGAGGACGATAATTATTATCATCTAAAAAATTCCCCTTCGGTTAACATATGTGAGAATATATTAATACCGAGGTAGAGTGAATTGGATATTAAAGGACATTTGTAGCTTAATGTATGTATGTATATGTATATATATACATATAATATACATATATATACATTATATAATATATATAACAGTGTATCCATATATTTGTCTCTGTAGGAAACAATATTATTTGCGTAAGAAACACTAAATCAGACTTCTCGCCATTGGCCCTCATATATGCAAAATGAAAGTTCCTAGCCAGAGCTTCCGGACGGTACGTAACGTCCTGAAGCTCTAGAATCCCAGTTTCGTCTTTTTTTATGCCCGTCACTTTTCACCCATAATAAAATCTAATCAGCAATAACTTCGCCTGTATCTCACCTCTTCGTGGAATTCAACTGACATCTGTCGGTGATATTTAAAGATCTGGTATGAATAGATGAATGAAAATGAATAGACCCCCTCCAGGGAACTCTGCTGACGTATACGACAAATTACTTATCTGCCCGCTAGCAAGATTCGGCATCGTATTGGACTTCTCGAGATGGAGTAAAGATCTCGTTCATTAAACTGGAGACGAATATAAACATTCTCACCTTTTTCTTCCCTTGTGTGATGAGTTGTGGATAGCTAAATGTAAGACATGAATGTTTACATATGTATGTAGTATGTATGTATGTATGTATGTAAGTCACGAAGGTCGCCAAAGCGAGCTGTCTGATTATCAAGAATAAGACAAGAAAAATAAAAGGAAATTCATATTTTAACAATGCACCTAAAGTTATAGACCATAAAAATGAGTAAAATCACCGAAAATTCCTATACAAATCAAGAATATTTTTCAAACGGAGAAACTGTTAAGTTAGTTAAGCGGTAAATACCTATTTCTTCACTAACTTTCGGATTACAATGTTCCATCCTCACCATCTCCATTGACAATATAATACAGATAAACGTAAGATGCTAAATAAAAGGTGCAATAAAACGTCTATACAATACTAATAATAATAATAATAATATATGAAATAGGTACAGCACTCGTGAGGACTAATATAAGCACACATACACACGCTGGTGCACGCTGTACCTGTGAATTATGTGTGTGTGTGAGCGCGTACATATACATAAATACATACATTATAAATATACACATATAGTATACATATTCCACCGTACACCTCTCTCTCTCTCTCACACACACACACACACTAACTCGTACCTATAAATACCTGACCATAATTTCTCCTGCCAACAGATGTCAGTGGTGGTGGCAATTGGCTACGTCCTCGGCTGGATGCCCTACGCCATAGTATGCATGTGGGCAACGTATGGGGACTACACGCAAATACCCGAAGGTTAGTGTCACCTAAAATTCTCCAAATGTTAAAGTGTCACTTAAAATTCTCCAAATGCTAAAGGGTCACCTAAAATTCTCCAAATGTTAAAAATGTCACCTAATATTCTCCAAATGTTAAATTGTTACCTAAAATTTTCCAAAGGTTAAATTGTCATCTAAAATTCTCCAAATGTTAAAGAGTCGTGTCACCAAAAAGTTTTCCAAAGGTTAAATTGTCACCAAAAGTTTTCCAAAGGTTAAATTGTCACCTAAAATTCTCCAAATGTTAGTGTTACCTAAAATTCTCCAAATGTTAGTGTCACCTAAAATTTTCCAAAGGTTAAATTGTCACCCAAAATCCTCTAAATGTTAAAGTCACCTAAAATTCTCCAAATGTTAAAGTGTCACCTAAAACTCTCCAAATGATAATGTGAAATACCTGAAGCTTGTTTTGTTTGCTTTCTGAAGTAAATAAGTTTATTACAAATTAATTTCAGTCAATATACATTAATTGTGGACATATGCAATATTTCCTTTTACTTTTAAATACGAATGATTTTTAAAAAATATAGGCTGGCAGATTTTAAAAAATTAGCGTATTCTAATATCATTTTGAACTACTATACTTACTACAGCAAAACCTTCTACAGAGCTTCAATTTTCTTCAATAGTACTAAAGTGCTTATTAAATTCGTATGTGACGTCGTAATTTGAGAAATTTTAAATGGCCTATCATTCTTTGGTTAATTTTATTCATTAATTACTACATTTTAACCCGTGAAGTATCGCCACAGTAGCTTCTTTATTTAAATAAATGTTAACTTTGATGTATGTTTTGCACATTTAGTTTTAAGTGTAACATTACCATATGAGGACAACGTAAGCGACGGTCTAACAGCAAGTTCCATCCCTAAGGCCCCCCATACACTGAACGATTGTCTGAACGATTGTCGTTTTCGACAAACACACGCTATTCAGACAGTGTGAACGGTCTCCGCACCGATTCCAGTCTGAACAAAGTTTTGGTCTCAGGAAGTCATGACATCATCTCTAGAAGAGACGCGCGCGATAGTGTTATATGGGCAGACAAACACATACATTGACAGACATAAGTCGCAAGCCAGCAACCTATTCATGACAGATTTCCGCTGAGATCGTTCAGATCACGAAACTCTACCACTTTTGCTTTCAGACAAGCCCATACACAATGTATTTGTGAACGACACAGGCATTCGGTGCATGGGGCCCTTAAGTGAGCATTATTAGCCGTCTCGAAGCTCGGACAGTGTATGGGGCCCTTAAGTGAGCATTATTAGCCGTCTCGAAGCTCGGACAGTGTATAGGGCCCTTAAGTGAGCATTATTAGCCGTCTCGAAGCTCGGACAGTGTATAGGGCCCTTAAGTGAGCATTATTAGCCGTCTCGAAGCTCGGACCAAGGTATGTACCTTTATTCTACATACTTAAAACAAGGGGTATTTGTGAGATAGGCTACCTAGGGGCTGGAGTATGGCAAGGCTAAAGGCGGCGTTGAGTGCTCGTAGAATATTTGCTACAGACAGCAAAAATATACATAAATATAATAGATAGACATATAGACACTGGAAAGGTGTAAAATTCCAGAGCATGTACCAAACACTTCCAAGAATTAAGTACACATCTCCAGGGACCCCGAAGATGTATTTGCAACACTGGAAAAGTGCTTCGTACTAGGTCTTTAGTCAAACTTTTAATCTTATTTATATTTCTAATTCTATTTTCATATATGATTTTGTCACGTGCATGTGTATGTATACACATAAATTATATATTATATTATAAATTATATATATATATATATATATATATATATATATATATATTTTATGTGTATACTACACATGCACGTGACAAAATGCAATGCATCAGCCAATAACAATAAAGCTAATTTTAAAAAATGCAGTACATGATCTCCTTGCAATGAAACCAAAGTACTAACAACAACGAGATTATTTTCAAAACAATGAAGGAAAGTTAAAATGAGACCCACCTAATTCTTGTCACGTGTTTTACTAGCCTCACCAATTTGGCCAATCAGAAGTTTTTCTTCAGATTAATAACAAACTTCTCTGCTCACAACTTTTCACAAAAACTCAAAATCTGTCAACGCTGTAGCGAACTATTTTAATCAATGAAGCTAGCTGATAGTATGGGCTCTCCAGAGAAATTGTATTATATATGTATATATATATATATATATATATATATATATATATATATATATCAAAGTTTTTTAGATTAATATTAAGGGGACAGATAGATTTACGCAGCTCTGCCTAGAGTTCGAAATTCCTCATTGTCGCTGACAAGCGAGGTACAAACGCCGAGCAACGGAAACTGACCTTAAAGTGTAAGTATATACATGCATACACACACGTATGTATATATTATATATATATATATATATATAATATATATATATATAATTGCATACATACAGTATACAAGTGTTTGTATGTACTATGCGTCTGTGTGTAGTGTGTGCATGCCCCAAAGGGAATTGTAGACAGAATAATATTAACATTCCAGCCAGGAATACGTATGTCTGCATTCCGCTCAAGATCACATCACTTATGACCTAGTATCCCGACGACGCCCAAGAAACTCCCTAGATATTCCACTCGAGCCGCGGTACGAAACGCTCGATTCTCGGGAACAAAAGCCTCAATAAGGAGCTGCGCCCTTGGAATATTGACTTACAATAGACCACATTTATGATGGGACAGGCAGAAATTGCAAAGAGAGAGAGAGAGAGAGAGAGAGAGAGAGTTAAAACTGTAGTAAGTCAAGGTCATGAGACGAAAAAATTATGGCCACTGTCGAAAAAGATGAGAATACGGGTTAATCTAAATTATGGAGACAGAGAGAGAGAGAGAGAGAGAGAGAGAGAGAGTGGTGGGGTGGGGGGGTGTTGGGCGGGGAGAGATTTCCTATGGCTTGGATCGGGTGTTTAACAGAAATATAAATAAACCAGGATATCACATGACGTTTTTCAAGTGGAGGTAACCGTAACGCCAACATTAATTATTATATAAAATATATTCATGAGATTGTAATAGCCACAATGCCCTCTTAACTTCTCAAATTCTTTGCTCTGTTTTTTTTTCAGTACAAGTGTATCCAAAAAAATTCCAAAAAAAAAGAGCAAAAAATTTTAGAAGTTAAGAGGGCATTGTAGCGATTAAAATTTCATATGTATCTGGTAAAAATGACCAGTAGATAATTCTACCACACACACACACATATATATAATATATTATAATATACGTAATAATATATTTAATAAATAGTTATATATAATATATATATAATATATATATAATATTATATATTATTCGTGTATATACATATATATATATTATATATATATATATATATAATATATATATATATATAAAATTTATATATTATAATATATATATATATATATATATATATATTATAGTCTATAGTATCTATATGTATATATATATATATAGATATATATTATTATATATAAAATATATATATATATATATAAAATATACATATATATATTTAGATATATATATATATATATATATATATATATATATATGTATATATATATTAATTTCATAATTTATATATATATATAAATATATATATATATCTATTTATATATATATATATATATTATATCTATGTACTACACACACACACACACACACACCACACAACATATATATATATCTTATAAAATATATATTTATGTACTATACACACACACACAACACACACACACATATATATATATATATATATATATATATATATATATGTACATGATTATAATTTTATATAAATACGTATATATGTGCGTATACAAAATCAAATTTAAAATGAAAACGAGGCTTATACCACATCAGAAGCAATCACCAACAAGAGATGGAGATAACTGGACAATTTAAAAAAATCTGAGACAATCCTATTTTATTCTGATGAGTTAATGGCGCCAAAGTGAGTGTTTACTTCACGAAAATAACCAGTATGGTCGTTACATCTGTTCTCTAGCAGTTCTCACTTGTTCAGCCACTCATTCTTTAAGCTACGGAACTCCACAACAACTATACTCTGTGTTTTTTCCATCTGTCCATCTACCTGTGGTGTTTTCGCATGGTAACACTGCGTCCCGGGCTTTAAATAATTACGCTATGTGTAAGTTTTAGGTAATTAAAAGGATATCTGGGTGTACATTTGCAACAGAAAATTATGTTAATAAATTACTGTATGCTAATTACACCGTTAATATTTGAAATAGGATATTATTATCATTGTTGAATGTAATTATCTAAAGCCCGGGACGCAGTGTTACCATACGCAAACACCAAAGGCGGATGGACAGATGGAAAAAAACAGAGTATAACTACTAATTGCCGTGTCAGTGGTTTGCGATACTCCACTCAAGTTATCAGTTCTCCATACTGTAGTCCTCCGTAGGGGGTTAGACCTCTTGCAATGCACTGTAGGCATTACTTAAGGTTCTTTGCAGCGTGCCTTCGGCCCCTAGCTGCAACACCCTTCGTTCCTTTTTCTGTACCTCCTTTCATATTCACTTTCTTCATCTTACCTTCCACCCTCTCCTAACACTTGGTTCATAGTGCAACTGCGAGGTTTTCCTCCTGTTACACCTTCCAAATCTTTTACTGTCAATTTCCGTTTCAGCCCAGGAATGACCTCATAGATCCCAGTGCTTGGCCTTTGGCCTAAATTCTATATTCAACTCAACCCCATACTGTTGTCATATTTCAATGGAAAACTTTCCTGTCTGCTTTCATATTACTGGAATATAGCGTTTAACCCAAAGGCCAAGCGCTGGGAGCTATGAAGTCATTCAAAGGGAAATTGATTAGGAAAGGTGTAACAGGAGGAAGATCTCGCAGTTGCACTAAGACCGAATTGTTAAGAGAAGGTGGAAATATGAACGGAGGTACAGTAAATGGAAAGAGAGGGGTTGTAGCTAGGAGCCGAAACGACGTTGCAAAGAACCTGATGTAGTAATGCCTACAGTACACCGGATGAAGTGCACAGACGGCACTTAACCCCCCTCATGGTCTATTACAAGGAATTAATTAAACTAATGTGAAAAACTGGATTACTTAAAGAATATTCCTACCGCAAAAGTGAACAATTTTCACCACTCTCTCTCTCTCTCTCTCTCTCTCACTTTCCCCCAAAGGAATAGTTTTGAAGTTGAAAGAACCTTTTAAAAGATAAAAGGAAACCCGGGAAATGAAGACATCCATCGAGCAAGATAAAAGGTGACGTACACGCAAGACGATGCTCGGCATTAATGGAGATTTGTCCCGCGGGGAAAAGCGCTGCGGTCCACCGCGAGAAGGCACTTTTTACCATAATAATGTCGTTTAAGCATATATTGTATGTACGTGTACACATAGGAACGTACGCACACAAATACACAAACACAAACATATATATAATATATAGTCTATAGTATATATATATATATATATATATATATATATATATATATATATATAGATATATATATATAATATATATATATATATCATATATATATATATATATATATATAATATATTATATATAATATATATGTAATATATATATATATAATATTATATATAATAATATTAATGTATATTTAAATATATATATAATATATATCGTGGTATATATATATAATATGATATACATATATATATATATATATATATATATTTTTATATATAATATATATATATATTATATATATATTTGTGAAAGTACTTATTCAAAGTCCCGGTTTTCACTCATCTTCTTACGTGGATTTTGTGATAATTCTCAAGCACGCGTTCCTTAGCGCTGCATTGGAAATATATATACATATATATATATATATATATATATATATATATATATATATATAAGTCATATCACATTTCCGTGATTCATATACATATATCGAGCTACAATGTCCTTTAATATCTAATTCGCTCGACCTCGGAATTAATATATTTTCATATATGCTTAACCGAAGGGGAATTTTTTCTCGATAATAGACTTGCCTGGACCAGGGCGCGAACCCATGGATCCTTTCAAATCCAGGAACGTCAGTGAAGCTTTTACCTACTCGCTCCGTAACTATACATTTACATCTATTACCATTCCTCTGACCTCTGGCAGCATTCCATACATAAAGATGTGAAATGGCCAGTTATTCTTCCATGAGAACCCCAAAAAGCATTTTTGAAACTTCTAGTACCTACAGTAAAACTGACTAAGCTGAGAGAGAGAGAGAGAGAGAGAGAGAGAGAGAGAGAGAGAGAGATTCTAAATCTGTTGAAAGTTTAATGGGGTAATAGTTTAGACATCAAGTTCAGGAAAATCCTTTGAAGAGCTGACCACATGCAATCGAATTCCAACTCCTGGATAGGGCTGGCTTACCGTAAGTGTTTGATTACCAATGGCAGGATTCTAGAGCCCCTGGCGTTGTCAACCTCCACAATTCACAGATATCTATCTCCTTTGTCTGTGGAACTATAACTTTGAAACTAATATACGTGATGTAATGGAAAGCAATTGCAAACCTGCAAATCAGCATATCTTCCAACGAAAGACCCCAATGAAAATTTAATGACACCAGAAACTGACAGTAAGTACTGCGGACCTGTCTTGTTAGAAGCAACAAGTATTTGTGCAGCTTGCAACATATCTTAAGACCCAGATGCGAGCAGTAAAGGGTCATGACGAGGCCCTTAACCAAAAAGACAAAAATTTTCAACTTCGATTTCAGTCACTATCAATTGCGAGCTGCATCTAGAGCAGAGAGGTGCGTATATTAGCAAACAAGTCTCGAAAATATACATCAAAGATCAAAATATCAAAAGGCAGACATAACAAGGAGACGCCTGCAGTCCGGAATATATTCCTGTCTCAGGAGAGACTTCAAAGAGGAGAGATTCCTAAAATAGTTTGCACCTGGAGACAATATGAGCGCGAGTTCTATCTCCTATTCAATTGCGAATTCAGAACCTCCAGCCAAAAAACACGAGGCTTTCAAAGGTACTTGTTAAAAAAAACATTCCTAAACAGGGCGAAAATTAAAGGGAGGTATTTCTCTTTCAGAAACGTCCGATAATGTTGTCTCGTCTGAAAATTGTCGTCTACCAGTTTTTTCACATACAGAATATGCACAAATTGTGTCCGTCATAAGAAAAATACTTCTAAAAACATTTTATCTCGACATTAATCCGTTTCCGAAACAGGATATCTCCCATTCAAAGAACAGACAACAATCCTAGTCAATTTCACGTTTAAAATGCTGAATACTGTATGAACCCTCGTGCAGGAAGCTTTCAAAACAAAAGCTGTTTCATACACTTAATCAGATGGGTCACTAGCAGCGTGTCAAACCCCCCCTACAAACATTGCACCATTAGCAACTAACTTGCACGCACTTTTCGTTTCCTGTTCTTTCTAACACTTCCATATTGCATACTCGTTGCTAACTCGTTACTCCACACTTTCCATATCACTGAACCATCTCTACACACCTTCATCCAACTTTTTTCACCTAACTAACTCTCTCACCGCTCTTGTATGCCTCCACATTTCTCACCCATTTCCTTTGTATACCACAAATACCTACTTTCTTCATTCTTATTCCGCATCTACACTTCACTTGGACTTTCACAATTTTATCACAAAATTAAGCTATGTAAAGTTAACAAAATACATGAAGTGAAAGGCGGAGTCGCGCCAACGGACAACTTACAAAAGGAAATCAAATTTAAAACAATTGATAATGAGGTCACAAATGCACGCAAGGACAAGACAGCGAAGTTAAAAAAAAAAAAAAAAAACGTGGAAAAAAAATCCCGTGACCTCAGTCTCCAGGATCCCGTCTGTCTCTAAGTAAAAAAAAAAAAAAAAAAAAAAAAAAAAAAAAAAAACTCATTTGTGCAGTATTTCGACTATTTGATTTCTCCAATATCGAAATTCACATGAACTACAATATTTAATATGCCCAAAATCGCATTCACCGCTGAAATCTATGGAGGGATATTTATTGAATCGCATTTCAAAATGTAAATAGGCAATTATCTCTGTTTACATCAGTAAATTGTCGCTTCGACCGATTTGTGTGACGTCACTAAATCCCAAATTCATCGCTAGAATGGGACTACCTTGTCATTACTACATCGTGACCCAACCATCCCGATTCCCTACCTACCCCGCCCCCATCCAGGGTGGACAAGCAGGTTTGTAGGAGGAGGGTAGAGATCTCCCTTACCCTTCGGTTTTCCTACCTACTCCGGCCCCACCCAGGGTGAACAAACCAGTTTACAGTGGGTGGATGGCATTGTGTCATGCCTTCCTCACTGTCACCCGGGGTATTACATACAAGATCCACTCGGATTTTATTATCAAAGATATATAAGTGAATGAATGAATGGATGAATAGCTCTATCGAATAGTAAAACTCGATAACTTCCCCACAGACCAGACTCAAAGAAGGAAGTTTGGCCAGAAGCCAAGCGCTGGGACCCATCAGGTCATTCAGCGTTGAAATGGAAATTGAAAGTAAAAGGTTTGACTGGTGAAACAGGGGAAACCTCAAAGCAGTTACACTATGAAACAATTGTTAGCAGAGGGTGGAGACTAAGATGGAAGAAAGAAGATATGAATGGAGGTACAGTAAAAAGAATGAATGGGGGTTGCAGCTAGGGGACGAAGGGACACTGCAAAGAACCTTTAGTAATGCCTACAGTGCACTGCGTGAGGTGCAACGATGGCAATCCCACCCCTAACAGGGGAGACTGAAAGAGGGAAAGGAAGACCACCTCCCTTAGAGATTACAAACTCCGGAATGAAACGGTACACAACAGAATAGTGGGGAGGGGTCCACACTGAACCCAGCGAGTCAGCGGAATGGGTGACAGAAGGAGCTTCTTGACATAATAAGAATACAAGAAACAACCAAAGCTTACGAGCAAACTACTTGCTGGCCACAACCAAGTTTTAATCAAAGTTATTCCAAAAACATTAACTAAGCAACTGAGCTCCTAAAGAACAGCTTGAAAAAAGTACACCATTTGCTCAAACACGTGCTAAACAGCATAAAGGTGAAACCCTTCCTCCTTGAGAGAGAGAGAGATTACAAGTAGCACTCTGGAGTGTCGGAACATTTTAAAGAAGTCATTAGAGAGAGAGAGAGAGAGAGAGAGAGAGAGAGAGAGAGAGAGATTACAAGTAGCACTCTGGAGTGTCGGAACATTTTAAAGAAGTCATTAGTCAAAATAAAATATGGCTCAGAGCACACTACTGCAAGTTAATGCGATTAGACACTGAAAAGACCCATTGAAAAGGGGGGAAGATTTGATCCCAAAAGAAAAAGTAAATGAAATTGAAAATAAAAAATGAAAAATGAAAACTTAATCTCCACCGATACAAGGCTTCGGGTGTGGGGACCATGTATCGGATAATGAAATCAATGAACTACTGGGGACTTTCCAGGCTCCTGGATCGATGCCACTGGAACCAATTAGCGGGTGGAATTCAATTCTATGGTGGGAAGAAGCTGTTCAGATAGATATGAAAAGGAAAAGGAGGCCCCCTCTTCTCTTTCTTTGAAGGTGCAAGCACTTGGTAAGTGAATGCATACACACACGATGATTACGACTTGAATCTCAACAACCCAAAGTTCGACTCCTGAGTGAAGACACGCTCCGTTAAGTATCACTGGCCCTCTGCTGATCTAGGCCGCGGTGGTTCCCAAACTGGGGGAAATTTCCCCCAAGGGGGAAATTTGAAGCTACCAGGGGAGAAATGATTTACTACCTACTAACTAAAAAAATCTCAGATGGATTTTCTCATGTCCTTTTATTTGTTACTAACCGCTCTCTATCCACTTTACTCTGTGACTATATGTTTATCAGTATATTTGTACATTTGAAAAATAAATTAGTAAATAGTCACAGTGTGTTTTAACTACTCTTTCCCTCATACACATGAAGGGGGAAATCTGGATGATTGAACTGGGTGCAGAGGGAAATGACAGAAAAAAGTTTCGGAACCACTGATCTAGGGAGTGAATTTTCTACCAGGTAACTATTTGATTGCGGCTGGTTGCAACCAAGGACGAGATGTAAACTAGAACTGGAATATGAAATTTAGGCCAAAAGTTAAGTGCTGGTACCTATGAGGTCATTCAGCTGAAAATAATGTTGAAAGAATTGTTAGGAGATGGTGGAAAGTTAGATGGAAGGAGAATATGAACGAAGGGACAGTAAGAGGAATGAAAGGTGTTGCAGTCAAGGGCCGAAGGGACTCTGCAAAGAACCTTGAGTAATGCCTACAGTGCACCACGTGAGGTACACCGACAGCACTACCCCCTTACGATGGAGATGTATGCTGTACATAATTTTCCAGGTATAAGGTTTGTGTTCTCATATATATATATATATATATATATATATATATATATATATATATATATATATATATATATATATATATATATATATATATATATTATATATATATATATATATATATATATATACATATATATACTATATATATATATATGTACAGTTGGTGTGCCAGCGTAGTTTATAAGAAAACAAGAAATATATCATCTCAAAAGGTTATCCCCTTTACTTTACTTGGACAGAGAACACACTTCCTCAAACCCGGAAGATTATATCTAAGTTTTCATTTTATCGAATTTTCAGCAACCAAGACAAGAATAGACTGAGAAAATGTCAAGTAAAAAAATTCCCTCTTCAAAATAGATCGATCCTGTCATCCTGTTTTGAACATGAGAAACTTCCCTATCCTATTCTCAAAAAGGTACGAAGGGTACTACCAATACGGCAACCCCCCACCACCACCATTTTTTTTTAACGACAGAGTAACTGATTTGTTTTTGTAAGCTAGCATCATCATAAGAAGTTCGCAGATGCCTATTTATTTATTTATTTATTTATTTATTTTTGCCCGTAGGAGCTTTCATTTTTCATTTTATCAAGTGGATGAAAAGCTAATAATTAAACCTTTAGCCTGATGTCCCTTTCTTGTGGTTAAATAATATCTCACTTTGTTTTTGAGCAACAGATTGATTTCACTTCTCTTTATTAAAACAAAAAACATTAAAAGTCAGAACGTGTTAAATGCAAATATATTCAACGACCTTCCTCATAACGCATGAGACGTCCATTTGAAAAATGAAACTCACTTTCTCAGCAAAATTAAAGGCTATTCGCCTTTCCATCAGCTTTTCTTCTCTCTATAGGCTATAGTAGATTCACATCAACCGTCCATTTGATGTCTAGGCCCGCCCCTTACGACGCTCCTGATTGGCCGTTGATAAGTCAATCACAGGGCTGGAAACTCTCAGTCTAAGGTTCTCTCGAGAGTTCGCATAGGCAGGATGTATGTTCCACCTCTCCTGAGGGATGCTTTTGAAAGACGTATCCCTCAGGAGAGGTGGAACATAGATCCTACCCATGTGAACTCGAGAGAGAGACAGGGTTTCCAGCCCAGTGACTGGCTTATCAACAGCCAATCAGGAGCGTCGTAAGGGACGGGCCTAGACATCAAATGCACGGTTGATGTGAATCTACTCTAGCACCTCTCTGCCCTCATAAAAAGGAACAGTTTCTTGCTCTCTTTTGAAAAGATGGTCTTATTTCCACTCCATCTCTCTTTCAAGAAAAGAAAAAAAATAATAAAAGTTCTGCTCTCTCTCTAAAATGGGTTCCTCACAATGGAATTGAGAGACTGCTCCCTCCCAGAGGACATAGCTGCCATATAATTAAAGCGATACTGAATAATATTCGCAAATAAAATAACATTTTTGCACATACATGCAGCCAACATCATAAGAACCGGCCTCGATGTTTTCCTCGAAGCTCATGTAACTCATTTTCATAACAGGAAAGATGATAAAAACTAATTTCACCCTAAATGTTTTCTAAATAACACCAGGGCTGAAAGGAAAAACTGTCTCATAAAGGAAGGAGAGAGAGAGAGAGAGAGAGAGAGAGCTAATTAATCATTCTTCACGAATATTTCACTCTGCTGCACTTCAAAATGACATTATTGCCGGAAGACAAGAGCGCTAAGCTGATACACGAAGCTGTCTTCTACAGGAGAGAGAGAGAGAGAGAGAGAGAGAGAGAGAGAGAGAGAGAGAGAGGAAAACGTAGGGGTGCAATTGATGGATAGGTGGAAGTGATTGGGAATCGAAGCATTAGAGGAGTGTGTCATTGACTGTGGTCACAGAGGGTATTCTTCCACAGAACAGAATGCAAAGTGAAGTGAATAACGAATAAATACAAAATTGAAACAAATCTTCAACTTATAGATAAATAAAAAAAATTAATTGATGGATAAATCAAACACAAGAACGTATTTTGCATCTAACAGAAATGAAATGACATCCAGTGAAGCTGGTTGTGGCTCTGAAGTTATTAAAAAAACACAAAAATATTTCGCCGTAAGAGATGTTACTTTTAAGCGATTAAATATGCTGATGGGAAGACTCTTTAGTGACCATATTTTTGCGCACGATGTGACAAAAATACTGCTATTGGTGGAGACTGTCAAAGACACAGGAGAAAGCTTTCCCTGGGGAAACAATTCTCCAAAAATGGCGACCACGGACGAACAACGCTGGTCTCTGTGAAGTTTTCTCCCTTTCGGTACATAGACGAAAGGTAGAGAATTTTGGGCGGGGTGGGGGGGGGGGCAGGAGGTGGGGGTCTGTTCGAATAAAGCACGAATGGCGGAAGCACAGAAATCTAAATTTTTCGTCCTACTTTTTTTTATGCAAATAATCATTAAAGTCAACTTTCATTAGAAAGAATTTGAAAGAACAGAGAAGAAAAAACCGTTGTTTGCGAAATTCATTGTACAATTTTTCTGTACTCGTGTAAAAAAAAAAAAAAAAAAAAAAAAAAACTCCAGCTAAGGTGCGTTAAGGCTTAGTGAGCAAAATTTTCACATTTTTTAAACATTTACAGACTTTTAAATATGGCATATCCTTCACGCGTTATCAAGCCTTCGGAGTGAAAATGGAAAACAAAAATCTAAACTAATAACATAATTCTACATTTATCGTTACAAAAATGTCACAAAAATCCGCAACAATACAATAAATAATAACCGATATAATTGGCAAAGTGTAGATCTGTCAGCACTATATTTAATAATAAGTAATTCAGCCAACGTCCGCGGAAAAGACTCCTCATCCCGGATGACGAAGATAAGGAAAACGACCTGACATTTTCAGAAAGAGGAAAATGGGACATTTTCAGAAAGAGGAAAATGTGACATTTTCAGAAAGAGGAAAATGTGACATTTTCAGAAAGAGGAAAATGTGACATTTTCAGAAAGAGGAAAATGTGACATTTTCAGAAAGAGGAAAATGTGACATTTTCAGAAAGAGGAAAATGTGACATTCTCAGAAAGAGGAAACCCTGAAAAATGACATGAAACAACAAAAGATGGAAGCAAATTTCTGTTCAAATGATATTTGGGGCCAGCCACGGGTTGCGGAGACTGTAGGTCTAGAAGCTGACAATTGAATTCGTGATTAGATACACAAAAGTTCGGATCCACATTCAGGTACGCCAACAGTAAAAATAAAAAGGTAATATACATAAAATTTGTATCCAGGAACAGTAACGATATCAAACATCATATACAAAAATGTTTACATATATGTTATCTCTTCTATTAACTGAGGTTATGTACGTTATAAATGTGCATATATATACGTTACATATATACCTACATGACATACTATATCTATATAGATATATAATATTATATATATATATATATCTGCTATCTCTTTATTAACTGGGGTTATGTACGTAAACTTATATAAATGTGTATTTATATCTACATATATATATATATATATATAGATATATATATATATATATATATATATATATATATATGATATATATTAATACACATTTATATAAGTTTACGTACATAACCCCAGTTAATAGAAGAGATAGCATGATATATATATATATAATATATATATATATATATATATATATATATATATGTATGTATGTATGTATGTATAGTATATATGTACGTATATAGTGCACATTTATATAAGTTTACGTACATAACCTCAGTTAATAGAAGAGATAACATATGTTAACATTATTGTATATGGATGGTTTGGTATCGTTACTGTTCCTGGATACAAATTTTATGTTATTACCTTTTTATTTTTATTTTTACTGTTGGCGTACCTGAATGTGGATCCGAACTTTTGTGTATCTAATCACGAATTCATTGTCAGCTTCAAGACCTACAGTCCCCGCACCCGTGGCTGGCCCCAAATATCTTTTATGAACAGAAATTTGCTTCCATCTTTTGTTGTTTCATGTCATTTTTCAGGGTTTCCTCTTTCTGAAAGAAAGAGGAAAATATATATATATATATATATATATATATATATATATAGACCGGTTAAAATGTTCTGTTACAAGAGAATTCCATCTAATAAAAGGAGCCCATAAAAACGCCAAAATATATAGAGTAAGTAGTATATTTCAGAGACTGCAGTCTCTGAAATATAGTACTTACTTTCTATATTTTGGCGCTTTTGTGTGTGTGTGTGTGTGTGTGTGTAGCACACGAAGCTTTTTCTTCTAATAGGAAGTAACCTCAAATAAAAACAAGCCACATTTCCTGTGGGTTCATGATTCAATTTCTGAATCAAGAATAGCATCCTCTGTGTAGGAAACTTGCATATCAGTAGTCACTTCAAATAAAAAATACGTTACTTGCTCAGAGGGTTCATAGGTAACAAATCAACCCACTTCCTCCTTCCTCTCTCTCTCTCTCTCTCTCTAAAAGCCTCTCGTTCCACTGATATGAAGACCCATTCATTTCATCACAATTTACCTCCCCCAAAACTGCCAGCCATTTGTCGTTCTCCGTTTACTCTTTCCTCTGAAAATTTCACCTGTACTGACCTTTTTACCACGTTTATTACCCTTCCAAGGTCAACCACTCTTACTCAAAATGATGTAAGTTAGCGCGCATAGCACCGTTCATAGAAAAAATAATATAAGTGCAAGTATGTTTGTATGTGATGCTTAATGTCGTTACTTTTATACATTCTGTGTGAGGGCATGTGTGTGGTGTATGTGTGTATATATATTATATATAAATATAATATATATAATATATATACATCTACATTTATCTACAGTATGTATATATATATACATATATTATATATATATATATATATATATATATATATATATATAAATACATATATGCATTATGTATGTACATATTTGATATTTATATATGTATATATATATGAGTATATATTGTGCTTGAGTGTTGACCCTCCCAATTGACTCTTCCATACCAAGAATACATTTTACAACAGTTATTGCGTTTGACGACAGCTCTGGGGGTTCACAAAGTGTATCGCAATTTCAAACTCTTTTATTCACTACCGCCGCTAAATTCAATCCCAAACACAGTTATTTTAGTGGAGCCATTTCTGCGGAGGAAATGGCGGCTTCCTTACCCCCTGTCACCAGGAACTCTGCAGATTAAAATCATAAAATAGCAGAAGCCGGAAGCCCCCTGTAGTATTCCTCGCTTCGCTTCCATTTCATTTTCTGGGTCATCGAGTTTGTCTGAATAGATTCCGAAAAGTTTCCAACATGCTTACATGGCAAATGTTATTATTCTCTCTCTTGCTCAAAATATGTATCTGGTCGGTCGGTCTCTCTCGGGCTCTCTTCCTCTCTCTTTATATATATATATATATATATATATATATATATATATGCGTGTGTGTGTGTGTGTGCATGTATAATATATATATATATATATATATATATATATATATATATATATATATATATATATATATATATTTATATATATATATATATATATCCCAACTTCCCAGTCTAACGTGGTCTCTCAAGATCAGGCAGATGCATCTCTCTCTCTCTCTCTCTCTCTCTCTCTCTCTCTCGGAGATACAAAAAACCGAACAGCGAAAGGAGGTCATCGCATCACTGGGATTTCACCGAAATGAAAAAGTCCCTCTTCAATATCTTTTTATTCCTCTTAATCACCAATTACGTGTAACTTAAGTACGAACACCTAAGTAGACGTTTCCCGCTGCTTTTTGGTTGGTGGGTTCGGTATACAAGCTGGCGATCCATATATCGAAAGTCATCGACGCGGTGAAAAAAAATTCCATATAAAAGTTCCCATAGTATGAATTCTCTGACTCTTTAAAAACTTGAATAATTACTAAAAGCGAGATTTCGCTCACGCACACCGGTACCTAACATGCATTAGGCATATGTTCTTTAAGGAATAAAATGACGTAGTTAAAATAAAAGGACTTCGATATAAAATCATTCAATCTGTAAGGTCAGAAATATGCTCTCCTACTAACTCACTAACCAGTACTAGAACAATGCGTGATCCGACCTCCAGCTTACTCGGGTCACATGCAAGAATTTTTTTTTTTTCCCTCATGTATAAGTTGTAAACATTACATTCCCAACTTTTAACGTGAATCAAAACGTGATAAAATCTACGGTCAAATAGAGCGTTGTTTCACCAACGATAATTAAAATAAATACGTTAGATTTTATTAGAAATCATTTTTCTGTACAGTTTAACATACACATTAGTTATTCTTCACATTTTCACTCTAATAAATAATTCATAAATATCCTATCCTAAAATTCCCGTATCTATAACTCGAGGCGAAACACCTTTTTCAGACCTTTTTTATGCTTTCCTAACACGCCCCCCCCCCCCCCCCCCCCCCCCCCACCCCCCCCCCCCCCCCCCCCAACAACAACAAAACAACAAAGTAATTTGCAGACTTACTCCTCGAGTAAGCGAAAAAAAGAATTAAGCAGACCATATCGTATAGCATTATTGCCAGGAGCTGACGAGGAGATTATTTCTACAAATAAATTACCAGTACAATAAAAAAAAAATGGCAACATAAAGGGCAATCCAGAGAGCAAGTCACGACCCTAAAGACATGAAGTACCGCATGGAACAACCAGAATGACCAAGTGAATATATTGGTCTTCAAGCCACAAAAGTCGTTTACCGTTAGATTTGCTGAGTAATTGGAAAGGCCACCACTGCTTCAGGCCAAACCGTAATATGTTCGTTGCCAACTACAAAAAGTAACGCAGTATTCGCTTAGGTCATTACTTGGATGGATGATCAAATGATGCCAAGTAGCAATATACCTGCTACACTGTTCCGTCTGTTCGACATCCAACGAATTCATTTAAGGACTAGCAACTGCATCCTGAAACTCAAATTATAACAAACCTTAGGAGTCTTATATGAGCGGCAGGGGGGTAAATGAGGTCAGGTATAGAAGATCAAGTCGAATGTGTGATAACTGATAAGTGCGTGAAAGAAAGAACGTCACTTCAAGATACCCTGTTTTTTTTTTTTTTTTTTTTTTTTTTTTTTTTTTTTTTTTTTTTGAGTGAGTGAGATGAGGGTAACCGGCCCGTTCTAAGGTCACAGGAGTTCATCTGACCACTGAATATGTCTTTCGTGAGTGGTCACCCATTGAACTACTGACCGAATACAGCGTTGGCAACCCTTGCTGACCGAAAGACATTCACAACTTTCTAAACCTTTATTTTGAAACAAAAAATATGAAAAATACTAAACAGAGCCCTGATTTCCGAGTATTTAATATAAGTGTCTTTGAAACCACGAGCACACTACACCACGCTGAAAAAAACGATAAACCTCAAATCACGAGCTAATAAAAAAAAAAAAAAAATTAAACTAGTTGAACCGCCCTATCAGTATACCTGCAATATTCACAGAGGTTTTACGCACTCCTGTGATGTTTTTTCAGTCACCTATTTATAGATATGTAGACCCATGTGCTATGCTGGGAATAGTTGTACTGTTGATCGTATGACTGAATATGCTTTTTGGGTATAAACGTTTAATAAAAACAAATGACTGTCGTTTCAGTTTTACGAAAAAGACTGCATGGTATTCACACGATGGAATGATTGTTCATCAAAACGTGGATTTTTCGTTAGTTACAATAAAATAACAAGAGGGAATTAACGATACCCGAAACTATGATAGATTAATTAGTTTTATTTAAATCCACTTTCATATTCTACCATTTACAAATGATTTTTGTTTTCTCATGAAACCGCTGCGACGAACACGTTCCTCAGAACAGTGACAAAAGCAAACCAACATGACTACATGTCCAATGAACACCAAGGTAGACGAAACAATACATATAAAGACAAGGTCTACAATTTAAGAAAAAAAATTCACCAACCACTGTGATCCGGCGTACCTATTATCACATGGCACCTTCTACTATATGCATGGCGAGATAAGAGGGGACAAATAGGAATGATTTTTTGTATTATTTGTTCCTTTGAACTTATGCGGTAGTTCAAATGGAATGCACATACAAAACAGGTACTCTCATTTTCGATGCTGATCACAATTACGCAACATTATACTGTCACATTGCAGGTCACTTCGATAGAGAAGTCGTTTACTAACTCCTTACAATAAACAAACGGCTATGCAATTTATACCACACACGAATAAGTTCAATCAGTTATTTACTACTAATATTAATCATCATCCGTTCGGCTTGCAAAAAAAAAAAAAAAAAAAAAAAAAAAAAAAGGACATATCTATTGTCCAACTTACCTTGTAGGAAGTCGAGGGACACTTCTCAGCCCGAGTTTCTTAGGAACAACTGAGGAGTGTGATTTTCCTGCACCTAAAAAATCGAAGGTAATTTCCTTCTTCAGAAGATCTAACAAACAATGAGCTGTCCACTCAATCTCTAGTCGTATGAGTCGTATACTTCAAGTTTTCTGTTTTCCTCTTGGGCTGTCGTACACGTTAAGTTTTCTCCTTTCCTCTTGGGCTGTTGTATTCTTCAAGTTTTCTCTTTTCCTCTTGGGCTGTTGTATACTTCAAGTTTTCTCTTTTCCTCTTGGGCTGTCGTATACTTCAATTTTTCTCTTTTCCTCTAGGGCTATCATATACTTCAAGTTTTATCATTTCCTCTTGAGCTAACGTATACTTCAAGTTTTCTTTTTTTTTCTCTTGGGCTGTCGTATACTTCAAGTTTTCTCTTATCCTCTTGGGCTGTCGTATACTTCAAGTTTTCTCTTTTCCTCTTGGGCTGTCGTATACTTCAAGTTTTCTCTTTTCCTCTTGGGCTGTCGTATACTTCAAGTTTTCTCTTTTCCTCTTGGGCTGTCGTATACTTCAAGTTTTCTCTTTTCCTCTTGGGCTGTCGTATACTTCAAGTTCTCTCTTTTCCTCTTGGGCTGTCGTATACTTCAATTTTTCTCTTTTCCTCTTGGGCTGTCGTATACTTCAAGTTTTCTCTTTTCCTCTTGGGCTGTCGTATACTTCAAGTTTTCTCTTTTCCTCTTGGGCTGTCGTATACTTCAAGTTTTCTCTTTTCCTCTTGGGCTATCCTATACTTCAATTTTTCTCTTTTCCTCTAGGGCTATCCTATACTTCAATTTTTCTCTTTTCCTCTTGGGCTGTCGTATACTTCAATTTTTCTCTTTTCCTCTTGGGCTGTTCGTATACTTCCAAGTTTTTCTCTTTTCCTCTTGGGCTGTCCGTATACTTCAATTTTTCTCTTTTTCCTCTAGGGCTATCCTATACTTCACTTTTTCTCTTTTCTCTTGGGCTGTCGTATACTTCAAGTTTTAATCATTCTCTTGGGCGTTTCGTATACCTTCAAGTTTTTCTCTTTCCTCTTGGCTGTCGTATATTTCAAGTTTTCCTCTTTTCCTCTTGGGCTGTCGTATACTTCAGTTTTTCTCTTTTCCTCTTTGGGCTTTCGTATATTTCAGTTTTCTCTTTTCCTCTTGGGCTGTCGTATACTTCAAGTTTTCTCTTGGGCTGTCGTATACTTCAAGTTTTCTCTTTTCCTCTAGGGCTATCCTATACTTCAATTTTTCTCTTTTCCTCTAGGGCTATCCTATACTTCAATTTTTCTCTTTTCCTCTAGGGCTATCCTATACTTCGTTTTCTCTTTTCCCTCTAGGGCTATCCTATACTTCAAATTTTTCTCTTTTCCTCTTGGGCTATCCTATACTTCAAGTCTTTTCTCTTTTTTTCCTCTAGGGCTATCCTATACTTCAAGGTTTTTTTTTTCTCTTTTTTCCTCTAGGGCTATCCCTATACTTCAAGTTTTCTCTTTTTCCTCTAGGCTATCCTATACTTCAATTTTTCTCTTTTCCCTCTAGGGCTATCCTATACTTCAATTTTTTCTCTTTTCCTCTAGGGCTGCCTATACTTCAATTTTACTTTTCTTTTCCTCTAGGGCTATCCTATACTTCAATTTTTCTCTTTTCCTCTAGGGCTATCCTATACTTCAATTTTTCTCTTTTCCTCTAGGGCTATCCTATACTTCAATTTTTCTCTTTTCCTCTAGGGCTATCCTATACTTCAATTTTCTCTTTTTTGCCTCTAGGGCTTTATCCCTATAGGGCTCAATCCTCTTTTCCTCTTAGGGCTATCCATTACTTCAATTTTTCTCTTTTCCTCTAGGGCTTATCCTATACTTCAAAGTTTTCTCTTTTCCTCTAGGGCTATCCTACTTCAATTTTTCTCTTTTTCCTCTAGGCTATCCTATACTTCAATTTTCTCTTTTTCTCGGGTGGGCTATCCTATACTTCAATTTTTTCTCTTTTCCTCTAGGGCTATCCTATACTTCAATTTTTCTCTTTTCCCTCTTAGGGCTTATCCTATACTTTTCTTTTTTCTCTTTTCCTCTAGGGCTATCCTAATACTTTAAATTTTTCTTTTCCTTTTTCCTAGGGCTATCCTATACTTCCTTTTCCTCTTTTCCCTCTAGGGCTATCCTTACTTCAAGTTTTCTCTTTTCCTCTTGGGCTCCGTATACTTTCAATTTTTCTCTTTTCCTCTTGGTCTATCTATAACTTCAATTTTCTCTTTTCCCTTCTTGGGCTCCTATACTTCATTTTTTCTTTTCTGGTCCTCTTAGGGCATCCTATACTTCAATTTTTCTCTTTTCCTCTAGGGCTATCCTATACTTCTTTTCCTCTTTTCCTCTTAAGGCTATCCTATACTTCCCAATTTTTCTCTTTTCCTCTAGGGCTATCCTATACTTTCATTTTTTCTCTTTTCCTCTAGGGTTTTTAATATAACTATCCTATCTTTAATTTTTCTCTTTTCCTCTTGGGCTGTCGTATACTTCAAGTTTTCTCTTTTCCTCTTGGGCTATCCTATACTTCAATTTTTCTCTTTTCCTCTAGGGCTGTCGTATACTTCAAGTTTTCTCTTTTCCTCTTGGGCTATCCTATACTTCAATTTTTCTCTTTTCCTCTAGGGCTGTCGTATACTTCAAGTTTTCTCTTTTCCTCTTGGCTATCCTTACTTCATTTTTCTCTTTTCCTCTTGGGCTATCGTATACTTCAAGTTTTCTCATTTCCTCTTGGGCTGTCGTATACTTCGTTTTCTCTTTTCCTCTTGGGCTGTCGAATACTTAGTTTACTCTTGTCCTCTTGGGCTGTTGTATACCTCAGGTTTTCTCATTTCCTCTTGGGCTCTGAAATAAAAATATTAACAAAATAAGTGACTCTATTTGACCTTTAATCTAAACACAAACCTCGTACCAAAAAAAAACTTAGAAATAAATTATTAATTATCTTTACAGAACACTTGCATTTATAATGCATTCAACACATACATTGTGAATGTGGCCATGAACTCCAGTATCACTGGTTTTCTACATTGATTACATACCTCTCCATCATAATATCTTGTCTATTCTTAATCATTACATACTTATTACTTCATTTATTAATATGTTTACAGTATCTTCATTAAGCACTAACATACATGAAAACTAGGGAAGCATTCTAACTTCATTTTCCTCCTGATTGTAGAACCTAAATTTCCCCTTGCTAATACTCGTTAGATTTCCATTTAAGAACAAGAGTTCAATTTCATTACGCATAACCTCCTGCAAGTTAAATCAACCCGATATGAAACTGCAATTACGTTGAAACGGGAAATGTACCTGATCTTACTCAACAGAAATTTCCTGCAGTTTAGGATTACAAGGGAGCAATTGCTTTAATCAACAGGCAACTCCAACATTTACATCTCGTGGAATGTCACGGCTAAATAGAAACAGCCAGAATATTCATCTAGGAAAGAACAGAAGCATCATAATCTGGCATTTTAAAGTCACTGCGATATTAGTGTTTCCTCAATAGTAGCCTCGTTTGTCTGACGGTTTTCTTTCACTTTCCTTATCTTTATTTCATTGACTCTTTCTTGGCAACCAGATTCCAGTATTATTATCACCGTATGGTCCATTTTTACAATATATTTTATGTCTGCAATGGCCGGTGTTTGTTTGCACTAGAAGAGATGACCTATAGTGTCCTTCAAACAAAGAAGAACCTTGTCATAATGTTCCTGTGCACTTGATAGTCTTATCAAACCAGTAAGTTTGTTTTTAAAAAATGTAAAAATCATACGATGTCTTTTTATTAAAACCCAATAAATTTGCAGGGCTGCGCATAGGAGCTTCGCTCTTCTGCAAGTCTGCCACGGCTTACAACCCCTTCATCTACTACTTCATGAGCGAGGGATTCCGGGCTGACCTGAGATGGCTGGCAAAACGAGCAGGGCTCTCCGTCGGGCAGCCTGTTTCCGAAAGCACCTTCCATCTCTCGTGCAGATCTTCTACCAGGAGTAAGTCACTTTCCTTGATTTATATATAATCTATTGATTAACTAGTTAATTTGTTAATTTGTCTGTTTTTCTAATAACTGATCTCCTCTTTCTGTATTTCCCTTTACTTTCTGTTACTTCTTTCGAATGAACACCATATACTTTGGAAGCTTGAATTTCAAGTCAATGGGTCCTGTTGGCTTGTTCCGTGTGAATAGTGTTCATCTTCTGAATAATCAATAATGCTAATAAGAATAATATCTATCAATCTATAGACAGAGATAGATACATAGACACAGATTTTTATAAATTCCACAATACACCGTTTCTTCGTTCAAAAGGGGTGGTTTCCAAGGGTGTCCAAGTCCTCTTAGCTGAGCTAACTTGTTTGTTTGTATGGTGTTTTTACGTTGCATGGAACCAGAGGTTATTCTGCAACGGGACCACCGGCCTTAAGGTGGGTACACACGTGAGAGCCGAACCTTGTATGTGTAACTGAGTTACGCATATACGGTTACAAGGTGTCAAAATGTAGAGGACGAACCATAACCACGTTAAGCACGTAACTTCATTTCAATCCACTGCGATCACCAGTCTGTCTCTGTCCGGGTTGTTTACCGACGATGGCCACCATGCAAGTAGCAGCTGCCGCGTATATTTATACACATTATTTAACGAAGATGAAGCGAAATAAAAGAAGATGGTGGCAATCAAGGTTATATACTAGAAGGGTAAAATACAGTGGTCGGGAATTACTCGCTGACATGAGATTCCAAGAAGTTTCTGGCCACAGTAAAGTCTTTTCTTCGTAATAGCTAATAAATTGAAGGACCTCTTCGTCACTTAAATCAGCCATGGTAGACATATACGTACTGACTGACCAAAACAAGGGACTCTACTATGGACGGTCTTGTTCATAGTCGGTGTTAACAAGTTCAGCAACCTCTGTTGTTACGCGTGTAATACAGGTCCCGTCCACACATGGCGTAACGTTCAAAGAGACCTCCCTTTGATTCGGAGCCCAAAAACCGACAATTGGCGGGACGGAGGGCGAACCGAGCCTCGAACCTCGCGGGTTCGGGGTTCGGGTTCGAGGAACCGTCCACACTTGCGTTTTTGTTACAAGAATCGGTTACAATACAAGGTTCGGTTCGCACGTGTGTACCCACCTTAAAATTACGTGACTTCCGAACCACGTCGAGAGCGAACTTCTATCATCAGAAATACACATCTCTGACCGCTCAATGGAATGCCCGAGAATCGAACTCGCGGCCACAGGGGTGGCAGGCCAATAACATACCGATCACGCCACTGAGGCGCTTTTTAGCTGAGGTCACTACATATATAAAAACAATCGACTAACTGCCACATAACTAGGTTAATTCATCAAGTCAACAGTGGCACACTTGTACTACTTTATTTATGAGCCTAAAACTTTCATCCCCAGTTCTGTCATCATTATTTGACGAATAAACATCAATACAAATGAACAGGTGAACGGGCGATCAACATTATCTAAACAGGGTAAAGCGAAACCGTACCGCAGACCAGACGAGGAGAAACCAATCAGAAAATCGATGCAGTTCCGGGAAAAGCAGTAGCAAAATAAACACGACATGGAATGACTTTTCCCGACGTTTGCCTTTTCCACGCGGAATTGAAATATACTGAAAAGGCGTGATTGGAACTTCGAACAAGATGTTTTGATTACTCCGTTCGATGACAGAACTCTCGCCGGGTCTAATCATTGACTATCATTGACCCGGTGTAGATGATTTTCAGATGTGCACAAATATCAGTAAACTACTGTTTACACTGCTATCGTTATTGAAAAGTATTGGCCACAATGGTAGTGTAGTACAAAAATATTAAACGATTTGCATGAAAGTTTAAAGTGCCTGCTAAGATCTTATTATCACTCACATTATAATGACAATGGACCAGGTGCTCTCTAAGCCTTTATTTAAATCTTTCGTATATTAGGAGAGTAATGTCATTGCGACTTTTAGCCTTCATTTCCATACTCAGCATATGAGGAGTTACATTGCGCTGCAAACTTGGAACTACTCAGAGAACCATTAACCGGCTGAATGACCGTTAGTGTCTAAAAAAAAAAAATTGAAACTAGCACAGACCTTAGTGTACAGTGATAGAAGGTGATGGTTTGTGGGATCTAAGGTTAATCTGATCTGATTTGATCTGATTTATGAAATTTGAGCTTCAAGCCAAATACTGTGGACATTCGGAGCTCAAGACAGTGAAAAGAGCGAGTTGGGTGACTGGAGTCACTGGACAGCGAGATCGAGAAAAAACAGATGAAGTACACAAGGATCTACAGGTGGAACCGGGAGAAAACCCCCACAGTTGCACTCAGAAGTAACAGATAGAGGTGTTGGACAACAAAGTTGAAGAAACAAGGCGGGATTGGAGGTAAAGCAAAAAGGCTGAAAAGTAGATGCAGCGAGGGACAGAAGGGACGTTGCAAACACCCTTTTGTATGCTTACAGTGCACCCCTTCGGGGATGAGATCTCAGGTGGTGTTGGGAGGGTCAGATTAAGCCAACTTTGTCCCCGTACATGCCTTGCCACAAAAACAAATGTGTTCAATGGTAACGTGTTTAAAGGGATAAAGTAAGTTTTTTTTTCTTTTTCTTTTTTTTTGGGGGGGAGGGGGAGACTTTGCCCAACCAACAAAAGCGAGATCCTACAACCCAACAGAACGATTAAGAGCAAGTTTATACAGCAAAAGGCTTCAAGTCCTAAAGAAGTACACCTGTCAATATCCCATTGACCCTCAAACTGTAGCAGATGGAGACTACAAGTAACATTTTTCATAACTTTCTGGCCATTTCAAATATATCTTTGTTGGTTATTTGCCACAGTCTGCTATTTCCTTCCACTTAAACTCTATTTACTGTGTAAAATAAATCCACGCCTCAAACTTCACAGACACACAAAGAAATTTGAACTCGACGTTTAGTAAGCGTCTCAAAACATCTGAGACAGAATTCTCTCATGCACTACTCAAAACGTCAGACATAACTATCTCGTGCGCTAATCGAAATAAATACATGATTATCTCGTGTGATACTCAAAACATCAAACACATGATTACATAATGCGCTACTCTAAACATCAAAGATATCATATCTCAAACTTCAATAATGATGACAAAACCTTTCGTCCATCATTTCATAAAACCTCCGTTATCACACCAGTCAACCCTCTGAAACTTAACGGCCCTATGGATATCCCAAAATGAAATATGAACCTGACTGAAAATACATCCCGTATATACGCATGAAGTTGCAATAGTGATATACCACGGTGAATGGCTTCTTCTCAGTGTTAAAGCGTAACAATTACCCTAACAACTGAAACGGAGTAATTTGCAAATGGAATACGCTTACGTCAAGCTACGCGGACCAAGTTACAACAATGGCCGATGCTCTGGAAAGAGGGAGAAAGAGAGAGAGTAAAAAGGTTACATTATGACCAGGTGAAGAGATCATTGTACGTTAGAAAGAATTTCAGTTCCTACACGTTTAAACTCGGATACAAGAAATAGACTAATGTCTCCATACACTTTTTCGTGTGACTCATTCTTGTTTTTTTACTAGATCCACCATAAACTTTGTTATGTTAAATACCACTGAGTATCTGTTGATGTAAACAGTGAATTAAGCACCTGATAGGTAGTTGACAGCAGTGATTCACAATCAGGTTGGGGAAGGGGTATAGATTGAGCATCCTCACCACACAAGAGTTGCCTAGTACTAATAATTTATGTGTGTATATATATATATATATATATATATATATATATATATATATATATATATATATATATATATATATATATAACTACCTGTGAGTGTGTTCTTAATTCAAAGCAGTTCGGAGGTACTGCCTTTTCATCAGCACCTCAGGGACTCACTATGCTAATCCTCGCTTTTAAGCTCCTTTAGATTGTTTCATTTTCCTCACTTTGTACAACAGTCCTGTTGTAAATTGATACACAAATCGCATGTATCTACTACTTTAAGGAGATACCTCTCTAGCCTCCTATACGTCCTCCTATTTTCTATGTTGAAGTTGTGATGTAAAAGACAAAAATGACCACTTCATTGTTCCATTTATTCTCTGTTATGCCATTAACCGAGTCGTCAGCCGCCCAGCTCAATGTCTGCCCTCGTAATGAAGAACAGCACTGTCCCAAGGGAGTCTCTAGTCCTATCCAGTGTGGTTTACAAGTTGAAATGATCATAAGAGGCATGCAAGGCCCCTTAATATTAGCAACAGTGGTCCAACGACAACTCTCCAAATAATGTGGCCACACATCAACAGTTGGTTGATATGACTGACAAAAAGCCGCCAATGGAAACCCTATCAGAGAAACTGGTGTTGCTCACCAAAAGGGAGAGTATGGGTGGATGGCAACAGCTGAACAAGTGAACATCACACTGCAGCTGCCTGTGGTGAATATTCAAGCGCACTCAGATTGTTTAATCCCATCCAGCGCAACGATTTTTTTACCAAGGCCCTTCAGACTTCTCACAAAAGCTGAGTCTCGTGAAGTTTCTTAGAAGGTCCCGCAGATCTCTCTTCAGTCGTGTGTCTTTGTAAATTTTCACTTCTTATGAATTGCGAGGATTATGTACTGACTCGTTTCTTGGAGTCTTACTTTTAATCTTTAATTTTCTACCAAGATCACTCACACACACACACACACACACACACACACACACACACACACACACACACACACATATATATATATATATATATATATATATATATATATATATATATATATACACACACACACATATATGGGTGTCCATAAAATCCCAGTACCATTCTTGTAATGGTACTGGGACTTTATGGACACCTTGTATATCATAATGTCATATGAGATTAATAACTTGCCAATTCATCCTTTAACTGACCTATTCATGTAGGTATGGCATTAAAATACCCGATAAAACACAGTTATGCTAACGCCAACTTCAACTTCATACTGATCCCTTCTGCAATGTCACAAAATTTCTCAACTTTTGTCTTCATGTTTACACTTCGGAAAACAAAGGCCTACTACAAAACTAACAAGCCTGTTTTCCCTTTGCTCATGAGAAATTGAATGACTCTTGAGTTATCTGGTGTCACAACTACCAGGACCACCGACACCAACAGAACAGTATATTTTACAACGCCACACACATAACTAATACAACTGTTCCTGTCTTGTGTTTCAGTTTAAGCATTCGCCTTTATTTGACATTTGTTCCTTTTTAAAACATACTGAGGATATCAATCTTTAGATTTTAAGGTGAGCAAAAGGCTAACAATTACATTAACTGCTTACAGCATCTCTCCTCCTTAGCTCAGCATGGTTTAACAGCTGTAATGAAAACCAGGACATATCTATATTCTAAGATGCAATAAGGGCTAACTGTGACAATCTGGAAAACATTGAAAGGTAACGTTTAGGCTGCTTTTGTCAACTCGCCTATAGCTCAGCTTGGTTTAACAGCTGTAAAAGAAAGCGTGAAAGTCTTGTCCTCACATTGCTGAAGTCTGAACGACGACCACGATTTTTTTTTTCTTTTTTTTTTTTTTTTTGCAACTACTCTGCGTGATGGGTTCTGCTAAGCGCTTCTTGGCAGCTTGCTTGAGCTTAAGTAATTCTGTCCTGTCTCCTCATACACAAAGACATCACGAAATTCTTTATAAACTAAATAACTAAATAATAAATAATAACTAAATAATAACCTTGAATATGGACCTTTTAATGCAAAAGACTATAATGTAAAGCTCATTTCTGTTAACAGTTCAAATGCGAATGCCAAATCCTCTCCTGCAGCTTCTATAGATACCACGGTCGCTTTCTAATTATATAAAAATTATTTCTTAATATTCAGTATTCAAAGAGATTAGACAACTTCTAACTGTGAATACAGACTAGGGCGTTAAAATATATTTTATCAATACGCATAGAATATTAGTGAAACAACCAACACACATGAAGAAAACTTTAATAACTATTGATGAATTTCCCTTTCAAATATAGATCACTATTAATGAATTCTTTTCAGCACGCAAAATTTTGTTTTTACGATAAATAGCTCCCTACTGTCATCACATCAAATACAGTACTAACTTTGACATATCTTTCCAGGTAGCGCCAAAAAGTCGAAAGACAGAACACGAGAGAATTCCCTCAACATCATCAACATGGAGAGAAAAGATTCCAATTCAACTTGCTTAACCAGTGGCCATATGGACACTCCCTCTACCCCGCTGACCTTTCTGATACCCAGAGAAGCTGAGGACGACTTGCCTTTTTATTCCGTCTCGAAAAAGGTCTCCATCAGTAGCTGCTCCCGAAGGAGCAGTGGGTGTTCTCACATGTCGATCCTAAATCCCAGGCAAAGGGATATATTCAAGAACGAATGCTCCAGAAGAGTTTCCGAGACGCCCCTCTCGACTTCCAGGTTGCTATCAAATGATGACTTAGGCCTCAGTTATACCCCAAGGAGGAGACTCACCAATAGTGGTTGTGACCTTGGGCCTCTGAGGTACCAATGCAGAAGATCAGTGTCTTTTTCCATATCTCCAACTGGAACGCCTGAGGCCAGGCCTTCCTCGAAATTCGGGAATACAACAAACTGTGACCTGCCGATGCCCCATCGTTCGTTCTCATTGTATGGTTTTAGGGACAATAAAAAGTTCCCCAGTAAAAGACCTAAATAAAAAAATAAAATAAAAGGTGTCAGTCATAGAAAGTATAATCTGTTTGATGTAAACATCAATGTATCTCAATGTGTTGGTAGAACCATTAGATAAAGTGAGTTAAGTGTAATCTGAAACTGTATTGCACATGACTGTCTGGTTACTGTATTATGTACTTCTAGAAGATCCGCCTTTGTAAACTATGCGTACAGACTACAAACATTACCCAACGAAATTTTTATATAGAGTGAAATAAAATGAACTCTATATACATACATACATACATACATACATACATACATACATACATCATATACATACATACATACATATATATATATATATATATATATATATATATATATATATATATATAACACAGTATATTACTGAGTTCTAAGTGATCCACACCATCTCAATTTCATAACACTGAAAAGAATTCTTTCATAGAGGATTTTCTTAGCCCCTTCAAATTTCAATGATGTACTACAATCACAACTTCACTTTACCAATCCCCTGTCCCTCCCAGCTTCAGCAGAAAGCGCTAGGTTTTAGGGTTCCACGGCTAGGCCCTAGAAGAGATCCATGCTGTGGTACATAGGACTTCGGGCTTCCCTGAGAAGCACCAGAAAATAGCCCTTCTGCCAGGCAGGGGACACAAGGCTCCTTCAGGTAAACATGCAGGATTGCTCTGATATTAGAACAAGACATGTGACACAGCTGCATTCTGTGATTTTTCTATGAAACAAGATCTATTCAACAAGCCATTTTGGTTCACTTGGCACAGTGAATTTGGAGCTGGCTCCAAATTCCGCCTCAGTTTCTATGTGGTAACGGAACAGCTAGTGGAAAGGATCCAGCGACTCCTATGAATCTACAGGATATAGGAGTAGGCTTGGTTGTCTTCTCCTAATATTAAACAAAATCAAAATCATTACTATAGGCTCTCCTTAAGGGATTCTAGAAGGATCTCAAGGATCCTGGGTTGGTACAAGGGGCCTCTTCTCGTGGTTTCCTTGGGAGTGTAGAGGCCACTGTTCTACAAAATGAGGCTCTTCCCGAGCTTAGCTAGGGAATCGAGAAACCCAGGTGTGACTGAGGGGGCCCTGCTCTAAAGTTTTATACAGAAGCCAGGGGCAATCTTATGGTTTGGGAAAACAATGATTACTTTTACATCACTGGAATTCAAAATGGTCAAGAGTTTTAGTAATGCTTTCACTTACATTACACCACTACCTATTTACATGTGACCAACCAATCAGCCTAATATGTCCCTAAGAGTTGCTCAATAAAACTGCAAATCACCTCCGTCTTAAAAAATATAAACAGAAAGGAACAATCGATAGTCCATTTTCAACGTAAGGAAACCGATAAGCTCCACGGTCAAATGAAAATGATGTGATAGAGCATCAAAGAAAAAACGGTGATTCTACAGTGAAAACAAAAAAAAAACTATTCAGTTACACGAACAATTTAAGCAGATCAGGAACTGATGGTCAGAAGTTACCGGAGCACAAATTCTAAGGTGCAATGAGGTGCCCTAGTGGTGACGTAAGCAAGAAAAGACTAACATTTCGCATGTACAGTACATGAAAGCCTGCTCATGAAAATCAACACGACTTCCGTGGAAGCCTGTGAAAGAGAATACCTATACAACACAAAAAATGAATAAATAATCAAACTTACCAGTCCGTGTAAATTTTGCGGCATAGTGACAAACTACAAATAGTGTCATGGAATATGGCTTTTATTATATATTTATACATAATAATCAGCATCCTGGGGTGATTCTACCAAACAGTGCGACACCTGGCCCACTGGTTTTCAAGATTTTTGTGATAAACCACAAAGGCCACTTCAGAGAACAGGCTTCATATCAAACAATCCAGAACTCTTCAAAGAAAAAAAAAAGTCTGTAGGCTAAATGGAAATGAGGCAGCTCCCTTTCTATAGTAGATTTCGGAATCTAACTTTTCATTTAGTGACACTGTAGTGTTAGGTGCCAGAGTATGTCTTAAGAAAATATGATTATTTATTTTGATAGAAAAATAAAACCAAAATTAAAAAATCAAAAATAAATTAGTGCTGCACTGAAAGATATATCAAAGTGTATTTTATAGTACCATAAATTATTTTCTGTACCTGTTTTTGTGTCCTAAATATGAATGTTGTGCAATGTTAAAGATAAGTAAATAATAAACGATGTTGAAATTATATTTTTGTTTAATTCTGAAGAATCTTGTGATCGGTAACGTTGATTGTGTTACCTTACAAACCGTAGATGATACTGCTCATCATCCATCCCTTCCGCGCCAACTGCGTTACTTTCTTCTATATTCTACTTTTTATTTATCTATTTCCATTCTCTTCTAACTAACTAGCTGTCCAGACTCTGACTATTACTTTGTTATAATGATACCATGATGATTTACACTGACGAAAGGGGTGCAGCGTTTAAACTAATGCCACAGCGAGATATATACCATAAAAATCCTAGGATGAATTTTAAGCAAGTGAGCTTGAGAAGCAAGAGAATGGGATAAGCTTAGGTCAAATAGTCAACTTCGAGTAAGAGATATAGACTAAGCCAACGGAGGAGAGTGGAATTTATAGGTAATTCACAAGTATCCTCATCATAGACTAACAGAGGATAACCCTGCCAGGATAAAATAACCAATGAGTATTAACCTATCAGAAATTTAAATCATCCCTGGACCAGTATTCCCTATTAGAAAATTATAGGAAACTGTAAATTGTTCCTGATGATGAATCATTGATTCCTCGTTTTCCATAAATCAATAATTATATGATTTTAATTTCAACAAGCTGAAATTATATAAAATACAAGCCCTTTTCCAGGAGGTTGTAAAAGTGTGATTATCAAGTTTATAAACCAGTCCCAAGTGTTCTAGCGCTCTAAATTTGCCGAGATGTTTATCTGTAATCCTTCATAAAGTACCAAAAATGCAAGTTTTAAAGCGTAGTCGTGAAGTCTTTGAAATGGAGAATCGAGGGGGACGCTAAAACCTTTATAAACACAAAATGTGTAAAGGTCCCCGTACACTGAACGACTGTCTGTATCGTTCGCAAAAATATTGTGTATGGCCCTGTCTGAATGCAAAAGTGGGCAGGGTTTCGTGGTCTGAACGATCTCGGCGGGAATCTGTCACGACCAAGTTGCTGGCTTGCGACTAATGTCTGTCATACACAGAGCGTTCCACGTGTGTGTCTGGGATATAACGCTATCGCGCACGTCTCTTCTACAGATGATGCCATGTCTTCCTGAGACAAAAACTTTGTTCAGACTGAAATGTCTGAAAAGTGTGTGTCGATAACGACAATCGTTCAGTGTATTGGGCCCTTAAGAGTCAATTTTAATGGTCAAGTACTCATCATTCAACCTAAACAGAATGTGTCTGATATCATAAACGAAAACAACATTATCAATGGGGCTAACATAAGTGCCCTAAAAGAAGCCAAATAAATCTCTGTGCTCACGAGCTAAATTTAAGGAAAGCTGTGGTTACTGATGGAATAAACATTATAACACGAGCTCTCATATCTCTGAAACAAACGGAAAGTGGCACGACGTGATTTTGACAATTTGAGATAACATAACCCAAACCAGGTGGTCATAAACTATCTGTATCTATCTATATATACATAACATATAATTATATATATATATAATATATACATACATATATATATATATATATATATATATATATATATATATAAATATATATATATATATATATATATAATATATATATATATTTATATATATATATATATATATATATATATATATATATATATATATGTATATACAGTATATACACAAAGCTATAATCATTAATATCGACTTCTCTATACCTCATAAAACTTACCCTCAAAGGGAATTATAACTAAGTGATTTTGCTGCGCCTTGGACGCTGAGGCACTTACTAATTATAATTCCTTTTGAGTGCCAGTTATTCCCAGATATATATATATATATATATATATATATATATATATATATATATATATATATATAATATATGGAAGCAAGGGAAACGCTTGTGGTAATTTCACAAAGCTTTATTAAGCGATGTTTAGGGGTCCAGCCCCATCATCACAGCTGTTAAAAAGACGAGCACACACAAAACATAATAGAAAGACTCATCCTAATAGCCAACATATACATTTGTAGTTGAATTCACAAAAAAAAAAAAAAAAAAAAAAAAAAAAAGAAAAAAAAAAAAAAACGTCCTAAAGAAACTACCATTTCAAGTAAAGGGCAGAAGACGAAAGGTCCTGGTTTACATAATACAAATGTGCAAACCGTCTACAGACGCTACTGAAGTAATTCTTAAGATTCAAGAGAAACGTTGAGAAATTTCATGCACGTGATTTTACTCATGAACCAGGCCAAATCGCATTTATGAAAACGTTGATTACATGACTAAATTTCATAGGCATGAAAAATATAACTTGGCAAACTAAGGATTCAAAAAACTTGAATAGGAAGGATGAATAAATCTTGAATGATCCGAAAGGATTGATAAATCTTGAATGATCAGCATAAATCTATCAAACAATAAGTCACACTATAAATTATCATATAAATATTTATGGTTTCATACTGCAGTCGACTTGAGCCTTATATGAATCAGCCAGTAACTTATTCCAATTTAACAAAGAAACATTAACAAGTTGGCCACAAATCTAACTGGAATAAGTAAGAATTATATGGTAAACTTATTAAATATCATTTATCATAATAAAAAAAAAAAAAAAAAAAAAAAAAAAAAAAATTTACAGCCAAGGGGCATGACTTACAAATTTTGCTGGGCATGATGAATATATTCTAGATTTTGCGTTATACGCTACAGCCTTTTGTTTACTGTGCTTTATTCTAAGTCAGTACTCTAGTCCTAGTGTAAATTACGCTAACTTGACAACAGTACCTACATCTAACTTTTTCACGTTTTAGCAACAAATAAGTGGGAGGGGGTGTAGGGGTCTGGAAGCATCCTATATTAGGCTAGGTTAAACATATGATTATCATTGTTGATGATGAAATTGCGACACTGCTCACGAGCTTTCCTTTTCAATTCGCTCCAGCTTGCATTTTTGTGTAACCATTTTCCTAATCGATCCTTTTTTACTGTTGGGCTGGTAGAATGGAACAAACCGAAATAAAAAAATTCAGGCCAGAGGCCAAGAGCTGAGAGTATAGTAAAGGTTTGGTGAACATCGCAGCCGCACTGTGAAACAAATGTTAGGATACCAAGATGGAAGAAAATATGAACGGAGATACAAGTAAAAGAGATGAAAGGGGTTGCTGCTGGGGGCCGAAGGGACCCTGCAAAGGCCGTAAGTAATGTCTACAGTGCACCGCGTTTGCTGCACTGGCAGCAGCACTGTCCCCTACGGAAGCCGGGTGGATAGAGACGGGAATGTTGAATCTTACCGTGAATCTTATAAAACGTTTACTTCAGGCCGCTGTTATAGTCAAGCTGCTTACGCAAAGCTCATGTCCGCAAGCCATAGCCTGCTTACAAGCCGATCAAAGAGATGCATCTAAACCTAAGCAGCTATCCTAAGGATCGACCCTAACCTGAAATGGCCCTGAAAGAGGGATTCGCCCCCTCATGGGGCCCTTGATGTGACCTCGTGCATGAGTCCAACTATTCTGCATCTAAAAGAAATTATGTATAGGCCTATAATCATGTATTCAAAAAGGGTAAATTCTGTATAGACCTATTCTTGTAGTTCAAAAAATGTAAATTCTGCATAGCACTGGGCTTCTTCATGTATCCAAAAAAGTAAAATTTTATATAGGTTTATTACTTTTGTTAAAAAAAGTAAATTCTATATGGGCCTATTCATGTATTTAGCATGTAAATTCTGTCTAGGCCTACTCATGTTTTCAATTAGTGTACCCTTCTGTTTTCGCCTACAAATATATTTTGTGGCTACAACATTGTCACTAATTGTTATCTAGGCTCATTTTAACATACATCGTGGAATGGTCGTAGGTAGTAATACTACTGCATATAAACAAACATACTGATTTTCACACTGGCGATGATCTCAAACAAAAGCCGTATCTCTGACTTTGCCAGGCATTGATAAAAATCTGAATAATTAGATATCAAAAACAAATTACCCAACTCAGAGCATAATAATCAAGTATAGGTCTATTATAAGTCTGGTGATTTTCAAGTAATAATGATCACAAACAAATGGCTTTGTTTGCTACCTTGAAAGATCTGGAAAAATCTGAATAATATCTTGCAACGATGATCCCACTTTACGATAAAAGCCGACGACAGAGGTAAAGCTTTACAAAAACACTTTACAGGAGCTGCCCACTGTTATTCGGAGACTTGTCACTAATCAACTGGCTTGCCGATGTCTTACTTTGCAGTTAACGACATTCATTTTTTTTTTTTTTTTTTTTTTACAATGGAACTACTATACTTGTGAATTTTCAGAAATGGGTAAAATATTTTTCATCACAGATCTTATTTGAAAAAATTTTTTTATGGTACTTTGACATTTGTCAACTTTATCGGTGTTGCTAGTGTTCTATGCGCAAAACTAAAATTATATCAAATATGTACGTACATACTTTATTATGAAAAGAGTATGTATCATCCAATATCGGACTACTTATTTTTTGTTCGGAATAGGGAGAAATATCTATTTTGGTGCGGAGACTGGTTATGTGAAATAATTCCACAAACCTTAGGAAAAAAAAAACGAGACGCTCCCGATTCCCGTAGAGATTCCGAAATTTGTTATCTTGCGAAATCGCACTCATCATTTGGTAACAGCTAACAACCTTAGAAATGAATAGGGCGTGTATTATGGACTATGCTGGCCTTATGCTAGCATGGCTCTTGTTCCTACAACTCCCCGAAACAAAGAATAAGACAAAGGCTATTGGCCAGTGACGGTCAAGATTTCATTGTGACATATTGCCTCGGCGAGTCACACCGTAAACGGATACTTATAGGTCATAAAATCCATAAATTGCTTTTTTTTTTTTTTTTTTTTTTTTTTTTGCGGGGGTTTGGGGGTGGTTGGGGATTGTAAACAACAGGTTAAAAATCAAAACCACTACATCACTAAGAACTGACGAGGATATCTTAACTTTCATTTGACGCTAGTTCGTGCATGCGTTTATTCATCATGCAAAAATGTGCAGAATTTAAGCAATCCGTACGCTAGTATCAAATAACGCTAAGCTGAGCTGTCATGTTTTCTTGCAATTTACTATCGTGACCTGAAAATAGAAATAAGAAGGATATTGGATATACCAATGGAAATTGTAGGTACCCATAATCATAGGAACAAGAGCCATGAACCCAAGAGCCCTCTAAAAAGGAACCTGGAAAAACTAGATGCTGAAGCAGTTCCAGGACTCATGCAGAAATGTGCTACTAGAAACAGAGCACATAGTAAGAAATGTGATGGACTCCTAAGGAGACAGGATGCAACCCATAGCACCACATTATAAAAACCACACAGTCGAATTGGTTGACTGTGATAGACCAACAAAAATTATAACAATAATAGTAATGCCCTGTCCGGGAATGCCCGGCGCTACATTGGTATGACAACGATGCGATTTTCCAAGAGGATATCCTGCCACGCTCAGGAAGGCGCCATCCATAATCATGCAAAAAACGTCCACAATACCAGGATAACTCGGAAGGACATTATTCCTAATATTGGTATTATCGATAAGGCAGCAGACCACCGTCGCCTCCGCCTCTTAGAGGCCCTACACATCGGGAAGGAGAGACCCAGCCTTAACACCACTCAAGAGACTTCACTCCTCCCGACGGTGGCACGTAGGGCGCTGCCCGCCGGCATATTTCCCAAGTCTGGAAGAGTTAGGGATGGGGAAAATTATAACAATAATAGTAATAATAATTTCAACTCTTATAAATTAATCCATGTTACCTCTCTCCTCACCAAAAATGAGGTTAATCCATGAAAATGCAGTATCTTATTTTTCATTTCAAATAAATCCTAACCTAATGATGTAACTTTTAAGATAAAGCCTGGACTCCCCTGTCAGTTTCTTTAAGTGGAATGTACTATTCATCTCTAGAAAAACAAGTCAATGTGCAATCCCTATTAAGCCAATTTACATTGACAGAAATGGGAATGGTTATACACAAATTATATCAGATCTCATCTGACTTCTATACCTAGTTGTACTTCAATGCACTTCATCATAATCTTTCAAAGCAACCAACCATTCTTTGTTGATTTCCTCCACCATCTTGCTTTTAAACCACTTACATATTAAAAAATCTCCCAGCTATTGTCAGTGTGCGAAAAGGCCCATATCAGCTCCCGTCTTCAGTGATTCTCATTCATATGCCATATTTTTTAGGACCATTTTCCCTCATCCTAAAAAATTAACAAATTAAGTTAACAATTCAAGCTACCAACCAGCAAATTCAAATCAAATAATGGTGTTAACTGTTTATCTCATATTGTCCCCCAAAGAGACAGCAGACATGTTTCTCCACCTTTCCATCTTGTGCAGTTTTTGCCAGAATTCCTTCCAGAATCTTAACCTCATTGGGGGCGTCTCTCCGTGAATTTTTCTCATCATAAGCATGAGCAATCTACATCTATTTTCTGACCTCTGGACGGCTCCTTCTGTTAATTACCAAATGACAGTAGTACAAGCTTCCCAAACCCCATCAGCCATGATCTCAAAATTCTGTAGTTGAACACCTTCCATCTTGCACTGTTTTTGCAAGTCCCCCAAGTCTCTTCTGTATGCGGACCCACAGGTCCTCTCACATATCAAGCTTTTTGTTTCATGAGCACTTATTTAACTTTAATCCAGCAATATTCTTTACATTTTACAGGCTGTTGACACTTTTATTGTCTTCTCAGTAACAGCCTCTCATATTTCAACCATTTTTTATTGTAAAGATCTGTAGCTATTTGTTACACTGACTGAACACAGAATTTGATATGATAGGTGTTTGGTCTGATGAAATGGCAGAAAAATTTTAACTAATCCACCAAGACAGTCTTTCTATTACATTTGATACACTACATTGCCTTTACTTTTACAACTTACTGGAAACAAAATGTAACCACTTTCTTTATCTCCTCTTAATGCTCACTTCCTTTCCGTTTTCCATAATCTTGATTTTGCCACCATAACCTTGGGGTTTTGCTTACACTGATTTGCCATGTCATATATCTCTTTTCCATTCCACGATCCCTTCTGTTAATACTGCTATTAACGTTTTCATCTGCATAAAATTCCTATGAAGTAACTTCCAAGGGCCAAGATTTCTGAACACCCTTGCAACTTCCTACATTACAAAATAACAGTTAAAAGATTCTGCACTTATCGTAGATGAAAAAACTTGCCTCAGATTCTTCTGATTTACCTACCAGTATTCACTCTAACCTTGTTAGGGTATAGTACATATTACAATAGTTTATACTCTATTTATGATTACTCCTTGCTGCTTCCTTCTGAAAACATTGTCACAAATGGAACATAATATAATATAGTGCATGGCAGTTATAATTTGAAAAAATTACTTTTAAAAAACAAAAACAAAAAAAATGTATAATTTGGAAGTCTCTGCTTATCAATCATAACATTAAAACTGTCTAACAGCAGTACATACATGAAGAACTTCATTACAATTACATTTTACTAGAGAACCTAATATTACATGATCTTATTTTCATATTCTACATCAAGCCAATCATTGAAAATGCAGCTGTATATTCAGCACGAACCCTAAACTAAATTCATCCCCAGTACTGGGGTACTGGTTACAGCATGGCTCATGGAACAATGAAGGCAGTATGCTCAAGTTCCTTGTGGGATCTCTTCAGATGGATAGTTTCTGTTTTCTACTTACCATTACCTTCTGCTCTTCTCACAGATGTTCAACTTCTCTAACTACTGGACTCCAATTTTCAAATTCCACGAAAAAATTAATTTTTTCATGGGTCCACAAATGTGCCTTGTGATCTAGTTAAAAGTATATTTTAAAGATAAAATAATAATCACACTCATTACCAATGTACATTTACCATTTGTATGTAATTGCATACATAGGGTTACCTTCAAAAGGCATTATGATTTTCTGTAAAAACTCATCCAATTTTCTCTCCAATACCCAAAGGTCATCATTACACAGTACTTCAAAACAGCTGCTACATACAATTCATCATATGAAATTCTTAAATTTGTAGCACTTAGTATCTAAGTATACATAAGCACATCAAACTTAATCCATTCAAAAGTGCTGGGCACTAACTGGATTGTAACCCTATTAGAAATTCTCAGAAAAAAGGGCTTGTTCCAGTGCAAAGATAAAAGCACACCTTCTGTATCATCAAACTTAAAAACAAAATAGCCCAAAAGACCTTGATCATTGAAACTTAATGAAAAGGATGAACTGAAAGACACAGTAACTCTAAAAACAATCTTTAATTCCAAAAACAAAAAGATTACTTATACATGGTTAATTAAAGCCACATGGGCTAAAAATGTTAGAAAACTGCATCTACTCTCCGCATTTAATTTCAAATATTTTGACAAAAAAGATTAGCATATAGATATTGGTATTGCTTTGCATTCCAAGAAATATACAATAAGGAATAATGTATACATGACATTTACACACATTATTCACATACAAAAAAGGCACAACCGTTTGATACAAGGGAAACGGGACCCTTGTCCCCCTACGGTATGGTAAACAATCTTCCTTTACACAAAAACTCACACCACACACATCATTTCCCAACTCAACAAATAAAAAAAAATACACCAGCACTTCCCACATAAAGATCAATCAGCCCCATGAAGCCTACACAGCAATATAATATATAGATGCTGTATATACTGTATAGAACTATATATATGAATATATATATATATATTATATATATATGTATGTATTGTATTTTTTGACCTGGCTGCTCTGCTGAGTGGCCTTTAAAGGTCAAACTGTTTGGTAATGGCTATAGAGCAAGCATAAAGGTCTTGTAAGTTCATATCTAACAGGCTGGTAAAACTACATTACTGAGTATGATCGTCACATGAGCATAATATCCTTCTAAAATACAAAGGACTGTTGGCAACTGGCCTTAAGGAGTTAAGTTGTTTGAAAAATACTCTGGAAAAAATCAAATAGAGCACTAACCCCCTTTATATTCACAGAAGATAAATATTTCCATTATGTCCTCAGGTGCATTTCCCTTGCTAAAATCTGCTTTTGTCAACAATCTGTTGATGCCAATTACTCAGGCAAGATAGCTCTTAGATTAGAAAGATGATGAGAATGTAAGCAGGAAACTGATACAAGGATTTCTATCCATTATATGAAATACAAGAAAATGCCAAACTGAATGATTTACTGAAATGAATTCAGACTACAACAAAATATGTTTGGAAAAAATTTTTCAAGAAAACCTAAATGAAAACATTAAAAAAAATAAAAAAATAAAAAAATAAAAAACATAAAACCCTCATTTACTATCTGCATATGTTGATGAACTTTATACATTTTTACTAATACTTTTGCCAAACCAGGGAATATAGTTATCTATGTAATGTAGTACGTACTATATTAACTCAACTGATTTGATAACATAGGAAAATGTCCACTAGTGATATTAGAGTAACTAAACAAAAGGAAGACACAAACAGCATGATGACAAAATGCATCAATCCTGAAGGAATGCCCCAGAAACAAATATTATAACCTTGCCAAGAACAGCCACTTCACATCAAACCCCATGAGTACCACATCACTCACTCAAATCACGTTCAACTCTCAAAAGTTATATCATAAAGTTATATATAAAATATTGCCTTATCTTTTAGGACAAGAAGTCGACTTCCATAAACATTACACGAAACCTGATACAATATCATACAGCAAAACAGGCCTCCAGGACCAGGTAACTTAAAGCCTACAACGGCCTCCAGGACCATTTAAAACATTTCTACCATTCATAAAAAGAACAAATGAATTAATGGTATACAATTGCCCTATTAAAATTAATGTTAAATTCAAAGAATACCTTTAAAAAAAAGAAGCTTTCCTCTCAATAAATTAGGTATGAATTCAGCAACAAAGTCCATACTTCCCATTTCCTTGAAAACTTAAAAGCTGAAAAGCAAATAAACAGATGCAAATACATTTATGACAACTTCTGACCTTTGACCTCATCCTTAAATTACATGTACAATGCTGGTCAAAGTTAAGAGTTCATTGTTTCAAGCTCTTACTCATGCATCTGCATTCGTCGAATTTTCAAGAACCCTGCTCAGAATACACTAATAAACTAGTATCCCTAGAAGTCCTGAAAAAAATGAGCAACCAATATTTTCTTATATTCCTTGAGGAATTACAGATGTACATAAACTTGAGTGGAGAAAATATGAGATTTTCTTTACTTATTTATCTCAAATAGGACGACATTAAAAATATAACTAAAATTAACTCCAACAAAGCCTTTAAAAGACTGCGTATTCCCTAAACCCATAATTCATAACCACTTTAAAATAGAAAAAATTTGAAATAAATATCAAACAAATTCAAAATAAAGCATTTGCAACTGCTAAACACCCAAACTATCTATGTAGTGTAAATCTTTTCTGCAATAAATTTCACATAAGTGTAAAAATGCCCTGATACTAGGTTCCTTTTCCCAAGCTTCAAAGCATTACTGGTAGCTGATACAGCTTCCAGAAAAAGTAGTTCTAACAAATATTTATGACTACTTCAAAAAGAGCTAAGTTTTGCAGTAAATGGTGAACTGGTACAGCAATAGATTAGGCTAGCTTTAATGCAAGATTTCAGCACCTTACAATGAACATACTCATTTGGTTCAATTTGAGCAAGCACTGAAAAAAAACACTCTTACCTGTCACAATTCTTTTTTGCATAGCTAAACAAGAGGCTACAAACCACAAATGCCAAACAGGATGTTGAAGTGGTTATGGACAAGGAAGTTAATGAGGATATACAGTTACTTTGCTTCAATCCCTTTTACAGAATATGAGAGGTTGGTTATAAGAACAGTTGCCATTACTCAAACTTTAGAGGACTTTGTGACATTCCGTGACCTGTTCACTCCACCGCAGTCATAATTTAAAGATAAATTTTCTTAGCCTTCCCTCCCTCCCAACCCCCTAAATGAAAAAGGAATGCACTTATTGTATAACATGCTGATAAAGCCACAACTGGAAGAACTAGGGAAAATGGACTACGTGCAAAAAATATTTATATTGTATGTATATACAAAAAGAGATAAATATTCTTGGTTTCTTCAGCATTTCCCTTTCATTGTCAAGGTCCTCGACTCTAAAACTATGATATGGAGCTGGAGGTTTATTCATTAGTACTCTCTAAACCATATTACTCCCTACATTTCTAAGAACACTGACTAAGAATGAAAATTAACAATCACATAAAGCTAAATAATCTACTGTGCCTAGGATTAAATCAATGCATAATAATTGGGATGCTCATGACAATAAATAGTTAATATCTAATGCTGATACAGTACTATGCAATCAAAGTAAACCAAAACTGATAAATATATCAAATATTAAGAAAAGATAAGTGATCACAATACAATAATAATTATATCAATATTCATAATAGTAGCAATTATAAATAAAATAATAATAAATACACTTTCATTATCATTACCACTTAACTAAATTCAGCACATTATACTCAGGGGACCTATCTTTGGGAATTGCATTCACATACCAAAAATCTTGTGCCTATATGAAAGGTAGCCAGTATGATTGTAAAAATCACTAACAAATATTAACACACAACTATATACATATATACTTTTCTCACCAACCTCTCCACTTTGCATCATATTTCCATAAAAAAGGGAGTCTGGTTATTTTGCTTCAATACGTTTCACAACACTTGACAAGAAACAGGATGTGACATAGGTGACCATTATCTCAAAACGCACAAACTTGGATGACCACTAGTTGCAACAAGATTAACCCTATGATCATAAGGTAAACAGGAATACTACATCAACCCAAATTTCTACTCTACTCGCCACAAAAGGTATAACATCCGTATGTGCTACTTCTATAACTGGAATTCCCTTCTGAAATTGTCCAAAATATGCATACGTTCCTGTCCAATTAATTAAATAATAAACAGCAGAGAAACCATTGTTATTAGTACAGTAGCTGGACTGCCTTTAATAACTTCTCATTTTGTTTAAACATGTAGTAATAACTAAACAACTGAGCTGAAGCTGGAATGAAAACAGTAATTCCTGCTCTGAATTCAATCAAATACAAAAAGAAAAAAAAAAGGTTCATCAAATCACTTACCCAGTATTGTAGACAAACAATCTAATTAGTAAAAACAAAACAATGAAATTGTGCAGAGCAAAACACTTCCTCTTCATTCCAAAGTATACCTTCAGTTTATGAGCATAACATTCCAATTGGTAGCAATCCTTATCAGTTCCCAAAAAGGGCAACACCATTTGTAAAAACACATTCATACCAAACCTATTCATGCTCTGAATCATTAACCACTCACCATACATGATATGCTTTCTGTGCATAACCATAGATAAAGAAGGGCATGAAGCTAAACACTGTCTTCATCACTCCATGAAATGATAAAATTAAGGAAAAAATAACAATATGAAATCAAAACTGACTCATGAAATAAAGTCACATTTTGGAAAGGGGTTTTCTGGTGAAAGTTAAAGAACTACTATTTACCATCTGAGAATTGTCTGCTTAGAAAAACACACTTCTTCATATACTGTAATAGCCTCAGAGTACTTTCACTTGACAAGAAATGTTAACTATAAGACAAAATAGTTAATCATTTCAAAACCCTACCATTCTAAAAATAGGTACTACCTGCAGTATATTCTCAAGAAGTACCCTGTATGGTGTTCCATGTGAACAAAAGCTACACCTTAAATGGGACACAGCACTTCCAGTAACCACACTATTTTTTTTTCTTGGGGTTAATGCTTAAACATCTAGTAAAATGGCTTGATCAAACTATTTCAAATAGCATATATGAAAATATCGATGACTACCTCAGTATCAAGATAAGCTATTAAGACTGCAAAGGGATAAACATCTAAATGACCATCCTACTCCTCTTGATTACATAAATGAATTGCAAAATGTACGAATGCTTGTTTACCAGCACTCCTGAGAAATGACTCTCATTCAACCAAAGATAAAATATCTTGGAAAAGTAGCAGCTGCAACTTCTGATCCAAATGTAGCTAGTATACTGTATGCATTAAATGATGCTATAGCTTTTTATATGCTATATTGTAAGCAATAAATGATGCTATAGCTTTTTATAAGACAAAATAAGAATAATCTATTAGCATTACACCAGAGCTACATACATAGTTCTGAGGAGCTAACCCTCAAGATATTTCATGTCAGTTATACTAAACTTAATTTTTTATTACATTTAATCTTTTCCCAAGATAAATGTCAATTTTAACTTGCAATACACTTTATCCATCCGATCTTGATCATACAAGGCATTAATGGGTAAGCTAGAGGTTAACCCTAGCAGATACCAAACACTGTTTCTAGTGAAGACAAAATTTTCCTTTTTATATACAAACGTAAATCTATGTCAAAATTCCAAAATACAAAATTTCAGGCATTCATTACAATCTACTTATAGCTGTCTTACAGCCAATGAAGTAACATATCTACACCTGCCTCAAATATCTACTCTACTGTACAGACACTCTTGCTACTCAGTAATGAATTAACTCAACTCGGTGCTTGTCTAATGATTTTCGCAAAAATGAATAAGAATAAGACCCCACAACTAATTAGAATACCTTACATCATTTCTTATTTTACATACAGTTCTTATTGGCTATGAAAAGTGAAATACAAATTCAAACCCATACTTCTCAAGCAGAACACTTCTCACACACACTTTGCGACGCAGTTAAGGTAGAAAGTTAACAACTTGTGGCGTACTGAACTCCTAAAAATATTTGAAAAATTAAATGTCCAAAAATCTAACACTAGGAGGCAATTATTATTATAAATTTGTGCCTTGAATTACCCTAAGATTTATGGCTGTACCCATAAACCTTTCTATAAAAATATTTTTTAGAGAAACCATCTACGTCTATTACTTTCTGTCATGTCCAGTTCATCACAGAAAAATAATGATAATACATGATGCATGAGATGTACAAAAAAAGGGGGGCCTCATTTCTAAGGAGAGCTGATGGCACAAGGCTAACACATTACTTCATTTAAGCATTCATTATTAATCCACTTATGATAATATGATCATGACATTGGGCTGATGACATGATTTTACTATCAAATGAAACTTGTCTGTTATGTAAATTTGGTACAACCATCAAATAACTAAATTCATGAAACTTTCTCAGAGACAAGGGTGATCTAGATAAACACTAAACTGGGTCAGCTTACAAAGCACAATTATGCTCTTTATCAATCATAATTTAAAGGAAGAAATGAAAAGGATATAATTCTAATTAAAATTCTATTAATGTATCAACCTTCAATAAACGATCCTTGCTACTACTTTTATTAAAACCTGTAACCTAAATAACAATACAATATCTGCTAGTTTCATCTGGACACTGATTAAATAAATACTGAATTAGCACCTGCCCAAACATAAAGACTGACCTCTACAAATTACTATACTATTTATAATCTACAGTATTTTCAAGAATGCAACCTCTTCCCTGCAAAGCAAAACAGCTTAAAACCCTATCCTCACCTTCTGCAGTGACAAGGTCTTGTTAGATTCATTAATATAATCCAGTAATGAAATACAATGCACTCAAGGCTATCTAAGTCTGCTATTTTAGTTTATCGTTAATAATTCTACATGAGTGGAAATCCTCTATCAAGACACAAAAACTGTAACTTTTAGAAAAGAAACAATTAACAATATCTTGAATCATAGTCAAATTTGATCAGTATTTATGTCATCAGATAACTATCCAAAAACACCACTATAATACAGTAAACAGCTCTTCCAATTAGCTATGACAACCAGGTAGTACCTCTGCTTACAGCTGCATAGCAGTACCACACAAAGTGTGAGTTCACCTAACTTTTACACAAGATACTGAAATTATAACTTACCATGGAAAGGAACTTTTTCATCAGCCTCATCAGACTTAATAGCATGAAAAAAAAGAAGAAAAAAAAAAGTTCTGAAGTCAAAACACTTACCTGTTCTGATATAAATGTCATTAAGGTGCAAGATTAAATCAATCATGATATTTGTTATACATTGCACTATTCTATACTAAAACTGAAATTACAATGCCTATTCTAATCAGTCTGAAAGCACTTAAACATTTCTTAATTCTAGGACACAACAGAGTGCAGATATCCAACTTCCAGGTCAACAATCATTCACCATAATAATAAGACTAAGGTGACTGACGATACATCAACACACCGAAAACATAAGCAAAACTTAAGGAGGAGGGCTGACAGTGCAGCAGTCCAAAAGATTCCTCATTTCTGTAATACATCACATAAATGAAAAAATTACCTTGCCCATGCATGAAAAATACCATGCAATATCACATCCAACAAAAAAAAAAAACTTCTATACATTGCAATTGCTCTTCCTTAGTCTAAGCAGGCTGGAAGGCCACCTAATGCTTGCACAGACTCACAAACTGGTCATCTCACACCCTGTCAAAAACCATGGAGAAGGGTATCATTAAAACGTCTAACAATGGGCTTTCTTGACTTAACAAGCTTGCTGGCAAAGAAGAGAGTCTCAAAGTTGATAACCAGCACCCTTAAGAAAGCACAATAAAAAAAGCAAAACTCACAATGATAAAAAAAAAGGCACAACTAATTTCATTTTCACTGCATGCCAAGATGATTATCATAAAATACAACTACCAATTAGTTGCGACAATTATATTATAACTCTGCTTAAATATTGGCTTAAATACTGTTACAACATAATGATGAAGGCTAACTTCTTAGCAATGATACTGTACTATTATTTCATACTAGACCAGTGCTAGTCGGAAGTAGGCACTGGATGCAGCTGCAACTAAAGAAAACTGCAGCCATATGCTAAATATGCTGAAGGGAACATAAGCATCAAAGAAGGAAAGCTACAGCTCAATATTTTGATGATCTCCTAAGGGGCATAGAGGTTAATGCTTCCAATTAAATGAAGTCTGTTGGGGTTGGTGTCGCTGCGACATGTGGTTCTGGCTGTGTTGTATGTGCTGATTTTGGGACACAGGTTGTATGCAATTGCTAGTATCCATCTGTTCATAGTGTCCTGATGATGCACTGTCTGCTCCATTTGCGAAAGTGAAGGGGTTTTGTAGGGCCCCAACACGAGGTGAAAAAGGTCCAGCAGAGTTTGGTGTATAAGGCTTCCTAGGTGAGCGAGCCTTCACAACACTGGGGCGCGCCATCTCTTCTAAAACTGATGGAGCAACATACGTAAAGCCCTGTGAAAAAAAAAGGTTTGATTGATCCTCTTGACTGGTCTATATTTGAGATTTTCACACTACCTGCTGATCTAATTAAAAATAATGTTTAGAATGTATGTATATTCCCATAAGAATATATTTGTTCAACAGTAATCCCTAACAGTAATGTTGAGTTATGTAAATAACAATATAGGCAGCCCTAGGTTAATGACAGGGGTTCCGTTCCTCAGGCCTGATGCTAAGCAAAAATCATCATTAACCGAAATTCAAAAGTCTACAGGTGTCACAACCTACCTTATGGTGCCCTAGACTTGTTAACGATGCCTTAGACAGTGTCACGGCCAGATATTTCGCCCTAATATGTAATAACTTTAACCCTTACTAGACAGGTATATATATCGATATGTAGCTCCTCAGGCCGGGTAAACTTTGAGGTCGGCGTATTTACAAATAAAACACATCAATGGAAAGAGAAAGATATGCAAATGTATATGGTGAAAAGAAAAAAATTCTAAAAATTTTCCCTACCATCCACGAAAAGTTGAAAATCGCTATTTACAACCCCTTATGGGGCCTCTTTTACAGTAATACCTTGAAATGCAAGTATAATTCGTTCCTGGACCAAGCTCGTAATCAATTTGCTCGTATCTCAATTCAATTTTTTCCATATGAAATAACTGACAAAAATTGAATGCTGTTACACACACACACAAAATGATATAATAAATGACTACCATGATATGAAATAAAATGTGGTTTTATTATGAGTTCTTACCATCAAGACAGATGATAGCAGCTAACGGCACTGCGTGCGGAGGAGGAAGGAGGAAGGAGGGAGGAAGGGAGGGAGAGAGAGTTGGACGGTACCTTATTTAATACTGTTCATTTTTTGTATTTGTTCATAATTTAGACATGATAGTTATGCCTTTGTGCTCTTGATAGCATCCTTCTGTTTGAGGATTGTACATATCGTCAATGTACTTTGCTAGTAATCACATGCCAACTCACTCAAGCGGACACCATGCTCACTTTTCTCGATAATTTCATGCTTCATCTCCATCATCATCATGCGCTTTTTTCTTCTCACTGTCAGCCTTACCACTTGCTTCCTTAGGACCCATCACTTATTACAAAGAATGTTCACAAATAGTGTGAAAATCACATAAATAACACAAACACAACAAAGGAAATGCTTGGGAGACATGTACGGAATTCAACGACCACATGAACTGACTGAATGAAGTGGACTTAGAGTGCTCTCACGTGCTCAGCCATCTAGCGTTAGCATTTGTAAGCGTGCTCGTGTCACGGGCTGTTCGTATGTTAGAGCACTCTTATGTCGAGGTATTACTGTATAAGACAACTGTAAATTTTACCAACTTATATGTTTTCTCTAACAAATAATTTTATTATATTTAGTAAAATTATAATTATTACTCACACAATATAAAAACAAATAAGAAATAAAATCAGTAACAATTTCTTAGCATATTTGTTGACAAATATTTATGTACATTTACGGAGAACAAAAATCCAGCAACTTTTTTTTTACTTTTACATTTTTTCTAATATTTCTTTGCACTTTTTGTAAAATTACACTTTCAACTGACATACTACTGTAAAAGACAAGAACAGAAACCAACAGCAACCCCTTGGTATATTTATGCGCAAATTTACAAAGAGACATCATGTGAGACAGAGAGGTATTACATTCCCCCTTGAAGTTACAAGCAAAACTGAAGTCCAGAGACCCCCAATTCGTGGTTTTAGCCAGTGTAAAAGTTGCCATTTGTGAATTTGTGGGCTATAGAAGTATTAGCACCCCTTTCTCGCCCGATTCTTTCCAAACTGATGGCTCTTAATATTGTTTCTCTACAGGATCAATCCGTCTACTGCCCTAAACCTGTTATTACTACTCCCGAGGATCAATCCATCTATAAGGGATAATGAAAATGTGGAATTTCATTTGCCTAATCATTTTATGGTCTGAATGGTAGTTCCACAAATTTTTAATGTCAGATTCAATTAACTTATTGGTAAATCTTGGCCTAGTATGAGAGAGAGAGAGTCACCTCTTTCATACTGGAAAAGTTTCCTCCACCTCGTTATTTATCATATCTTCTAGTTAAATAAGTTAAAAAAGCAAAATTGAATCATAAAAGTATTGTTAGTAACGTTATAATCGTTGCTTGAATGCTACAGTCACAAACAACTGAATGAAAACTGTTGTTCTGCTACAACAACCAAATTGAAACTGATAACAACAAGGTTTTGCTTGCGTTTCAGCCATTGTAAGACAGTAAAAAATTACGGTAGTTATATTACAAATGCCATTAAGTAGAACAGGACTTTAATATTTTTACATTATACCTTTATTTTTTATGGAGAAAATATTGGAAGACAATAATGAAGCTGAGAAAACAAAAAGTTCACACTGCTAATGGCTATAAATTATCGTGCATTAGCAACATGGATACAACTCTACTGCAAATAATAGTGGAGAAAAAGTATTTTAATAAAAATTACTGGCCATGAAAGAACACATTTAACTGTTGTTTTCACGCCCATAAAAGATAAATACGTAAATCTCATATTATTATGAAACAGGATGAAAATAACCAACGGAATAAGTTTTTTTTACACAAAAAACATGCTCCTGACACCATCCATTAAAGAAAAAAATAACTATCGAGTTTAAAACAAGTATTATTTCAACTTAAAAGCACTTCATATAAAGAAAAATAACCGTATCCCATATAAATAGTTTCTAGAGATCTACTTAGGCTAAACAGAAGCAAAAAAATCACTCTGAATTGAGTTAAATACGGTGAAATGACCCTGCCTCTGCACTCGGCTGATTTTTCCAAACCAAAACTTAGATCACTTTGTATTTTTATAATACTATGTGTACATAGTAATATGAGATTACATACAGTATTATTGAATACAGGGAAGTAAGCATCACTTTTTAAGAGCCAAGGAAAAAATGCATATTCGTTATGTTTGTATTTTATGATTGTCTCGGCGCTTAGGCAAATTACCAATAACCAGACAACAGCGCCATCTATTAACGAAAAAGATAACTAAGTCTAGTTCATGTATTTAAGTCAATTTTCAACTTAAAAATACTTCATATAATGAAAAATAACCTCGTCACATATGAATAGACTTTCTAGAGATTAATTTACGCTAGACAGAAGCAAGAAAATCACTCTGAATCGAGTTAAATATGGCAAAATAGTTTTCCAAACCAAAACATGATTAGTTTGCTTGTATATTTTACCATACAATAGTAATATTAGACTACATACATTATCATTGGATACAGCAAAGTAAAGGATAACATTTTAAAAAGAGCCAAGGAAAGGTGCATATTCGTTGTTTGTATTTTATGAGGCAGTCTCGGCACTTAGCCTAAGCCACCGATAACCAGACAATGGTGCTATAAACCCTACGGAGGGTAAAACCCAGTTTTGAATATATTGAACAAGCACTGTAAAATCACAATTTTTGAAAGTAAATTGTATTTTTCCTAACTATACAAACCTGAGGTCCTTTACATAAGGAATCAGTTTTGGCGTAGCTAGAATTATGGCCGTTAAATTCTTGAACAAGGCAGTTAGGCAGTAACTACCGTGTGGCTGGCGGGTAGGCCAGCCTGCCTGGATGTAAACACTCCACTCTGCCTTTTGGCCCAGGTTCAGATTGAGGGGTGGCACAAGGTGGGCATATATGTAAAGGACCTAAGGTTTGTATATGTAGTTAGGAAAAATACAATTTACTTCCAAAAATTGTGATTTTTTTTCTACACGATATACAACCCTCAGTCCTTTACATAAGGAAGACTCACTGATTGGTGGGAGGAATATGAGTGAGCCTCTAAAACTGACTGGAGTTCTACACACCTGGGCTACTCCTGCTGGTCGTAAGAGCGAGGAGGAGTGCCCTGCCTCTGACAACTTGATCGGAGTATAGGAGCTGCATGATCAAGAGTCAGACTTCTGGACCTTTCCAAAATGAGTGAGGAATTGTAACTCATCTGAAAATGGGCTGTGAAGAATATTTAAATTCGGAGGCATTAATGCAAAGTTCTGGGAAGGGTTTGCATTATTGCCAGTCTCCTTCCTCCCCTTGTTAGAGGAAGGAGCGGGATTGCTTCTATGATTCTGATAAGAAACAAAGAAAGAAAGCTTTGTGTGTAAGCTTACTGCATCAATCGCCCGACCAGCCAGTGTAAGTTAGAGTCCTATCCTTAACCTGAGGGAAGAGGAGTGGAAGGATGAGGTGGGGAGGCCAGTCACTCTCGCATCCTTCTTACCTCTAGAACTGCACACCATAGGCGAGATGCAACTTGTCCTCTTGAAGGAGCCGGGTAAGCAAACCTTCAAGCATCCACCTCCAGTCCAAGGAAAGTAGGTTCAAAGGACCTGTGGGCAGGCCTGAAGGAAGAAAGATATAAATATGGTCATAATTAGACCTCATCTACCTTCCTGTCCGACAAATTCTTCGGAGTGATGAAATGTACCCATTCACTGGACTATCCAACTGCAGAGAAGTCCACAGAGGATAAAGACAACAACACTCCATGATGGGTGTCGATCCTTATGGGTACAGCAACACGCCAATAGGACAAAGTAATGACTGATCTGGATCAACCAATACAAAGTCCACAGCGTAGCTCATGACGGTCTCGGTCTCGTCAACAGCTGCCGACTGATGCGCTCAGTGACAGTGAGCCGTCATGCATCCGAGACGTAGTCACAACATGACACCCACCTTTGAAGGGTTATGCCGAGAACAACCATACAAGTCATCTATCTTGTTCACCACCAATGATAGGAGACTAGATGATGATTCTCTCAAGGCATGAGCACTTCAGACTATAGTCAATTGCCTTATAGAGACCAAGGTCCCTCATGGCAAGACAGAAGTTCTCATGGTAGTTGAATCTCAACTAAGGAGAAACAATACGTCTTCACAATTGAATCGAGAGAAGTAAACTCTCAAGATTCTGAACATAGAAAAAGTCCCGTCAATGACACCAACCAGTGAAGACGGCTTTAATCCCTGCTGTTTTACAGAGGACTAAAAAAGCTAAACCGCTATTTCATTGCTGTTCGGTGAGAAAGTCGGAGTTGCAATGAAAGCTGAGCGTCTTTCTGTAATGAAAACGCAGGGATTGTACTGCCTGAAGTACCGCTTCTGGTGGGCTGGATCAGGGAGGACATTTCTATTTACCTTGGAAGCAGAGCTGGCAGAGCGGGGAATGGGCAAAGTCTTCCGTTATTCATTTATAATTCGGGGTGAACAAAGAATAATTGCACAATTTACAAATTACGAAATGTATATCAGAAGACAAACTCGGATTGTCTGAAGAAATCATTCTGTGTCATCACAGCAGTAGGTGCGATCACGCGGAAGACTAGGCTACAGACTTCTGTTACTGAGAGGTAAACAGAAAGATGATAACGAGTCTAGTGAGATATATCTGTCTGAAAATTCTTGCAATGGCAAAATGTGATGCAGGAGAGATGATCATACACGTATGCCAGAATTCCAGCCAACCAGAGACTGTGATTGCCGAGCAGAGATTCGAATCGGTAGTCAATCCTCGACAGAGGAGAGACAATACCCACCAGAGTATCTAGGGCAAAACTATGTCAGCAGCTTGCAAGCAGCCTAAGCAAAGAAGACAAAAGCTTTGCCTAGGTTTTAGACTAAAAGATTAATGAAACATTCAAATATTACTTCTAAGGCAGTTACTAATAGTAGCATACGAGTGTTTATCCCCGAAAAACTCAAAAATCAATATTAAGGCAAAACTAAACTCCGAAGTATTGCAAATAATCTAGGCATGGTAATCAAAACAATGTAAAAGATTTCAGTATAAATGAATGGTGCAACATCAGAGAATGCAACATCAGAGAATTACCTTTAGGGCAGAACTATTACCAGCAGCTCCCAAGCCTAGTGTAAACAAAGGATTGGCCAAACAGAATACATCTAGGACAAAATTCTGTTGATGAATCAATGTAACAATAACATAAGAAAAAATTCCTCTTGAAAGGATCCTGAAAGTTAATAAAATGTAATCCAGTGGTACCACAAAAATCCAGTTATATAACCAGAAAATCATGAATAAGAGTACTGCCATTACTCAAGTGTTTACTCCGAGAACAGCAGGAACAGATTGACATCACATGCTGAAGTCGTTTCTAATACACTTCAGCTAGGGGGCCGACCTAGTCATGTGCACACACAGTTGAAGTGCTACCACTGAAATTTTGAATTTAAGCTGCCATATAAGTGGAACTTATAGGTACAGTACATAATTACCTGCTAAGTTACTTATATAAGATTATAAAGCAAGAGACCGCACTACAAAAGTAAATCCTCGACACAATGTTGCAATGGTTACATAAAAAAAAAAAAAAAATTCAACCGTAAACTAAAGTAAATGGCTGCAGGTGATATTTCAGTCATGTATAATGTTTTGTACATAATGTTTGTGAAGTGAAAAGAAATAGACATAACTATTTATTAAACAATCTACAAAAATGAAGTGTATAATTAAAATGAAAGCTGTAAAATAATTCATGAATACATGTAGACCTAGACTGAGATCCAGGTAGTGGCTCACACCACTTTCATTTCCTTTGTATGTTGCAGTTTTGTAGATTGTTTAATAAATAGTTATGTCTCTTTCTTTTCACTTCACAAACATTATGTACAAAACATTATACATGACTGAAATATCAGAGACCTTACTTAGAAACTTTTGTTACAGTAGACACCAACCTCCACACATAAAAAATTAATTCCCGTACAGGCAGTACCCGGTTTATGGTAGGGGTCCCGTTCCCAGGGAGCAGCGTAAGCCAAAAATCACCAAAAATTGGAACATCATAATTATAACGGGAATAAATAGGCGTTAAAGTGCTTTAAACACCATAAAACCAGGTTACAGCGTTGTAAAGCGGGTAAAGGCACCATAAGAGGATAACAGCTCCATGACCCAAGTGCCGTCAAGTTGCAACACCATAAACAGACAGCCATATACCGAGACAGCCGTAACCCAGGGACTCCCTGTACCTATAAGAATATTCTACGTTGCCAGACGATGTACTATATGAAACACGCTGTACAAGGGTAGCAGACATTGCATGTGCATTTCACATATTTTGAACTATATAAATGATGAAAAAGTTCCACAGAACAGTATGAATATGTAAACTTCCTATTAATTCATTATTCATAGTGAACTTACAAATACAAAGTTAAGCTGTGAAAATTGGTTCCAAAGGATTAATTACTATACTAGTGTATTTAACGACATTTCTAGATTCATATGGCTAGTCCAAAAGATTTGTTCTTACATGAAAGGTGAAAATTAGAACATTAGAAAAGTTGAAAATCTGAACTGGAGAAGACCATAAGGAATGAATGCAAAGTAAAATGTAGATTTTGCTTGCCTTCCCCAATTCCTGAACCTTCCCTCCTTCCACAAACAGTTGATCAGTTTATTTTTGGTTGCTAGTCAATCCTTCATTTTTAGTTTGGAGTCTAATTTATCCAAGAACAAGGTTACCCACCTAATTACCTTTCACAATGAAAACTAAAAATATAAATTGTTAACTAAAAAATATGGATGATTAAGTTAAAAGAAATTATTTGCATACCTCAAAGACCATATTTGCACTTTCACTTAGCATATTATCATCCGGTGAGTCAACAGGGGTTTGCTTTGTGAATTTGCTGTCAAACTGGCTAACATCATCCTCTCCACTCTGAAAAAATAATTTTTAAAAACTAGTTTTTATCTTTTAAAAACACTTAAAAACAAAATAAATTTAAACAACAATACTGAAACACTCTTCATCTTCAATGCATAATCTTGTCACTGGTCTAAAATTATTAATTTAAACCACAGCATACAGTACTTTGAGTTAAAAGTGAATTTTTTCTGTTACAAAACCTAATCATAGTTGACACAGTATCACCAATCCCAAAAATATTTAAAACATCTAAAAAATTACCAAAACAGGTTTAAAGGGGGGATCTAATTTGCGATGCAAGACATCATCCCAGTTAATATGTTTGAAGAAAAGATGCCTTTTAATGGGTTCTCCATCATCTGGTCCACTACCTAAGCGCTGACTGACTTGTCTCTGAAACGAGAAAACACATAAATCATTAGTTGACTGCTTTCATAATAAAGTAAAAATATCAATGCACATTCCATCAAACCCTAAAAATTATATTTTTCTATACAGGCGGCCCTCAGTTAGCGGCAGGGGTTCCGTTCCTGGCCGCCGACGCCAAGCGATTTTCGACGCTGAGCGATTTTAAAGCCTACGGCCACCGCACACCTTCTTTCGAAACTCTAGACCAGTCACAGGCGTCGTAATCCCACAACGGCGCAATAAGTAAAATTATATTTATGCAGTATAGTACTATAGAATTTACTGTACAGTACTTTTGGGTGTCTAGAGTATGTAAAGATATAATAAAGTTTATACAGTGTACAGGTAGCTGTAGTGTTCAGGTTATGATCATTAGTCTTACGATAGTCCGATTCTATGAGAGAACAAATTACAATGGCCTAACTTTATCCATCTTCTAGTTACATAAGTTCAATAACAGCAAAAGAGAATGATGAAAGTATGGTTTTAACGTTATACTCGTTGCGTGAACGTGTACAGCCATGAACAACTGAACGAGAAACGACTTTTTTTTTCTAAGTACAACCGAACTGGATAACATCGGTTTGGCTTGTATTTGAATCATCGTACTACAGTACAACATTACCGTAGTTGTTATAAATGGCGTTATGTATAGAATAGAACTGAGATATCTTAATGTAATAACTTTATTCGCTATAGATCAGAGATCAATAAAGATTAAAGATCAATCGGGAAATATACTGTTAAATTTAAACCTAGTTATAACTGAAGCTGAGAAAACTGTTCAAGCTGCTAATGACTATTATCGTACATCGGCAACAAGGATAAAACTGCAGTAAACGTATGCCATCAAACACAACCGTAGATAAAATTGGGATAAAATCATTTTAATCAAAACTACTGTGCTTGAAAGAACACATTTTACTGTTGGTTTCACGCCGATATAAGATAAATAACGTAAAGTTCGTATTACGATGATATAAAGGATTATTGCTAACGGAATCACGTAATTTTTTACGCAATATGTTAACGAAAAAAAAAAAAAAGTAGTTCACATTCACAACGAGACATATTCAATAAATATTTCCACCTAAAAACACGCTGTATAAGGAAAAATAACTTTGTCTCATATAAGTCAAGTATCTAGATATTCGTTTATGCTAACTAGAAGCAAGAGCATTCGCTCAGAATTGCGTTATGGTGAAACAAACTCGTATTCATCAGCTGATTTCAAACCACAACATTGGCCGCTCCGCGGAATACTGGCTTAAATTTGCTGTAGTATTTTAAAATACAATAATATGAGAATATGTACATTCAATATTCTTGGATACAGTGCATAATGTTTAACTTTTTAAAGGACTTATGGAAGAAATGCATAATTAATAAAATAACACAATGCATTTTTCGGAAATGGCGGACAAGAACGAACATGAAAAAACATCCCCTGACAACATGGAGCGTAGTTACAAAGGCTGCCTTAATTTGTATCTTATTTCTGTACAAAAATAAAAATACCTTTACATAATATATTTTCATACACATTTTAAACATAAAAGCATAAACATTTAAAAGATCAACACATTGATCGCTAAATTTGCACTCTTTTTAACTCTATATTTTCGGAAGAGCGGCAGACGGCGGCATACAAGAACGAACTTGAAAAAATATCGTAGTTGATAACTTGAAGGGCAGTTTCAAACGCTGCCTTTTTATCATATTTCTGCACAGAAATAAAAATACCCTATTTGTAATACATTTTCATACGCATTTTAAACATAAAAGCATAAATATTTATAAAATCGACACATCGATCGCTAATTTGCACTCTTTTAAAATCTATATTTTCGGAAGAGCGGCAGGCGGCGGCTCACAAGAAAGAACATGATAAAACATCATATTTGATAACATGAAGGGCAGTTTCAAAAGCTGCCTTTGTATCATATTTCTGCACAAAAATAAAAATGCCTTTCACGTAATACATTTTCACACACATTTTAAACAAAAGCATGAACATTTATAAATCGACACATCCATAGCTAAATTTGCACTTATTAACTCGATATTTTCGGCATAGAACAGCGTCAGAGGCATATATTTTACCCTAATAACTACGTAATAACTCTCCATAAAATTTGTTAATATAATTTGCATAACCTTTATGGTCTGAACGGCATTTCTACAAATGTCTGAACTCGTTAGACAACGGCGCTAGCGGCGCTGTTAACTGAAAATTGTGCCGTAAAGATACCTTTAAAATGCCTTATTTTTTTAATGAATATTTTTGACGACCGCTGTAAAACCGATTCGCCGTTGAGTGATTGTGCCGTTAACCGCGGGCCGCCTGTATTTGCCTTACTACAGATTTTGAAGAGCAGACTGACTTATTGTTACTTGAATGAAATATATCCCTACTTTCTTACCCAAACCTATTCATTTCATTTTGCTTTGCAGATGGCATAGCTCTGCATCTAACTAGAAGGAAAGAGAAAGAGGAGAGGGGCTTGATTCAAGACAATGGTTTTGGTTACATAGAATAATTCTTCCCATACCTTTTTTTTAAGTAAAACAGTATGCACTTAGGTTGGAAGGCAATAAAACTAAAACGGAACACACACACACACACACTACCACGACACCATCAAGAATGACATACTGAGCTGGACTCATCACATTTGCACACTGCAAGTACAGGGGTGCAAGACTTCTTGGAACCAAGGTTAAAAGGTGACAATAACTGATAGGGATAACATAAAATCCCATAACCCAGTCCAACAGTCGGTAGAATTTACCTGAATATTTGGATAATCAATTGAGAAACCACAATAATGAGTGATGATGAGAGAATCTCTATGGAATTACTGATAGTATGAAAAGGGCAATAAGAACAGTAGTTATTATGAGTAGACTGACAATCCTAACAGACTACAATATATGTTTAAACTGTATTTGAACAATGACACTGTGACCACAACTTGTGCACCATAATGGAAAGTGAAATCCTTTTGTTGAAAAAAAGCATATCTCTTGGAGAAGGATTCCTTTAACCAAAAGGCATTAATATTCTTTGAGAATATACAATGAGGAGCTCCAAAAATACAAAAAAGGCTTTGGCAACAAGGTCTTAAAGACTATGTAGCATGAATCATCTACTTAAATGTCAGCTACAAACCAGAGCATTTCTTCACAGAATCCCTTACAAACACTAATAAGGAACGGTTAGCAAATGGTTCTGAAACATCATAAGGCCAGTCTGGCAACTGTGACTTAGGATGAAGTCTGAAAAATTTGCAAGTCCTTATAAATGACAACTGTCTGTACACACAAAAACATATTAAACATACATATACAAATGAAATATCTCTAAGGCAACTAATTTGTATATGTATGTTTAATATGTTTTTGTGAATAAGTTTTTTTTTACCAAAGATTTGAATGTGGTCAGCTACTGCCCTGTATAATCCTTTATTTGTCTTGTCCCTGTGTCTGAGCAGTTGGACTTAAATCTTTTTGTTCTTAAATTGTACCCATGTTTATGCTTGTTTGGAAAGGTTACTCATTCTCCAGGTGTGTTGGATTCTAGGTACTACTAATCTCCTTATAATCCCTATCTGTCACTTATACGACCTTTCCTGTACTCGCAATTTCTCAGGTAAGTCAGTTCGTCTGCTAAGTAAAGGACGTTGAGTCGAAAGATCTTGCAGAAACTCTGTTTTTTATCTTTCCTTCATGGCTTATACCTTTATTTATGAATTTATCACGTTCAAAACTTTCGTGATTCAGTTATACACAAAGCCTTTGAAATAAAATATCAGCAAAATATCAATGAAACATTATATCACTTATGGAATCCTTTTATACTGAGCTTAGACTTCAATGTAAAGACCATAGTTCTCTCTCTCTCTCTCTCTCTCTCTCTCTCTCTCTCTCTCTCTCTCTCTCTCTCTCTCTCTCTCTCTCTCTCTCTCTCTCTCTCTCTCTCTCTCAGTATATATTAATTTTTAGTGAATATACAGCATTGCTCTATGAAAAAAAGCTAATTAGTGATAATTCTGGAGATACAGCCCAAAGAAATATCCATAAACTAGCAAAATTTACCTCACGGACAAGTGGATGATGTGTTCCACAAAAAATAAAATAAAATGACTCACATAAAAATGGGGAGAAGGGGGGAACTGTACTTACTTTTAATAACTTCCGGATAAGATCTCTTGCATCTGGTGTCAAATAAGGAGGTAAGTTGAGCTTCCCTTTCAAAATTTTTTCTATGGTTTTCTTCCGGTTCTCTGCAGTAAAAGGTGGCTGGAAAGGAAGAAAAAATTGCATCACCCAAACAAATATTTAGAATTCAAACTTCTTTCACTAGTGAAGCTTACTCATAAATGGAAAGCCAATGAGTAACCCACCAAAAGCAAAATTACTTTCTACAATACATAAAAGACTTGAATATTCATTAGTAATTATCTATAGTAATAAAATTTGACTTCTTGTGAACAAAAAACTAACAACTTAAGTGTTTACCATCTATTGCAGCATAACGTTCAAAAGTATCATGATATAATACAGATAACATTTACAGTATTCACCTGAATGGTCACAAGTATAAAAAAAGTTTACAGATTACACAATCTGCTTACTACTTCTATGGTCAAAATTACTTATTTATAAAAGCTCCAGATGTAACCAATCCAAGATCTAGGCTTTAGATCATGTTGTGGTTTATGGCCTTTTCTCGAGACTCAGAGGTCTGGAAAACCTAAGCCCTATTAATAATAATAATAATATGGCCTTTTCTGACCTTCCCTAAATAAAGTTTTTCATCACATTATACTTTTATCATTATATAAACCTTTACTAACAAATTAACCCTTTAATGCCGATTGGACATATTAACGTCGACATAAATTGTCTGTCGGGTGCCGATTGGACATATGGTACATCGATAAAAAAATATTTTTTAAATTCCCGGAAAAATACTTATAGGCGTACCAGGCGAAAACTTTTGAATCACGCACCTTGGGGGATGCTGGGAGCTCACGGTTCAAGGCGTTGTTTTGTTTATAATCGTTACCCAGGCATGCAAGCGCGAATTTCTTTCTTATAGCACTAAAAATGACCAGTGACACATCTCAGAAATTATTTAGTCACTTTGACATAATTTTTGCACCATTTTAAATTAGCCGTTACATGGAGTATTATATATGAAAATGTGCGCAATTTCATGTAAAATACAACAAAAAATATTCATGATTGTAGCTTTTATAAGTTTTGAAATATTTTCATATAAATAACGATGTGCCAAAATTTCAACCTTCGGTCAACTTTGACTCTACCAAAATGGTAGAAAAATGCAATTGTAAGCTAAAGCTCTTAAATTCTAGTAATATTCAATCATTTACCTTCCTTTTGCAACAAATTGGAAGTCTCTAGCACAATATTTTGATTTATGGTGAATTTATGAAAAAAACTTTTTCCTTACGTCTGTGCGGTAATTCTTCAGAAAAAATCATAAATTTTTTTGTCCGATTGTCGTAATGTTTGCACCATTGTAAATTAGCCGTTACATAAAGTTTTATATAGTTTTGAAATATTTTCATATAAATAACGATAAGTGCCAAAATTTCAACCTTCAGTCAACTTTGACTCTACCGAAATGGTCGAAAAACGCAATTGTAGGCTAAAACTCTTATATTCTAGTAATATTCAATCATTTACCTTCATTTTGCAACAAATTGGAAGTCTCTAGCACAATATTTTGATTTATGGTGAATTTATGAAAAAAAAAAAAAAAAAATTCCTTACGTCCACGCGGTAACTCTTCCGAAAAAAATCAGAAATTTTTTCGTCCGATTGTCGTAATGTTTGTACCATTTTAAATTAGCCGTTACATAAAGTTTTATATATGAAAATGTGCACAATTTCATGTAGAATACAACAAAGAAATAATTGAAGGTTGTAGCTTTTCTCATTTTCGAAATATTTGCATATAAATCACGATAAATAGGAAAAACACCACGTTCGGTCAACTTTGACTCTATCGAAATGGTCAAAAAACGCAATTGTAAGCTAAAACTCTTACAGTCTAGTAATATTCAGTCATTTATCTTCATTTTGAAACAAATTTGAAGTCTCTAGCACAATATTTAGATTTATAGTAAATTTTTTAAAAAACTTTCCTTCCCTCCGCGCGCATATTCTCCGCCGCAAATCTCCGAAATGCGTACGTCGCATTCTCGTAATATTTGCTCCGTTTCATATAGTTTTATATATTAAAATGTGTGCAATTTTATGTAGAATATAACAAAAAATAATTGAAGGTTGTAGCTTTTCTCATTTTTGAAGTATTTGCATATAAATAAAATATATGAAAAAAATTTGACATTCGGTCAACTTTAACTTGTCCGAAATGGTCAAAAACTGCAATTGTGAGCTAAAACTCTTACAATATAGTAATATCCAATCATTTATCTTCATTTTGAAACAAATTGGAAGTCTCTAGAACAATATTTAGATTTAAGGTGAATTTAAAAAAAAAAAAAATGTTTACGTCCGCGCGTTACGAATTCATGTATCATTTTGTGATAATATTTTCTCTGAGTTGCTTTGATCGTTTTACAATGAGTTATATACCAAAATGATTGCAATTTAGTGTACATTACAACAGAAAAAAATAACTTGTTTGCTTTAACCGTTTTGCTCACAGCGCAATTTGAATACAATTATATATGAAATTTTGTTTTCGCACTATCATATATCGCATTATTTATATATGTAATGATATTTTTTTTCATTTCTGATGGTTGCATACTAAACTTCAGGCAATGAAAAATAAAAGGAGCCAAAAATGAACTCTTACTCTGGAAAATTAAGCGCGCTGTGATTTTTTGAAAAAAATATTTTTTCCGTTACGGCTCACTCCGAGACCCCCTCGGCATACGGGAGACGATTTTTATTATACCTCTTCGGCGTTAAAGGGTTAATATGCAAATTATGATTCCATTGTTCACACATCTCAAGTCTTGCATGAGGCTTGCTTGGTATCTAACAGGGTTTAGTTCAAAGTTCAAATTACCATGAAGAAGTATTTGAGTTTGTACATTAGTTAACAACTGACATAGGGACTTTAAAATAACCAGCTAGTACTCACAGCTCCGGTTAACATGTCATACATAAGTGCCCCTAAGGACCACCAGTCGACAGCTTTGGCATGCCCTGTCCGTGTTAAAATCTCAGGAGCCATGTACTCAATAGTACCGCAGAATGTGTGTGTTACAGAGTCATCCTGAAAAATAATGAGTTGGAATATGAACTAACAAAGGTGAATAGTGGCATAAAAATGATCACAGAGTTTGGATAGCTGAATGAAAATGCTGCTGATGACATACGACACTAATAATCTATAATCACCTTAACACTAAGTTTACACATATTTTGATCATAAAAGTAATAATCTAAACTATACTCCCAGATATGTATTCCAGTATTCACAAATATTATAAAGCTCAACAATAACAAAAGCAAACAAATAAACAACAAAATGCAAGTTTCTCCTAACATTTCAAGCAGTGCTTGATGAAAATAAAACTGTTCTACTGTATAGCAGACACAGAACTTTAGACTCAAGCAAAGCACCAAATTTCAATGCACTTATTTCTTCATGAACTGCTACACACATGGAAACTATGACAAGAAAACAATAAGGCTACAGAAATGACACAGACCTGAATCTTCTCTTTGCAGAGACCAAAATCTGTCAATTTTACATGCCCTACATGGTCCAAGAGGATATTTTCAGGCTTCAAATCCCTGTAGATAATGCCTTCCATGTGAAGATGCTCTAAAGCAAGGATAATTTCAGATAAATAGAAGCTGTAAAGGAAAAAACAACATCATATTAGACTCACCTTACACAGAATATTAGGTGCATGCACAAAAGTTTCTAATTGACTTGAGAAAATCATCACAAAAAAAATTATCTCAAACAACAGGAAATATTACATACATGGATTTTACTTTTGAAAAAAATTTAGTGAAAACAAGTTTAATATGACTACTTAGTTTTGACTTTTTTCCAATCATTCCCCCTATGCATTCTCATTAACACACAGAATGCAATAACAACGGTGTCAAAAGGAATCCATACTTTATAAAGACAGAATATACCAATGTAAAATAGAATGAACGAGTCTTAATTGAATAATAGGATTACAGAACTGTTTCCAAAAATGGAGAAGCATTTACATACATAGGAATAAATTTCAATATCAAATCGATTTGTTTTGGTGTGTAATAACATATCACTGACATATCTTGACTTGAAGACAAACTGTAAGATTTGCTAAAAAAATCTTATAAAGTCTCATTAAGATTTCAGAGTAAAAATATGCAAGCACTAGTCAACCAGATTTGAATTAAAAGCTTTCATGTTATGTATGTTATAATTTCAATTTATAATGCAATGGCCATCACCAAAACTGCAAGTAGGAATGGTGATTAACGCTACACATAAGCTAACTGAACATCAAATACACATTACAGACTTCCTACCAATAAATACCAATTTTCTCTCTATTTACATAATATCAAATTTGTAATTCAGTTTGAAATGTGGAAGCCTCATTATATTGTATGTATAAATTTATTACAGATAAACCCAACATACAATTTGGATATAGTTATCCTACTATAAAAAAGTATCTTTCCTCCAAGATCACAAACCCTGAGTACCTTTCAAAATTTATGAACCATAAAAAAGGAACTGAAAACATTAAACATTCACAATTTTTATCATATAAATTGAATCATTCAAAACATACTCCAGCATAAGTGGAATAGGACCATCAAGTAAAGTGGCTATCAGGCAATCTGCCTGAGCCTCAAGGTATCTTACACAATTAACAGCTTACCAGATTATATTTTAACCTATTCCAAATATAATCAGATTGATGAAAAATGGCAGATGAAATGGCAAAACTAATTGCTTTGTAGATACAGTTGTATACAACCTGCCAGTGTGTAACCAAAATGTTTCACAGGAAGCCAATTAAGATCACAAATAGAGGCATTCACGAAGTTTTGTCATTTCTAGCTACACTTACTCCTATTTTCACTTTTTCTTAGGTATCTATCATCAATGATCCCCATTTAAACAAATCTGACTTCCTTTTACTCGAGGATGCTCTATGCCAAGTCTGACTAAAATTTATCCAGTGGTTCTAGAGAAGTAAAAAATGTAAATTTTGTGCTAGACAAACAGGCAAGACTTCCATACAGACAGATGCCTAACAAACTTTGATAATGATCAGCTCCCTAAGGCTTCACAACTAAGGTGAGCAACCTAATGACATTTAATACCCTGTTCCAAATGTCCACATCATAGAAACTAGTCTGCAGGATCATACTAATTAAAAAGGTACATACTATAAAACAATACAAAAATGAACCATGACGTTACGAAAAATCTGCTGCAAGCCCTGTAACATTTTAAATTGCAAATCCAATTCACGATGGACAGCAACTGCAAGGAATATGTCAAAACAAACAGTAACTGTATAGTATTAAACTTCATGCATTCAAACATAAAAACCATCCCATAACAAGCCCCCTAATACGTGTTCACCAATTAAGGAAATGAAATAAATGACAAAAAAGATACCCAATATAAATGTTAAATGGATAAAAAATACAAAAGGAATTATCAATGAACTCAAGTTATTCTCATAAGCTGAAAACATTTTCTGAGGCCTTACAACAGATATGTATAATTAACAATATGTAGTTATCCTATTCAAAATATGTTTCAGCACTACAAACTCCCAGTCTTACATAACAAAGAACTTAGTAACTGTGAAGGCCAACATTGAAGAAATATGCATTCTTCAAGTTATCACTTACACATAAATACTTCACACCACATCGATGATGGAAAAAAAAGAAGAGAATAGATTATGCTCTTTTGAAATATGCATCTTGACAAGAAACAGAAATATAGCCACTTACCAGGCAGTATCTTCCATAAAGATGCCTTCTCTTTCCAAGTGCATGAAGAGCTCTCCACCAGACAAATACTCCAAGATAAGATACAACTTTCCACCAGTTTGGAATGCATAAACAAGGTCTACAATAAAAGGGTGCTGCAAAAACAAAATAAGATGTAAAAATATATATTTAGCATACTTGAATTAAGTACTGTGGTGTAAGAACATTTCTCAAGTAGACAGTTCCCAACTGGAAAAACATGTCCAGTTCCCAAAACCTCCAGCACTATACTTTTCAGACAAATTTTATTCGTAAATTTCTACTTTTCTTGTGCAATTTTCTTAGACCCACAGTAACAAATAAAAAAAAAACTTAATTAAATTTTTCCAAATGATACAATAACAATTTTATTAATGTGGTCTTTAGCCTTATCAGATTAACAACATTAAATGGAAGACCCACTGAATATTGTTCCAAAGAGTTACATAAATCACAAATCTAACTCAAGACATTCAATTTAATAAAGTATATAGAAATAGTTATTTAAACAAAACATACCTTAACAGCCTCAAGAATATTTCTTTCGGCTTTGGTATGTGCTGTATCCTTCTGATTGCGAACTATAGTTGCCTTTTTTAAAACCTTCATGGCAAATATTTTGCCTCTCTTGCCTCCAGTCATTTTCCTGACCTAAAAATATTTTAAAAAATGAGAAATAAATATAATTTGGTTGACTTGAATCAGCTCATAAAACTCTACAACCTTCCAAATTGCAAACCTTGTCTTGCAATGGTAAAATCTATGATAAGTGAACCAATCAAATCTGAGCAATTCAAGAAAATACATTACAATGGATACAAGAACTATATTTGAGAAAACTACTTAATATTGTAAGAGAAAAATTACAACCTTCAATGATTTTGAAAGCTAAGATTTACCTCAACTTATCTTATTTCATTATAGTACAGTACGTATTATCAAGCAAGCCATGATAAAATCTACTTTTTGGTTACTATATTGAATTCTACAAACCTCAAAATTAACCCACCCCACTATCAGCTGAAGACACATTTCCTAAAATGTTTAAATTTTCCAAAAGATACTGCCATAACCATAAGTAAAAATTAAGTATTTATGATAAAACAAAGTTTTATGAATACTTACCTGGCAGTTATATATATATATAGCTATAGTCTCTATCGGTTCGGCAGATTTTTCAAAACTCGCGGCAACCGCCGAGTGGTAGGTGTCCGGTTAGGTGGTTAACAACCCTTACAGGGTAGTACTTGGAACCATTCCCATTTTCTATTCCTCAGATCATCTCTTGCCCGACCTGTCTCCTGAGGGGAGGTGGGTGGGCCTTAAAAACAATATATATATAAACTGTCCAGGTAAAGTATTCATAAAACTTTGGTTTTATCATAAATACTTCATTTTTATGAATAGAACTTACCTGGCAGTTATATATATATAGCTGATTCACACATTTGGAGGTGGGTGAAAGACAGCCAACATCGTTGGGGAAACAACTAAAAGTTGTAGGTTATAACCTTGATTCCTTACCTGCTAAGGTAGCTGACTTCAAAAGTTCCTGCCTCTTGAGTCGCTTTCCCTTAGGAGCGCCAGCCAGGATGAGACCTGCTATGCTGAAACCACTCAATAGAGTCTGTCAAACGGGGCGAGACCAACAACGTGACTAGACTTCTGCACTACCTATTCCCCTTTTAATTAGCTGCAACCTTACTCAACCTAACCACCTAACCTTGCAGACTAGATATTTTATCTATCTAGCTAGACTGAGGGTGCCATCTCGACCAGACCACTCCTCAGACAACCATAAAAACACAAACCCCAATTAAGGTATGTCAAACTAAAGTTAAGGTTGAGGGGAGGTAGTAACTCCTTCGCCCAATAACGAAGACGTAGCTACATATGGACCCAAAGAGTAACACTTTTCGTAGTCTACTCTTACCTCTCTGAGATAATGAGAAGCGAATACAGAGTCGCTCCTCCAAAATGTCGAGTCCATTATTTGTCTAACTGACATGTTCTTCTGGTATGCCAAAGACGTAGAAATAGCCCTCACCTCATGGGCCTTCACTTTTAAGAGACCAAAGTTCTCCTCCTCACATAAGAGGGGAGCTTCTCTAATTGTTTCCCTCAAGAAGAATGACAATGCATTCTTCGAGAGGGGCCTTTGAGGATCTTTAACGGAACACCATAAAGCACTGGAAAGTCCTCTTAAACTCTTGGTCCGTGACAAATATGTCCTGAGAGCTCTAACTGGGCAGAGAAGTCTCTCCTCCTCTTGACCCACCAAGTTTGTGAGGTTAGGAACCTCAAACGTCCTCGGTTTGGATGGGTTCTCATTCTTAGCGAGGAAGTCGAGCCTTAAGGAACATACAGCTCCGTCTTGAGTGAAGCCTACGTGCTTCTCCATCGCCTGAATCTCGCTGACCCTTTTTGCTGTGGCGAGAGCCATCAGAAATAACGTCTTCTTAGTTAAATCTCTAAGGGTCGATTGCGAGATGGTTTCGAACTTCCTACCGCATAAGAACTTCAAAACCACATCCAAATTCCAAGCCGGGGGTCTTACTGTGTGTTTAGTCGTTTCAAACGACTTCAAAGATCCTTCAAATCCGTATTTAGTGATAGGTCGATGCCTCTATGCTTAAAGACTGTTGAAAGCATACTTTTGCATCCTTTTATCGTGGATACGGCCAGCTTAGATTCCTGTCTGAGGAACAGAAGAAAATCAGCAATCTGACTCACAGAGGTAGTGGTTGAGGACACTTTGTGTCGTTTACACCAAGATCTAAAAATTTCCCACTTCGATTGGTATACTCTCTGCGAAGATATCCTCCTCGCTCTGCGATGCTCTAGCCGCTTGCTCAGAAAAGCCTTTCGCTCTGACAAGCTTCTCGATAGTCTGAATGCAGTCAGCTGTAGAGCGAGGGGGTTTTGATGATACCTCTCGAAGTGGGGCTGTTTGAGAAGCTTTGGACTTGGAGGAAGGCTTCTTGGAAAGTCCACTAGCATCTCCACTACCTCTGTGAACCATTCTCTTGCTGGCCAAAAAGGTGCTATCAGGGTCATTCTCCCTGTTTCGAGAAGGGCGAACTTCTTGATGACCAGATTGATGATCTTGAACGGGGGAAACGCATAAGTATCCATCCCTGTCCAGTCCATCAAGAAGGCGTCCACTGCTATTGCTTCCTTGTCTGGTACCAGGGAGCAGTAGTTGGGGATTCTCTTGTTCTTGCTGGAGGCGAAGAGATCTATTGATGGCTCACCCCCATAACTTCCACAGTTCCTGGCAAACTTGCAGATCGAGGGTCCACTCTGTTGGAAGAACTTGCCCTTTCCTGCTGAGCATGTCTGCCCTCACATTCTTCTGTCCCTGTACAAATCTCGTTAACAGATTTATTCCATTCTCCTTCGTCCATAGAAGGAGTTCCCTTGCTGCTTCGTATAGGGACAGAGAATGAGTTCCTCCTTGCTTTCTTATGTACGCCAGGGCTGTGGTGTTGTCCGAGTTGACCTCTACTACCTTCCCCGAGACTACTTCTTTGAAGGCTTTTAAACCTAATAGGATGGCCATCAATTCTTTCTTGTTGATGTGCCATCCTTTCTGTTGCACTTCCCAAGAGCCCCCCAGTGTTGCTCCCAACCTGACTCCGAAGCGTCTGAGAACAACACTAGGTCTGGGTTCTTCTTGTATAGGGATATTCCTTCCCTCAATTTTGCGGGATCCAGCCACCAACTCAACTGCCTTTTGACGTCTGCTGGAATGGGAAAAGAAAAGGAGTCCTCCTGATTTCTCCTGTCCCATACTCTTGAAAGGAAGTGTTGCAGAGGTCTGAGGTGCAACCTTCCCAGGGAGACAAACTGCTCGAGCGAGGAGAGGGTGCCCAGCAAACTCATCCACTCCTTCGCCAAGCACTTCTCTCTCCCTAGGAATTGCTGCACTTTCTCGAGGCACTCGTTCTGCCTCTCTTGAGAGGGAAAAGCCCGAAAACGAGCTGAGTCCAGAACTATCCCCAAATAGAGAATTGTCTGACTCGGTTCGGTCTGGGACTTCTCCTTGTTGATGATGAGTCCCAGTTCCTGGGTCATCAGAAACGTCTTTCTTAAGTCATCCAGACACTTGTTCTTTGATTGTGACCTTATCAGCCAGTCGTCTAGGTATAGGGATACCCTTATCCCTTCTTGATGAAGCCAAGCCGCTACGTTCGACATTACCCTGGTGAAGACTTGAGGGGCTGTACTGAGGCCGAAACAAAGGGCTCTGAACTGGAAACACCTGTTCTGAACCACGAATCTTAGGAACTTCCTTGAAGTTGGGTGGATGGGGATATGAAAATAGGCGTCTTGCAAATCCAGGGACACCATCCAGTCCCCTGGACGAACTGCTGCCAGCACAGACTGAGTCGTTTCCATAGTAAATTTTGTCTTCTCTACAAAGACGTTCAGTGCGCTGACATCTAGAACGGGTCTCCATCCCCCCGAGTTCTTGGGTACTAGAAACAGGCGATTGTAAAAGCCTGGTGATTCTAGTTCCAGTACAGGTTCTATGGCTCCCTTTCCTAGCATCTGGTCTACTAGATCTAGGAGAGCCTCTTGTTTCGTAGCGTCCGAGTATTGAGCCACTAAGGCTCTTGGTGTTCTCGAAAGAGGTGGCTTTTTCAAGAAAGGGATCTTGTAACCTTCCCTGACGACTGAGAGGGACCAGGTGTCCGCCCCCCTCCTTTTCCAAGTCTGCCAAAAACTTGACAGTCTTGCTCCTACTGCTGACTGGAGGACTTGTAACTAATTTCCTAGCACGGGATCTAAATGATCTCCTGCTTGTTCATCCGCCTGTCTCCTGTATTCTTCCTCTGAAATCCGTCCTGGTCGGAGCCCTACCTCGAAAGGGCTGCAAAACCTTCTTTTCTTCTTTCTTTGCTGATGCCTGACTGCCCGGAAGACCCTTTCTTACGGAGCGAGTTAGAAGATCTTGAGTGGCCTTGTGAGTTAGAGAAAGTGTAATATCCCTAACTAGAGCTTGCGGAAAAAGATGTTCCGAGAGAGGGGCATAAAGGAGTTCCGCCTTCTGCGCGATCGTAACTCCTTTGGTGGCGAAGGAGCATAACAGCGCTCTTTTCTTCAAAATCCCCGCCGTAAACAGGGAAGCCATCTCGTTCGCTCCATCCCTCAGTGCCTTATCCATACAGGCCATAATGCTAGTTAACTCCTCCATTTCTGATGGCTGTATGGTTGTTCTGCTTTCCTGGCTATCACTCCCAGGGCCCAGTCCAAGAAGCTGAATACTTCAAACGATCGAAATATACCTTTAACGAAGTGGTCTAACTCCGTCATGGACCACATCACTTTCGCTGAATTGAGGGCATGTCTCCTTGAGGAATCTACAATACCGGAGAAGTCCCCCTGGGAGGAGGCAGGTACTCCCAGGCCAAGAGCTTCTCCAGTCTCGTACCACATTCCCGCCTTAGACGCCAGCTTAGCCGGAGGAAAGGAAAAGGTGGTTTTCACTGCTTGTCTCCGTTCCTTCAACCAGTCTCCTATTCTTGTCATCGCTTCTCGCCCCGAAATAGACAACTTCATCTTGATGAAGGCTGACTGTTTTTGCGACTTCCTTCTAACGAACTGTGACTGAGGAGAACGGGGAGCCGCTGGTTTAAGTTCCTCTCCAAACAGCTCAAGGAGGGAGCGAGAAAGCACTTTATAGTCTGCAGCCACGTTAGAAGGTTTATCCTCATCCTCTGAAATTTCTTCTAATTCCAGACTTCCTTCTATCTCCTTATCCTTATGGGTAGAAGGAACAAAGTCGGAAGGTCCTTGTTGATCCGAGCTGTCATGTGTACCTTCATCAAAGCCTTGCTGATGAACACCTGTGTCAGGCGAAAATTCCTGAACGTCAGATGCGTCCTTGCGTCGTGAACTGGAAGCGTCCTGACGTCGAGAGTCCAAAGTGTCTTGGCGCCGAACGGCTGGTACATCCTGAGGCCGATCCCTTGCTGCATCTTTGCCTCGAGCGCTATATGTTTCCCGACATCGGGAGCTGGATACGTCCTTCCTTCTAGAGTTGGATACGTTCTTTGCTAGCGCACTGTGAGAGTCCTTTCGTCGCGAGATGCATGGGTCCTGGCGCCGAGGGCTGGCTGCGTCCTGGCGTCGAGAGCTGGATGCGTCATGTCGCCGAGAGCTGGTTGCGTCCTGATGACGAGTGCTGGATGCGTCCTGAAGACGAGTGCTGGATGCGTCCTGAAGACGAGTACTGGATGCGTCCTGACGTACAACAGCGGATGCGCCCTGTCCGCGAACGCTGTATGCGTCTTGTTTGCGAGCGCTGTATGCGTCTTGTTCGCGAGCGCTGCATGCGTCCTGCCGACCCACTTTGGATACGTGCTGTTGAGCGACAGACTGTCGGGAACGAGCGCTGCTTTTCTCCTGGCGAGGAGACCTGAAGGTGTCGTCGTGACGAGCTACCAAGTCCGAATCTCGTCGTCTAGGTGAAAGAGAGGAGAGGCGACGAGAGCTAGATTTAATGTGGCGTAGAGAATCGAGGGAAGGTTTAGCAGGAGAAGAGTATCGTAACCTCCTGACATCACGAGGACGGAGTTGTTCAACGTCTTGAAACGGTGCTTCCTCCCTTGATCTCTTCACTGGCAGCCTGTCATCCTTACGTCTGCCCGACTGGAGAGGAGGGCGATTAAAAGCTTCTACTAGCGAAGTCAACTGCTCTTGCATGACCGCCATGAACGATCTCGCTACCGTTGCTGGGTCCTGCGGTTCCGAAGGAGACGGGCGTCGAGGTATGCTGGAGGAAGGAGAAGGTTCTCTAGAGAATTCCCCGTAACCTGAAGGAAGAGGAGATCTCTCATGTCTCCATGCATCCTGCGGAGAATCATCCTCTCTAGTTCTCGTCCTTTTCGCAGGCGATGCGTCCAAGCCATCATCAGAAGGAAACGGTTCCGGGCTACTCCATCTACTAGAATGGGGCGAACGAAACTGCGTCAGATCAGGACGCTGCTTCCAACTCTTCTTGAGCGGTCTCGATTCCTCATACTGCCATCTGCGTCGAGGAGAGGGGCTCGGAGAAGACGCTACCACTTCCGACACGCCTTTTCTGTGGCGGTCATAAGCAGCCTGGGAAAAAGCAACAGGACTGCTTGAGGCGACGGCTGACCGAGGATCAGTTCCTCTCACCCCCTTACGGTCATCGACGTACCTTCTCCCTTGGTCCTGGGAGCTTGGTAGAGGTCTAGACCTAGGGGCATGACAGGATCGATCAGTCGCCACCTCCACTGCACTATCACAAGCACTATCACTTATTTCACCTTCACTCTTACCTTGTTTTAAGGCTGCAAGTTGCTCCTTAAGAATTTGCATCTCAGCCGCCATCTTGACGTACTGAGGGTCATCCAAAGTAGCTACAGGTCCTGCTACAGGAGAAGGAGCTACTACCTCAGGAGCAGGTTCTAATAATACAGGGGTTAAGGGAATGGAAAGGTCTACACTAGTTTCACTTCCAGACCTAGATTTAGATTTAGATTTAGAAGCCCTCCTGACTTTATCTAATTCCAATCTACGCACATAGCGTTTCATATCCAACCATTGTTTCTCATCCAAACCCTTGCATTCTTTACATCTTTTATCCAAGGCACATTCAAAACCCCTACACCCCAAACAAACAGTGTGAGGATCGACCGAAGCCTTCGGCAATCTCACCTTACACTCCTCATTCACACACACTCGAAACTGTTTCTGAGACATCTCAAATCAAAGAATCATCCAAAGAATAAACCAAAATAAAGCCAAAAGCGATTGCCAATCCACAGAATACGTCACCAATTCAGTAGAAATACAGCGACACAGGGAAGCGAGCGAAAAACCCGATGGAGGACGAACAACAATGTTGACAGTCCAACCGGCAGAGATGATCTGAAGAATAGAAAATGGGAATGGTTCCAAGTACCACCCTGTAAGGGTTGTTAACCACCTAACCGGACACCTACCACTCGGCGGTTGTCGCGAGTTTTGAAAAATCTGCCGAACCGATAGAGACTATAGCTATATATATATATAACTGCCAGGTAAGTTCTATTCATAAAATTTAAAGACCAAACCTATGCAGGAATCATTTTTCTGATATCTCAAAAGAAACAAAAAATCAATATGAAGTGTATAGATTTCCAAAAAGCAAACAGTAAATAACAGAAGATATTTGTATATTCATTGTACCTGAAAGACTTTTCCATATCCCCCTTTGCCCAACACCTTCAGAAGCTGAAAGTCTGAGGGTCGTGCCTTCTCTGCTCCAGGATTAACAGTACTATCTGACAGCTGTAGGGTTTCAATACCCTCTGATCTGAAAAGCAAAAAATGTGATGAGTTTTTCTTACTGTTTCTATTCTAAACATTTTGGACCATTTTGGCATAAATTATAGGCACTAAACACTATTAACCCTTAAATGCAAGATAGGCTAAGCAACTTGGTCACCTCTGCTCTGGCCAAGGTTAAAGTGTTCAGATGCTTTAATTACTCCACAGTGCTTGAACATACGTAATTTTGCATCTTTTGCTTCATTGTTTATCATTAGCATTTATCAGATAGTGTAGTGAACAGACAAACAATTAGAGCAAGAGATGGTACTATCGCATGGCACAAATCTAGCATATGGATAGTGGCAGTAAGATTGGAAGAACTTGATTTCTTGTGGAAATTGAGAAAGCTATTCAGAATGCAGAAAGGAAACTCCCCAGAATTATGAAGATGATGATCTGGTGTCAACAGTATACATAATTAAAAGAAGATGCTTTGGAAAAATATTCAGATAATAAAAAAGAAAAATGGAGAAAATAAATAATCAACATAGGAAAACCAAGAATATGATGAATGGAAAAGAAGCAAAGGAAATACCAAAGTCTGGAGAATGGAAATGAGAATGAATGCTGAGAGTGTTGCAGATGTGATGCAATGTCATTAATGGAACATGTTATCTCATGAAATGGTGAAGATCACAGTTTAAAGAGAGTAAAAGATTTTTAAAGCCTGGAATGTAAAACAAAAGCTAATGGTGATAAGATGGAAGAGGTTTCTGTTATGGTGGAGGGGCATATCTATCAAGGTAAGACATTTCTGTTCCCTTACCAATATACTGGACTTGAAGGCCCAAGGGAAAGGACAGTACAAAAAAGGGATTTTGACGTAGGAAAAATCTATTTCTGGGCGAGGACCAACAGCCTGAATAAAGCAGCAAGTGCTTCTCTACAAAGCAACACATGGGCACTTGAAAAGAAAATGAAGCAGATTCTTAAAAGGTATCATACACCAAAAAGTGGCTGAGATTCATGGCTGGGTGTGCTATAAATATGGAATTAGCTAACAAATGTGTTTAGAGATTGGAAAACAGATGAAGGCACAAGAACTGAGATGATTTGGGCCCATGATATGAAGGGTGGAGCACTCCATTAATAGCAAGGATATGTGTTAGTGGCATAGGATTGACCAACAGAAAGACAGAGATAATTTTGAAGGGCATCCCAACTCAGGATGTCTTAGCAGACAGAGGGGCGGCTAGAGGTGGGCAGTATAATATTAAGACCTCAGGTTTGTACCTATGAAAAATAATGATTGTCTTAGAAAATTTTTCATTTGTTCATACGCGAACAAACCTTCAGTCTTAACAAGAGGATAAACTCATACTTGGAGGGAGGTACAAGATATCCTAAACTGGCTGGGGACCTACCCACCAGTCCAACTCCAGAAGAAATTACTTCTGTGAGAAGCTAGATAAACTGAAATCTAACTACCCAAACACTGAGTGACATACAATGATATATGGGAGAATCATTGTACTATAGGGAAACAAAGAGAAACTTTGACTGTCCAATAACAAACCAACACACCAGGGTTTGTTATTGCTCCGAACTCCCCCCTTGCCAGGGAGTGGCATATACTACTAAATAGAGGGTTGGAAATTTGTATACCAAGCGACCACACTATCAGTACGACTATAGTCTGTCCAGAATGTCATGAAACATCGAGTAGGTTTGCGACGATGCCAAACTTCCTCAAGACTTTTAATCTGACTCAAGCTAATCCCAGCATCCTTCCATTCCGGGTCCTTTAATACGATCGTAAAATTTCCTTTTTAATCCCATAATCTGAATCTTTCCAGTCGCACAAAAGCTGAACGTTTGTTGTGGATTAAGTTGACCTTGTGTTTCAAAAACAGTTCATAAAGTTCATTGCTTTGTTTATTTTAAAAACATTCATATAAAAAAAATTTTTTTTTAGGAACAGTTCGAGCACCATATAAAGTACGGGAGACAAGTAAGTGTCCTTTAATACATATCACAGTTTTTCTACAACTTTTAAGATATCCATCTCGGATGAAAATAAAATTGAACGTTCTGTGCCCTACGATCAATCTAGTTCAGTACAATACTGGAATCTTAATGTACTCAATGTTTTCCAGCTTTATTACGCATTAAGCTTTAACTTTTATTCTTTATATAATTTGAATTCTGATTGAATCAGTTTATATTTGAACATTATCAAATGTGTTGTCAGGTTCTTGAAGATATCTGTAGACTGGCATCGTCATTCTCTCTCTCTCTCTCTCTCTCTCTCTCTCTCTCTCTCTCTCTCTCTCTCTCTCTCTCTCTCTCTCTCTCTCTCTCTCTCTCTCTCTTACCATATTTGTTGTAGAATTGATGAATGTGCATGAATGTGCCAAAAATCAAATATTTCATAAAATAATATTTTTCTCCATTAAAACAATTTATTGGATGTTAGGATAATGAAACGATAAAATTAATAGACATTTTCTTTAAAATAAGGCACTGTTTTAGTAAAAAAAAATTGTCTTTCTCCCTTTTGAAGTACTCGTGGACATTGAATATGACTTCTCGTGTCTGAGCACTTAATTGCTGTCGTGGGGAGCCTTTCATCTTAAACCGTCACGCTTGGGTATCAGAACCAAAGTGATAAGCTTCTTAACCTCCTGACCTGAGACAGAGAGAGATGTGGCATAGTGTATGCCAAATCTACACTGTTTTTTCGCCTTAAGTGAGATTTAATGAATGAAATTGGCACAAAGCGGCAACGTCGGAAACCTACTCTATGTTTCATGACATTCTGGACAGACTATAGTACCTTACTCACCTGTATCAGACCAGCCAAGCGAATTACGTGTCTATTCCTTAACCCACCTGAAGGAAGAAGGAAAGGTACAAGACAGAAAGAGACCAGCTAACTCTCTCATTCTCTCATCCACACAATCATCTTAGGTAAGATACAAAAGTGCCCTGTTATGGGCAACTATGAGTTACACAACCTGTTGGGCAGCCACCACAGGACCCAAGGAAAAAGTGTCCGTAGATCTGTGGGCAACATCCTTAAGATAGATGGAGGTGAACGTGGACTGGCGTAACCAAGTACCAGCACTCAGCACTCTATGTACAGCCAAGTTCTTTTTGAAAGCCAGAGAGGGACCATACCCCTAATGTCATGCGCTCTAGCCTGTACAGACATGGTGGCAGAATCATCAAGAGTCAAGTATGCCTGTCTGATGGCTTCCCGTATCCAAAATAGAGATAGTATTCTTCGACACCTCTTTCTTTGTACGTCCTGTGCTAACAAAAAGTCTGCAGCAGCCTGGTCTAAGGTGCCATGACCTTTTAAGATAGCAACGCAGGGCACAGACGGGACACAACAACAGCTCTTGAGCATCACCACCCACAAAGTCATTCAGTAATGGAATGGAAAATGAAGTGAACCTATCATCGTGCACAGAGGGATTTTGGGTCTTGGCCACGAATTCTGAGACAAATTCAAAGGACACCGACCCACAACCCCTGGTGCTCTTCACATCATAGCTCAGACCGTGGAGCTCTCCTACCCTCTTCGAAGATGCCAAGGCCAGGAGGAAAACTGTTTTGAGCGTCAAGTTCCTGTCAGATGAGCGAAACAAAGGCTCATATGGACCCTTAGTGAAGCTCTTGAGAACCAAGGAAACATCCCACGTCAGAGGCTTGAGCTCCCTAGGAGAACTCGACTGCTCAAACCCCTTAACTAGCAAGGAAAGTTCCCAGGACGAGATGTCGATACCCTTAAGGTGTAACAGTAACTCAAGAGCTGCCCTGTAGCCACTAATGGCAAATGGCCAAACATTTCTCATCTCCGAGGAAGGTTAAGAAGTCTGCTATTCACTGAAAAGAGGTTGCAAGTGGAGAAAAACCCTGTTTACAACACCAATCACAGTAGATCGCCCATAGCCTTGGTAAACCAGAGGTTGAACTTCTGAGACTGCTGGACATATGCCCTACTGTTCTCTGAGAAAAGCCTCTATCTCAGAGGAGATACTTGATAGCCTCCAACCGTGAAGAGACAGGGATTCTACTGACTAGTGGAACCTTTCCACATGTGGCTGACACAGGAGATGCCACCAATAGGGAATTTCCCTCGGAACTTCCGACAACGACTACAGCAGATCTGGAAACCATTCCGCCTGAGGCCACAGAGGGGCTACCAAAGTCATCCTGAGACCCTATGAAGTCATCAGTCTGTTCAGAACCTGACGGATCAAACAAAACGGAGGGAGGGCATATACCTCCAGGTTGTCCAAGGGATGTTGTAACGCATCCTCCACTAACGCCAAAGGACCTGGAACCACTGAACAGAATATCTCCAGTTTTCTGTTGAATTGAGTCGCAAAAAGGTCCAGCATGGGTCTCCCCTAAACCTGGAAGAGCTTGTCTGCTACTACTTGAAAGGACCATTCTGTGCTTAGGATCTGATCCCAACAACTGAGTTTGTCTGCGACTACATTCCGTTTGCCTGGGATATAGCTGGCTGAGAGCTCTACTGAATTGCTGACCGCCCACTGGTGAACCTCGATGGTCAAGGCATGAAATTGACATGAAACCAGACCTCCTTGCTTGTTCACATAGGCAACCACAGTGGTGTTGTCCGACATGAGAATGACAGAATGACCCTCAGCCCTCTCCCAAAACTCCTTCAGACCCAGGAAGGCTGCCTTCAACTGCCAGATGCTGATATGCTGCTGTTTGTCCTTCAAACTCCAAACGCCTGAGACAATGAGGCCACCTAAATGAGCCCCCAACCTGCAAGGGAGGCGTCTGAAAACAGAAGGAAGTCTGGTGGTAGAGAACGCAGAAAGACACCTTTCAAAAGATTTCGGTCGTCCAACCACCAACGAAGGTCTGCTCTTACTTCCAGAGACAGAGGAACCTCTAACAGGGTGAGTCCCCACCAGAGACCAGAATTCCCCCAGTCTCCATTGTAGAGACTGAAGATGAAGACGCCCATGAGGGACCAGCTTCTCCAGGGATGACAAAACTCCTAGAAGAACCTGCCACTGATGAGCTGACTGATGTGGGTCTGAGAGAAAGTTGCATGCCACCACTTGCAACTTCTCTAATCTCTGATCCGCCGGGAAAACTCTTGCAACCGCCATATCGATGACCATGCCCAGGTAGAGAATCCTTGACTGGGTACAAGGTTTGACTCTTCGTGGTTAAGCACAATGCCCAGTTCCAGACAAAACCAAAGCAGACAATCTCTCTCCTGCAGCAGCTTTTCCCCGAAATCTGTCAAGACCAACCAATTGTCAAGGTACCTCAGCAAACAGATCCCCTGAGCATGGGCCCAACTTGATATGAGAGAGAAGACCCTTGTGAACACTTGAGGGGCTGTGGTCAGTCCGAAGCACAGGACTTGGAACTCGAAGACCTTGTCCCCCGAGGGAGAAGCGAACGAACTCCCTGGACCTTGGATGAATAGGGATCTGGAAGTATTAGTCCCTCAAGTCACCGACAGCATGAAGTCTCCTTCCCTTGCAGCTGCCAACACTGAATGCGGGTCTCCATCTTGAACCGTGTCTTCCTGATGAAGTGATTCAAGGTGGATAAGTCGATCACAGGTCTCCAACCTCCCGACTCCTTGGGCACTGAAAAGATGTGACTGTAAAACCCCGGACGGACGCACCACTTCCTCTATCGCATCCTTGTCCAGCATCTTCTGCACTTCTCCCGAAGAGCCAAGAACTTCAGAGAATCTAGAGGATACACCCTTTGAGCTGCAGCTTCTCCGAGAGAGGAGGAGGGAAGTCGAATGGCAGTAGGTACCCCACCGGAAGGACATCTACCACCCACTTCACACCCCACAACTCAGCCACTTGGCCCAATGGCCCGCCAAGCAACCCCCCCCCACCCATGACACAGGAGAGGGAGAGGCGTCAACCTACCGATGGCTCCCTTTACCTCCAACTGACGATCTTCGTGACTGCTGCTGGGCAGGGGAAGGAGGAGGAGCTGGACTACTCAGAGGACGAGACTCTGACTTAGACACAGCCTGGTGCACCAAGTTCTTGGTGATGGCCCGGCACCAGTCTATGCATCCTTCAGCTCGGACTGAGGGAACAAAAATTGAGACTCCAACAGATCCTCAATCCTCGACGCCAGCAAGGATTCAGGGTCAACTGATCTTTCCATCCTGGATACAGCCGCGTCTCTCCTAATCAAGAGAAAGTTAGTCCACAAGATAACATTGAGGTGAGCCATATACGAAACGTCTTGCCTCCAGACTGCAACAAACTGGCAAGAGAGAATGCAGTCACCAACCCTTCTCAGGACCTGTCAGAAGCCATCTTGGCAATGACCATAGACCAGAAGTCCAGCCAAGAAGCCATCTGCAACATGGAGACTACCGTAGATTCCAACACTGAGGCATCTTGTGGAGACAACGATGGAGGAGCCACCGACCTCACCTGCTCCAAAGTCCATCCCGGCTTCAGACGAATAACGTCCGGGTTAAGATGATGTGACATCAAAAAGGCAGAGTTCGTAGCATAATACTTCCTATGCCTCGTGAGAGGCGGGGATAGCAGCTTGGGAGAGCCCCTAGCGCGAAGCGAACCATCCCGATCTGAAATATAACAATTTGTCCGCAACTGAAAATCGTCGTAAGCCGGAACATCGTCAAAAATCCTAAGAAAAATGATATTGTCATGATACAATAAAGTTTTATACATACTTACCTGGCAGATATATACTTAGCTATAGACTCCGTCGTCCCCGACAGAAATTCGAATTTCGCGGCACACGCTACAGGTAGGTTAGGTGATCTACCGCCCCACCGCTGGGTGGCAGGAATAGGAACCATTCCCATTTTCTATCAGATTTTCTCTTCCACCTGTCTCCTGAGGGGAGGCTGGGTGGGCCATTTAATTGTATATACAGGCGGTCCCCGGCTTACGACGGTTCCGGCTTACGACGTTCCGAGGTTACGACGCTTTTTCTTAAATATTCAATGGAAATTCCGTCCTGGGTTACGACGCTTGTTCGAGGTTACGACGCTGACGCTTCCGACGCTCCGAGTTAACGACGCTTTTAAAAAAACGTATGCTATGATAAAAATCCTTTATAGTTTTAGCACAGTACATAATAAAAATAGTTTTTGGTTACATTACAACAAAAATTTTGAGGTTATGATGTTTTTACACTTTTTTTTCGGTATTTTTTTGAATTTTTTTAGTGACGCCGCATATGCGGAACTAGTTTGCGGGCGAATGAATACACTAGCTTGGGATGCGCAGTTTAAAACAGTCCAAAAGCGCAAATATAATGAAAAATCATTGCTTGTTTCCAGTACATAATTAAAAAAACTAAGTCTCTGGTTAGATTACAACACAATTCCAAGGTTACGACGTTTTTGTTATGCTTTTTAACGATACCTCATATGCAGAACTAGTTTTTGAGCGGGAGGTGCATAAATTAATTAACGCTATTAAACTGTATGGTAAATTGACCGAACAACGACCTCGGACGGTCGAGGACGCCAAGCGTAACAATACGAAAGGACGCCACTTCAATCGCGTGCCTGCCTGCATTCACTAGGTTGTGTGCTGAGACGTTGCTGAAATTCCTTGCCATTTCGCAAATTTACAATGGCTCCTAAACGCCAAAGTACTTCCTCCGATGATAGTCATCCAAGAAGAGGAAGGTCATCACGATGGAGGTCAAAATATGACGTGATAAAGTGTTTCGGCGAGAAGGGAGAAACTAACACCGAAATAGGCCGTTCTTTAGGCTTGAGCAGGACAGGTGGTAACCATGTGAAGGATAAGGAACGTATTCTGAAGCATGTTAAGGATGCTGCACCGATGAAGTCAACGGTGATAAACGAGAAGCAAGTAGCCAGAGCATTGTTGAAATGGAGAAATTGCTCATGATCTGGCTGGAGGACCAGAACCAGCGACGTGTTCCGGTGAGCTTAAGTGTGATCCAGGAGAAGGCTAGAGCGCTGCTATGAGGCATAGTCGGAAAACAGTTTGGCGAAGGCAGCGTGGTGGTGAATTTTCCGCGAGTAGAGGTTGTTTAACCGTTTTAAGGCTCGTGCAAATTTGCATAATGTGAAGCTGCAAGGTGAAGCTGCTATTGCTGATAGCGAATAAGCAGCAGAAAGTTTTCCAGGTGGTTTGGCTGAGATAATTAAGGATGGTGGTTACACGGCTGACCAAGTCTTTAATGTGGATGAGACTGGATTATTTTGGAAAAGAATGCCAAATCGAACGTACCTTTCCAAGGAGGAGAAGTCAGCACCTGGCCATAAAGCTGGAAAGGAGCGACTGACTTTGCTGTTTGGGGCCAATGCAAGTGGTGATTTGAAACTGAAGCCCTTGCTGGTGTATTTGGCCGAGAATCCCAGGGCTTTCAAGGGCATTTTCAAGAGTCAACTCCCTGTGATTTGGAAATCTAACAAGAAGGCGTGGGTTACCTTAATGGTCTTCGAAGATTGGTTCAATGACCATTTCGTGCCAGCAGTGGAGCGGTATTTGACTTCGAAGGGTCTGCCTTTTAAGGCCCTCTTAGTCCTGGACAATGCCCCTGGTCACCCTTCAAATTTGAGCGACATGCATCCTAATGTGAAGGTGGTGTACCTCCCACCCAATACCACATCGCTGATACAGCCAATGGACAGGGAGTAATAGCTAATTTCAAGGCTTACTACCTTAGAAGGACATACGTTTTGCTTTGAGGGCCATAGAAGCTAACAAGGAGTTGACACTGAAGCAATTCTGGAAGGGCTACAACATTGCAGATGCAGTGAAGAACATTGCAAGTGCTTGGGACGAGGTGAAGACGACCACTTTAAATGGGGCCTGGAGGAAACTTGTGTCCCCACAGTTTGTGCGACAGTTTTGAAGGCTTTGACCAGGCAGAAGACGTCGAGACTGTGACGAGGAAGATCGTAGGGCTAAGCAAGAGGTGAAACTAGATCTGAACTGATTGTGTAACAGAGCTGCTGGCTTCCCATGGAGAGGAATTGTCTGCAGAGGACTTACTAGAACTTGAACAACAAATGATGAGGAAGAGGAGGCGGCACCAGAGCCAAAACCCAGGTCATTAACTGTGAAAGGCTTGTCAGAGGGTTTTACTCATCTGGAGAGAGCCTTGGCTTCTTTTGAGGCAGAAGACCCTAACGTTTCTAGGTTTGACAAAATCAAGAGAGGAATCATGGATTTGGTGACTTTCTACAAGGAGACCCTGAAGGAGAAGCAGACGAAGAGAAGTGTGCAGTCCAGGCTTGACACTTTCTTCACAAGTCTCCAGTACCACCACCTCCCACTCCTAGTCCTGGTAAGGAATTCTGAACTGTTTTACTAATTTATGTGTTTACATAGTGTAAATATTAAAATGTGTTAATTTTTTAATGTAACAACTAAATGTAAGAGGTAAATTGTACTTCATTAATTTTCATCATTTGTAATTTTATTGCAGAAGTTGGTGACAGTTCCAGATCCCCCTGTACTACCTGTGACAGTTCCAGATCTCCCTGTACTACCTTTGTGACAGTTCCAGATCTCCCCTGTACTACCTGTGGACAGTTCCAGATCCCCCTGTACCTGGACCCCTCTGTATCATCCCGCCCACCTGTACGTGTACAATCAGGTAAGCATTTGATTTTTCTCATTTTCATGTTGGAAATTGTTTACACCCTACATACATACGTACACTAACTTACATAGTGGTACAATGTGTTTGATGTTGCATAACCTTATTATTTTTTTTTTTTTTTCGTTTCAGACCCTTTGATAGTGACAGTGACCCAGATGACCCTGAGCCTTTCCATGGTTTTGATGCCTCGCCCTATACATCAGGTAAGGAATCCTTAACAAATTTGTATAAAATGTTTTATAAATTGCTAATAGAAATTTTATTAAAAGTGTACATATGCTACAATTACATCCACCTTATAATATATATTTATGTACCCTATCATTCTTTCCAGATGTAGATGTTCCCTCATCAGTTGATATACTAGTATCACTCTCCAGAGCCCAAATCAGTTGATACGAGTAGTATCATCCTCTCCCATTCCTTCAGGTAAAAGAATTCTTCATTTTTTATATTGAACCATACGTATTACACACTACATATGTCAAACAGTAATAAACATGTGCATAGTTACAGTAGTAGTAACTATCATTTTATATATTTTTTATCATTCCAGACTCCCAAGCACCTGCCCATCCCTACTCCATAGCCCAGCCACCCACTCTCATGTACCATATGGCCATCCCAGTAAGCAAGCCAACCACTAGAATTTGGTAAGGACATTTTTTTTTATTAATGTTTTATTATTACATATGTAATAACCATGTTATGTATGTAACATACATACTATAATCATATGTACTATTACATTATCATTCCAGACTGGCATGCACCTGTGACTTACATAAAACCAGACCTCTACATAGCCTACATGTCTTCATTTTGCTGAAGTAAGGAATTCTCAGTTGTGTTTAATGTTTGCATACGTACAATAAATTTTGTACACCTAAGTGGTTACATACTGTCCTTTAATATTAATTCTTCATTCCAGACTGCCCATCATCCTAGCCTGTTATCTGTGATAAAGCACACTGAAGTTAGGTTTGGAATGCATCCTTATCATGAATGCTCTACACCTCCACCTCCATCTCCCACAACCTAGGTGAACATCTTTGAAGACGTCACTAAAAGTTGGTAAGTTATTGTAACGGAAGTTTCCTAAATTAAGTTTTATACTACATGTTATATGTGGATATTAAACCAATGGTTATGGTGCCATATTCTGTATGTAACTTACTATGCATAGAGTACTTACTGACAAAATTATTTTTTGTACATTCCAGAACCCCCTGAATGATGTAGGCTATGGGGCCACATAAGACTTTGTCCATCCAGGGTTACATTGAACCGACAACTTTGAACTAAAAGTTAAGGAATTAATTAACATACATTACTCTTTAGTACTCTTGAATATATCTACAGTAATTAACATATTGCATTCACAACTTTCTGTAGTGTATATTTTGTACACTAATTTTGTTACTTTTTCCTTCCAGAACCAACATTTTTCACACAACTCCAGGTTGTTACTAACAAATTACTACTACAAGTGTCATCAAGGGATAACTACAAGTAGAAGCACCATTTTTGGATGGAAAAAACCCTTCAGGAAGTATACGTATCACATGTAACATGTAGTGTAACAAAGTATGAACAGTAAGGTTTTTACCATACAGTAGTATTACATACGTACATAACTTTTTTTTACAGGAATTTCCAACCAAGTTTGATTTATGTACATACATGTTATAAACCACTGTAACGTATGGTTACTGTATGTAACTTACTAAACATACATAACATGACTTAACTTTGATACTTTTTTGGTACATTCCAGAAAACCAGGACCCCCTCCATGATGCAGGCTATGGGGCCACATAAAACTTTGTCCAGGGTTACTACATAACAAAAGGTAAGGAATTAACATAGTGTAGTAACATACATTTAAGTCGATGTTATACGTACATATAAAAAAAGTGACCAAGATCTCTCACATGGGATAAGTGATCAAGGTCCCTCATGGAATTACGTACATACTGTACACTCCCTGCTGAACAGGGGGTGTAGACCAATCATTTATACTATGCATACCAGTTGATATTAAACCACTGTATGGTGCATATTACTGTATGTAACTTACTATGCATAGAGTACTTACTGACAAAATTATTTTTTGTACATTCCACAACCCCCTGAATGATGTAGGCTATGGGGCCACATAATAAGACTTTGTCCATCCAGGGTTACATTGAACGACAACTTAAACTAAAGGTAAGGAATTAATTAACATACATTAACTAAGTTTTATACATGTTATATACGTATGTGATATTAAACCACTGTATGGTGCATATTACTGTATGTAACTTACTATGCATAGAGTACTTACTGACATACTAATTATTTTTTGTACATTCCAGAACCCCCTGAATGATGTAGGCTATGGGGCCACATAAGACTTTGTGCATCCAGGGTTACATAGCAGGACAACTTTAAACTAAAAGTAAGGAATTAATTCACATACATTAACTTTTTACTCTTGATATAACTCAAAGTAAGGAATTATAAACTAAAAGTAAGGAATTAATTAACATACATTAACTCTTTTACTCTTGATATCTATAATTTACATATTGCATTCAGGACTTTGTGTAGTATTTTGTACTAATTGTGTTATACTTTTACCTTCCAGAGCTACCAGACTGGGATTTTAGTGTACTCCAGGATCTACCAAATACTACTACGAAGTGTACAGTGCATAATATAGTGTTTAGTGTATAATCTAACCTAAGGATTAAGTGTAGTACATTGTGCTTTATAGTGTCACAAGAGTTTAATAAAGAATTATACCTTCAAGAACCATCCTTTGCCATTGAAATAACCACACTACACATCATGCAATATACTTGCATGTCACACAGGTAAGGTCTCTAACTTTTTCTTAGTTTAAGGCATATTTCCAAGTGTCGTTCCGGCTTACGACGATTTTCGGCTTACGACGCGCCTCAAGAACGGAACCCCCGTCGTAACCCGGGGACTGCCTGTATCTGCATTTTGGCACCTTTGGCGGAGGGTAAGAGACAGCTAATTACTGAATAGACAGGAAAACAACATACGTTGTAGGTAACAAAAATATAAGAAACCTTGGTTCCTACCTGTGTCGGCGAAAGACTTCGTGGCTACTGCCTAGGAGCTTACATCGCCTCAAGAGCCTCAGCGAGGTAGTGACCTCATGCTAAGAGTTCTTGATGGTCTGTCGATGGGGTCTTATCCACTTACTCGACAGAACCTAAGGATCTTTGTCAATGGGGTCCCATCCACTTACATGACAAAACACCTTGCCATATGGCATCATCAAGGAGCATAACACCGATCCCGATCACCTGATCCTAACACCGGGGTTAGTACTACGATTGAAAGGAGTTATCCCCCAACATCCTTTCAAACGACCATAAAAAACTCAAAACCAAACAATTTTTTAGTCATAAACAATATTATTTAAGGATCAGTACCAGCTCCCTGTCCCAGTACAGTATCCGCTGATAGATAAGGTCCAAGAGAAAAGCACTTTTCATAAGTCACTCTGACATCTTTTAAGTAGTGGGAGGCAAATACCAAGTTGCATCTCCAATATGTTGCTGCTAAGATGTCTTTCATTGACATATTCCTATTAAAGGCTAGGGAAGTTGCAATTGCACGGACTTCGTGTGCTCTAACTCTAAGCAGCTTAAATGCTTTCTCCTGGCATTTCATGTGAGCCTCCGTTATCACATTTCTCACGAAGAACGCTAATGCATTCTTCGACATTTGCCTCTTCGGGTTCCTTACCGCACACGATAGGCTCTGACTGCAACCCTGAAGTTGACTCTTTCTCTTCAGATAGAACTTCAGTGCTCTGACTGGACAGAGAGACCTTTCTGCTTCTCCACCTACAAGAGGAGAGAGTCCCTTTACCTCAAAACTTCTGGGCCAAGGTTTAGAGGGGTTCTCATTCTTTGCCAGAAACAGAGGTTGGAAATAGACAACAGCAGAATCTCCTTTAAAACCTACCCGAGAATCCAACGCATGTATCTCACTGACCCTCTTGGCAGTCGCGAGGGCCAAGAGAAAAATGCACTTCCTCGAGAGGTCTCTAAAAGATGCTTTATTCGGCGGTTCAAACGTATCCGAAGAGAGAAACTGGAGGACCACATCAAGATTCCAACTTGGTGTGAGGACTTAGTCTTTGTGGTTCCAAAGGATCGTATCAGATCATAGAGATCCTTGTTGTCCTCTATGCTCAGGCCCCTGTTTCTGAATACAGCCGAGAGCATGCTCCAATATCCTTTTATGGTTGAAACAGCTGAGCGTGATTCCTCTCTGAGGAAGTGAAGGAAATCAGCAATCTTGGTCACAGAGGTATTGGAAGAGGACAGCTTCTTCGACCTACACCATCTACGGAAGACTTCCCACTTCGATTGATAAACCCGCATAGTAGAGGATCTGCGGGCTCTGGCGATTGCGCTCGCAGCTTTTCGAGAAAAGCCTCTCGCTCTGACAAGTCTTTCGATAGTCGAAAGGCAGTCAGGGAGAGAGCGTGGATGTTTCCGTGATACCTCTCGAAGTGGGGTTGTTTGAGCAGATCTGTCCTCATGGGAAGAGATCTGGGGAAGTCCACTGTCCATTCCAGTACCTCTGTGAACCAGTCTCGAGCGGGCCAAAATGGGGCGATGAGTGTCAGTTTCGTCGCCTCCGAGGAACGGAACTTCCTTAACACTTCCCCCAGAATCTTGAATGGGGGAAAAGCGTAGGCATCTATGCCCGACCAGTCCATGAGAAGGGCATCTATCGCTATTGCTCTGGGATCTTCGACTATGGAGCAAAAGTTTTCCATCCTTCTAGCGAGGAACGTGGCGAACAGGTCTATCTGAGGCTTCCCCCAGTGGGACCAGAGCTTTCGGCAGACTTCGGAGTGGAGGGTCCACTCTGTTGGAAGGACCTGGTTCTTCCTGCTGAGTCTGTCTGCTCTGACATTCTTGGTTCCTTGTACAACCCTCGTCAACAGTACAATGCCTCGTTCCTCTGCCCATATCAAGAGGTCTCTCGCTATCTTGTATAGTGTGAGCGAGTGAGTCCCCCCCTGTTTTCGGATGTAAGCCAGAGCCGTGGTATCGTCCGAATTTACCTGGACTACCACGCCTCTGACCTCCGACTCGAAGTTCTTCAAGGCTAGATGAACTGCCATAAGTTCCTTTACGTTTATATGCCAGGACACCTGTTCTCCTGTCCAGGTTCCTGACATTTCCTTCTTTCCTAGTGTTGCTCCCCATCCCGTTTCCGAGGCATCGGAAAACAACACTAGGAGGGGGTTCTGAATCGCAATGGATATACCTTCGTTCTTTTGAAGCGGGGTTAACCACCACCTCAGATTTGACTTTATTTCTTGTAGAATGGGAAACTGATCCGAAAGTTCCCCTTTCTTTCGGTCCCACATTCTTTGCAGGTAAAACTGCAGAGGTCTCAGATTGAGCCTCCCTAGGGAAACGAACTGCTCCAGCAACGAAAGGGTGCCCAGAAGACTTAACCATTCCCTTGCTGAGCTTCGTTCTTTCCCTAAGAAGGTTGAGACTTTCTCCAAGCCTCGAGCAATTCTGTCTTGCGATGGAAATGCTCGAAAACCCCGAGAATCCATCTGAATCCCCAGATAGACAATGTCCTGGCTGGGGATCATCTGAGACTTCTCGAGGCTCACAAGCAGTCCGAGTGAGCGAACGAGATTCAAAGTCGTTTCCAAGTCCTCCAAACATTGTTGTTTCGATTTGGCCCTTATTAGCCAGTCATCCAGATAGAGGGACATATTCACCCCCTCCAGATGAAGCCATCGTGCTACGTTCCTCATCAGGATGGTGGTGAACACTTGGGGAGCCGTAGACAGGCCGAAGCACATAGCCCTGAATTGAAAGACCCTTCCCTGCATCATGAACCGTAGATATTTCCTCGATGACGGATGCAGAGGGACATGAAAATATGCGTCTTGTAGATCCAAGGAGGATAGAGAACTTCTGTTTCTCTACGAATCGGTTCAGTGCGCTCACATCCAGGACAGGTCTCCACCCTCCCGAGGCTTTTGGTACGAGGAACAGATGATTGTAAAAGCCCTGAGAGTGTGGATCCTGTACTAATTCTATGGCCTCCTTGTCCAACATTTGTTCTGCTAGTTGAAGAAGGGTCTTCCACTTGACAGGGTCCGTGTACTTCGCCGACAGTTCCCTTGGAGTAGACGTCAAGGGAGGCCTGTCTCTGAAGGGGATGAGATATCCTCTCCTCACTATTGAGAGGGACCAGTTGTCCACCCCTCTCGACGCCCATTCTTCTGCAAAGTTCAGAAGTCTGGTGCCTACTGGTGTTTGGAGGACTTGAAGTTCACTTGTTTTTCTTGGTAGGTCTAAAGGCAGAAGACCTACTTCTCCTTTCTGCTCCTCTCTTCCTAAAGGAGGGCCGAGAAGACGAACTCCCTCGAAAGGGCGGCTTTGGGTTCTGTGTTTCCTTCTTCGTCGAGGGAACAGCTGTCCTCGGCCTTTTGGTTGACTGTACCAGCAGATCTTGTGTCGCCTTCTCAGTAAGTGGGTGAGAAATGTCTCTCACTAACTGAGAAGGGAAAAGCTGGTTAGACAGAGGGGCGTACAGTAGGGACGACCTCTGTACCGGAGAGACAGCTTTTGTAAGAAAAGAACTGAATACAGTTCTCTTCTTAAGTGTTCCCGCCCCGAACAGGGAGGCCACTTCCCCCGATCCGTCTTGCACTGCCTTGTCCATACAAGTCAAAATACTATTAAGGACATCGGGGCTCAGATGTTCATTGTCTTGTGTCCTCTTGGCCATCACCCCAAGGGACCAGTCCAGAAAGTTGAAAACTTCCAAGACATGGAACAATCCCTTGAGGAGATGGTCCATTTCAGACATTCCCCAAGTTGTTTTGGCTGAAGAGAGAGACTGTCTCCTCGACGCGTCCACCAACGTTGAAAAATCTGCCTCTGCAGAAGCTGGGAGGGCAAGTCCCATTGCTTCGCCTGTCTCATACCAGATACCCCTCCTCCCAGAAAGTCTGGAGGGAGGGCAGGTAAAGACAGTCTTTCCCGCCTCCTTCCTGGAGTTGAGCCAATTTCCAAAAGACTGCAAAGCCTTGTTCATGGAAATTGTTGGCCGCATCTTCAAGAAGGAGGACGACTTTGAGGTCTTCATGCTCGTGAACAGCGACCGAGGAGACGGAGGGGCGGCAGGACTCAAAGAATCTCCAAATTCTTGGAGCAAAAGCGCCGCCAACGCTTTGTAGTCCGATAGTCCAGCACCTTTTTGATCTTCGGTATCAGAGACATCTTCCAATTCAAGTTCCACCGGAGAATCATTATCAGCCGAGGGAGAACGTCTCTTCTCGCAAGGTGAAGGGCTCTTCGCAGGATCAGCTCCCTCCCGACAAGGGCGACAGCCGCCTGTGCGACATCTTGCGTCCCTGTCCGGCGAATGCTGATCCTGAGAAAAAACCCGATCATCATCTAAGTCCTCCTGACAAGAATGACGGCCGCCTGTGCGACGTCTTGCATTCTTATCAGGAGACAGCTGTGCTTGCGACAAGTTTCCACCAGAAACGGATATATCGTGACCAGGACAACGGCCGCCTGTGCGACGTCTTTCGTCTCTGTCCAGAGAAACCCGTTCCTGGTCCAAAACTTAAAGAGACACTTCCTGGTTGATTTCTCCGTATGGTTTTCTTGAAGAAAATCTTGGCGATTGGTGCTTATCTGGCGCCGAAAGTCTGGTTCGTTCCATGCGCTTGGACGTATCTGTCCGTCTCGGACAGTGTCGTCTGTCCGAGCTGTCCATATGTGGAACTTGGCGCCCGGCTGGTGTCGTTCCAGTACGACACTTCTGCCTGTCCATCTTGTCCGCTTCTGGCGCCTGGCGCCCGGACGGAGTTGCCTGCGCACGACGTTTTGTCCTGTCCAGGCTGTCCGCCTTGTCCAGGTTGTCAGTAAACGGCACACGGCGCTTGGTCATAGCTGTCCGCATAGGACAAATCTGCCTGTCCGGGCTGCCCGCATCTGGCGGATGGTGTCTGGTGGCGCCGTCCGCGTAGGACACTTTTTCCTGTCCGAGTCGTCCAATTCTGGCGCCAAGCGCCTGGATGGTTCTGTTCGACTCGGACACTCTTCTTCATTGTCCGTATCTGGCGTCCCAAGCCTATGAGTTTCCGTCCGTCTTTCCTTAATCATCTCTGTTCTCGGACGAGGAGTAGAGGAGAGGAGTCTGGAGTCCGGAACGCCCGTCGGACGAGATCTCTTAACAGGAAGAAAATCGTCCTTTCTCCTCGGAGGGTCTTTTCTCAATACTCCTACTAATGAGGATATTTGTTCTTGCATCTTAAGTAGGATGTCCATCGCGGTTTCTTCCTTTTCTTTCTCAGGAATAGGAGAATGTGCCCTGGAAGGCGTAGGGGATCGTGACATTGTCCTCTTGGCTCTTTTCCTCTCGTAGGGAGAATCGTCCGGGAAACGTTCCGGGCTCGAGTCCAGCGTAGGAGCTTTCCAACTCCTCTTGATCGGACGCGACAGTTCGTCGGAAGTCCATCCACTTCTGCGAGGAGATGAATCGGATGACGAAAAGCACTCTTTTAGGATGCCTTTCCAATGGCGATCCTTGGCAGTCTGGGACGCTACAGATTCTGCCGAGGGGACGCCTGACCGGTGGGGATTTTCCGTAACCTACGTACGACTGTCGACATTCCTTCTCCTCTGGGCCTGGGAGCTTGGAAGAGGTCTAGGTCTGGGAGCGAGACAGAACCGATCAGACGCACCCTCCACTACACTGGGGACACTTATGTCACTTTCCACAGTCTTACCTTTAAGAGCTTGCATTTCAAGCTCCATCCTCCTTAATGCTGTCTTCAGATTTGCAATCTCCGCAGCAGAACTTGCAACATCTGCTACGGGAGAGGGTGATACTGCATGTGAGGAACCAATTAATTGGGGGTTAGTTATACTAACTGGCTCGTTAGAGCGAGATCTACTCAAGCTTCTAGAGACAGCCTTTCTAACCCTATCTCTCTCTAGTTTCCTTAAATAGGAATCCAGAGTCTTCCACTCCTCTTACGAGGTTCCCGTCGTCCAGCCACCAGGCTAGGTCCTGCCTCACCTCTTCCGTGAGGGACACGGGGAAGAAGGGAGGTTCTCTTGCCTGTGACCAACACTCCTTTAGTCTCCACTGAAGAGACCGCAGGTGAAGACGCCCGTGAGGGACTAGCTTCTCGAGAGACGACCGGTGACCGATCACGACCTGCCACTGCTGAGCTGGTTACTCCTGTAGAAACAGGAACTCTCTTGCTGCCTCCCTGAACCTGCTGATCCGCGAATCTGCGGGGAAGACTCACCCTGCTACCGTGTCGATCAACATGCTCAGGTACTTCATCCTCTGCTTGGGCTCGAGGTCTGACTTCTCGTAATTCACTACGATCCCCAGATCGCGGCAGAATTCGAGGAGTCGATCTCTGTCCTGCAGCAACTGCGAGCGGGAGCTCACCAGGACTAACCAATCGTCGAGATACCTCAGAAGACGTATCCCTACCGAGTGGGCCCAAGCCGACACCAGCATAAACACTCGCATGAACACCTGTGGGGCGGTTGAGAGACCGAAACAAAGTGCCCTGAATTGGTACACCGTCCCATCGAGGATGAAGCGGAGGTACTTCCTAGGGATTGATGGATGGGTATCTGGAAATACGCGTCCTTCAGATCCACCGAAAGCATGAAGTCGTTCTCCCTGATGGAATCGAGCACTGAACGTGCTGTTTCCATCGTGAACCGAGTCTGGCGAACGAATCGGTTCAAGGGAAAGAGATCTATCACCAGGCGCCAGCCCCCCGAGGACTTCTCCACCAGGAAGAGTCGACTGTAGAAGCCCGGCGACTGATCCCATACGATCTCCACAGCACGTTTGCTCAGCATGGCTTCTACTTCCCGCCGAAGCATCACGTCCTTGGTCGAGCTGGGAACGTAGGTTTGCAGATGGACCGGGTTGGAGGTGAGGGGTGGCCGAGACTCGAAGGGTAGTAAATATCCCTCCCGAAGAACGTTCACTATCCAGGTCTCCGCACCGTGGCGCTGCCATGTTGCCCAATGGCTCGCCAGGCACCCCCCTACTTCCGGCAGCAGGTGAGGGGGAACGCCGTCCCTAGCGTTTCCCTCCTCTCTTCGACTTCTTCTTCCCAGATCCTCCTCGAGAGAAGGACTGGGAGGAGGGTTGGTTGCGATCACTCCTTACAGAAGTCGAAGGCAGAGTCTTTCCTCTCGGCATCGACGAGGCGATCGTCTTGGCAACAGAGGAAGCGCTAGCTAAACTCTTGGGCTTAGCCGCAGTCGTCCGAGGTTGCCCAGCCACCTTGGAGACTGCCTGGTGGACGAGACGGTCACTGTTGTCAGTGCGCCGCTGTTCCACCGCAGCGTCCACCATCTCTCTGGGGAAGAGAGAGGAGGAACTCCGCACCGGTCCGTTACGAAGACCCAGGGCCGCCTCACACCCAGCCACCCTGGTCACTCAGGTGAGAACAGCGTCTCTACGCCGGAGAACCAGGTTGACCCACAGGTTAGCCGTCTGGTGGGCCTGGTAGGAGATGGCCCTACCTCCAGACTGGCACAGTCTCACAAAAGCCAGGTCCCCTTCAGGAGTGATGTTCCCCAAGGAGGCCGCGGCTTTCGACACTGTGAGGGACCACAAGTTGATCCAGGAAACTGGTTGGAATGCTGCCATTGCGGTAGATTCCAAGGCAAGTGCCTCTTCCTGCGAGAACCAGAGGTTCTCCAACAGGAGCTGCTGCAGACACCACCAGAGTTAGCCTAGCTAGCTCTGGGTTAACCTGTTTGGGCGGCATAGGGTCCTCTGAAGGCACGTAGAAGCGCCTCTGTCACGGTAGAGGGGGAGGAAGGAGCTTGGAAGACCTACCGGACCGAAGCGAACCCGCCTGTCCGGAGACGAAAGCGTTCACTTGGCTCAGTATGCTGTCAGCCAAGGGCGATTGCGGCAGACCCACCGTCGTCCTGGGTTCCTTCTTAGGTCCCCAGAACAACTCCAAGCCCGATGTGCGCTCAGAAGGTGGGAGCGTCGATCCTTCCCCAAGGTCGTTGTGCTGACGAATCAGTGCAATAACCTCCGCAAACGACCTCTGGATCTCAGGAGTGACTGCATCCTGCAGAGACGGACCGTCAAGCCCGTCCAGCGAGAATGCCTCCCGAGACCCTCCTCCTTCCACAGGAGGAACCACAACAGACCCCTCCTGGTCTCCTCCTGCCACTTGCGCATACGATCTGGTCGGTCCTAGGACCGTGCCAGGTTCGTAGGCCGTCGTGGCGGGATCGTGAGGAGCGCACCCCTCGCGATCACTCCTGATCGCCTCGCTCTCCCCAGTGAAGCCCGAGGAAGTTGAAGGGATCGGAGAGGAAGACCTGACGCTCCCCCCGCCCCCACCGGCAGAACCGGTGTGCTGAGGGGGCTGTAGGCGATCACCAACCCGTTGTGGCGATCGAGCTGTAGGCCTGGTCGAGTGGCTGGACCGAGAGCAGCGGCGACAGTCCCGAGCCTCGGAAGGGTTACTGCTTTTCCCCCTCTCTGCCCGGTCCCAGTAGGAGCGGCGGTCAGGGGACCTGCAGAGTCCGCTGTCGCAGTGGGAGCAAGGCCTGTCCTCACGGCGCGTCACGCTGCTTGGACCAGCCGAGGCTGGTTCAGGCAACCGAGGGGACCGCTTCCTCGCCTCAGCCCACGAGCGGTCTGGGACTGTCGCGTCAACCCTGGGTACCAGCGTATCGCCGCGAGAGCAATCGCTGGTCTGGTGGGAGTCGCCTGAACGACCCCCGCCAGTCTTCCGCTCCGGGCCTGGATCCTGGCGCCGAGCGGACTCGGTTGCCTGGGTCTTGGCTGTACGGTCACCCGCATGTGACCGTACACTCGGTAACTCTCGCGAACGAGAGGCCGAGACGGTACCTGGCGCCGAGGCAGAACCTCTGGCACCAGGCGAGGTGGTACAGTGGTCCCCCCGTATTCGCGGGGGATGCGTACCAGACCCCCCCGTGAATAGTTAGAATCCGCGAATGTTTGGAACCCCTATAAAAAGGCTAAAAACAGCCTATTTTGTTAGTTAAAACTTAAAAAAAACCACTAAAAATTTTCATACTTGGTTTTTTTAATAATTTTATCACAAAAAGTGCATTTTATGATGAAATTGATAACAAAAACCAGGAATTTGTGGATATTTCTCATAGAAAAATACCGCGAATGCGCGAATTTTCCACGAATAATGTAGGGAAACGTTCCCGAGAGAAATCCGCGAATGTGTGAGTCCGCGAATCCGGAGAACGCGAATACGGGGGGTCCACTGTACCGGTGTTAGCCGGCGCTCCTCCGGTCCCCGTCTTCTTCTTCCTTGCGGATGGAGAGACAGGCCCCATTCCTGAAGGAACAGGAGGACCGGCGGAAGTGCCAACCGTCCCACCGGAGTGAGATGGACCCTTAGAAGTCTCAGGGCGAGGCTTCTTAGGGGGGGAGGAGGCAACCTTCTTCTTCGGCTGTGGGGCCTTAGAAGTTGAAGGGGAAGCGGGAACAGACGACGACGATGAAGAAGACGATGAAGAGGACGAAGACACCTTCTTCTTCTTCTTCTTCTTCTTCTTCTTCGTCAGCTTCCTCAGCACCATCATCAGGTCTTCCATCCAGGACGGAGCTGGGGCAGTTGCCGAAGCAACAGGGCCCAACTGCACCTGTCCGGAAGGACCTGGGGTGGGAGCAGCAACACCACGAGCAGGAACGACGGCGGCAGGAACTGGTACCGGAACTGGAGCAGCAGCATAATCAGGAACAGGAGGCGGGGCAGGAACCAGCGGCATCCTCTGCACAGGAGGCAAGTCCAGGGGAGAGCTCTTGGGACACCGGAAGTCCAGGGCTGCAGCAAAAGCGGCAAAACCAGGTGGCGGCGTCACAGCGGGCATCATAACCTCCGGCAGCGGCGCCTGCACAGCAGCTGTAGGGGTCACCGTGGCTACTTGCTGGGTGTACACCGAGTGCGGCGAGCAGCGTAGCCAGGTGGACACTTTCGTGGTAGTCGTGGTGGTCGGGCCATGTGTTACCAGCATGGCCCGTCTCGCCAGGTGACTCAGCAGCTCCTGGACCGTCGGTGTCCCTCGCAGCCCCAGCGAGTACCAGGCCCGAAAGAGATCGTCCCCCATGGCAAGCAGATCTGAGGAAGGAAAAGTTGGGCGAGTTAGTGGGGGGTCTCCCCTCACCTGGGGGGGGACAGTTCCCGCCCCGAGCGAACGGAGGACCCCGATTACAACTGGATGTCAGGGTATCTTGGCCCCCAACTCCACGCTCGACTGATCGAGAGAGGAGAAGGAGCGAGAAACCTCCCCCAAAGGGGAAGGAGCTGAGATTGAGGGAGAAAAGAAGAAGACATGTCCGTAACCAAGGGCGTAGCCGGAGAACCTTCCGACGACTCCTTGGCCGGCTTACACAGCTTCTTCATCCCCCCATAGCGCTCCCACTGCTCCTCCGACCAAAACACACAAACATCACATGTCTCGGTGCGAGAGCATTCCCGCCCTCTGCACCGAGTACGAAACTCATGAGGATCAACCTCAACAGATGATCGAAAGGCCCCACACTTACAGCCCTCCACACCAGAGCACAATCTGCGGCTGATGGGGGGACGAGGGGGTCTCTCCGGCTCTTGGGATTCCATTTCAAATCTCAAAAATCACACAATTCACTGTATTGTATACAAAAACACACACGTACTTACGTATATCCTTGCACAAATACACATAGTAAAAGGGAAAGAAAATAGCCTTCATGCAGTGAAGCAAGCAAAGCATACGACAAGAAGTGGGCAGAGAGGCGAGCAACACGTCCATCCACCAACGCGGCCGAAAGCAAAGTGGCTCCTCTCCTCGCAGTCGAGCTAACCGCCAACTGCTGGACAAGTAGTTAACTACAGAACCCCCTTGTTCGAAGCTTACGACCAGTTCAGCTGCCGCTAAGTACTTGCCTATTGTTAAAGGACCGAGGGTTTGTATACGTATCGGAACAAAGAGGTGTTAACCTTATGAAAGACCAACTGGATGTGGCCCGACGAGGGAAGTTGAAACGAAGACTTGGGATCCTGCGTAGCTCCCAGCAAGGCTTCCAAGCAGGAAGGGGTGTAAGACGACCAAGCCTGAGTCCTACTCTCCACATTGTTGAAACCACGAAAGAGATTGACGACTTCTGAAAAAGAAAGACAAAATTCTTGCGTGTCTCCCTCCTCCTGCTTCGGCAACGGAGACCAATGACAAGAAGGGTGTGCAGTCCATCTAAAACCTCTTCCTCGTTCAAAATAACGGAAGAACCAGCGCCCAAACAGCCCAAAACACCAACTAACCTGTGCGGGCTGGGCGCAAGCGCTGATTCCCGGGACGAACCAACCACAACACCAGAAACATCACTACGCCCTCACCAACGGCTGACTCCTTAACATGGCCGGAAACAGGCACGGGCATGTCAGACGTACAAACATGAGCTGGGAGGAATCTCGAACACTCGAGAACAAATGAGAATCCCTCAGAGTCGAACTCTTGGAAGAACCAGGGAGAGAGGCAGGCAACCACTCCTGCTGCACCAACTCCGCGTTCACAACCTTCGACCTCTTGACAGGCACCTTGAAATCCTTACGGCAACGTGTAGGCCCTGGAGAAGAAATGGGAGAGCCTGCAACATGTGCACGGATGGGGGAGGTTGCAACACACTCGTGACTCAATGCAGAGGGCGAAGCAGCCACTGCAGATTGCACATGAAAGATATTCTGACATTCTCCGAAACACCAACACTCTCAGGAACACAGACGTGCTGCTCCTCACTCGCAGGAGAAAAGAATCCTGATGGTGAAACAGATCTGTATAATGTGATAAGGAAAGAAAATGAGCCATATCAGAGGCATGAAAATTAGGAAATTATAACTAATGACAATATGGTTGTAGGAGAGAACACACACTATTTGAGGCATGCGAAGAGGTGGAAATACCATGGCAAGAACAATACACATAGCAGACAAAGCAGCCAGGGATCTACAATGGATTAAGACAAATAATGGATCAACAGAAAGCAAATCTGCACAACCAGGATAAGGTAGATAATACTATTCTGAAAGACTCCAGAATGAAGAGACTGCCACCAGCATAAGAAAAGACAAGGTAAATCATGCACTGACAGTGTTGTGAAACATGCGAAGGGAAAGGACCCAAATGATATCCCTACATGATCTGCGAGCAGAAATTATTGAGGCATAAAGTTAATACTTCATACTATGGTAGTTAGAGGAAAAAATAAGGAGAGGAGTAAGGTGAATCAACAATAAGGGACACTTTCATTTTGAGCCTAGAGGGATGGAAAATTGATACAATTTTCAGTCATGAACTGATTTTGGTTCTATCAGATTCTTTCATAAATTAGGACTGGAACTGGAGGAAAGGAAGCCCAAAAACAAATCAAGGAAGAGGGAGCAATATAAACAACTAAACTACCTTAAACCTAATTTATCAATATTTCACTTTGTACATATATAAAGCGAATTCCAGGATTAGTCAAAATTATAATAAAGGTGTATGATACAGCAACAGTCGATGACATAAAATAGTCAGAGCCAAAGATTTGCTCAAAATCCACAATGATTATAAAATAAACAGACACATACACTTGCTCAATAATACCATAATATCAAAAATAAACAAAGCCATACACTTCCTCAATAATACCATAATATAAAAAAAAATAACAGAGCCATAAGCCATACACTTGCTCAACCCTCAATACATTATGATAAAAAAATATTTTGAGCCATACAGTGATCCCCCCGTATTCGCAGGGGATGAGTACCAGACCCCCGTGAATAGTTAGAACCCGCGAATGTTTGGAACCTCAAGAAAAACCCACTAAAACTCAAGAAAAACCCACTAAAAATTTTCATACTTGGTTTTTTTAATAGTTTTGTCACAAAAAGTGCATTTTATGATGAAAGTGATAAAAAAAATATTAAAAATTCCTCATAGTAGCACGAGTCTTCAAATGGAGAAACAAATCCACAGTTATGTAAATGTACATATATTTAAGTTTAAAACAGAAAAGATAGCTTTCGGGAATCTGTAAGGGGAACCGTACAGATTCCTGAAAGCTATCTTTTCTGTTTTAAACTTAAATATACTATGTACATTTACATAACTGTGGATTTGTTTCTCCAAAAATGATATTGTTATGATACAATAAAGTTTCATACATACTTACCTGGCAGATATATACTTAGCTATAGACTACGTCGTCCCCGACAGAAATTCAAATTTCACGGCACTCGCTACAGGTAGGTCAGGTGATCTACCGCCCTGCCCTGGGTGACAGGACTAGGAACCATTCCCGTTTTCTATCAGATTTTCTCTCTTCCACCTGTCTCCTGCGGGAGGCTGGTGGGTCCATTAATCGTATATATCTGCCAGGTAAGTATGTATGAAACTTTATTGTATCATAACAATATAATTTTCATACATTCAACTTCCCTGTCAGATATATACTTAGCTGATTGGCACCCTTTGGTGGAGGGTAAGAGACAGCTAACTACTGAAATAGACAGGTAAACTACATATGTTGTAGGTATTTATAGACCTTGGTTCCTACCTGATTAGGCGGAAGACTTCGTGGCTACTGCCTAGGAGTCTGCTTCGCCTCAAGAGCCTTAGCGAGATATTGATCTGTGGCCAAGAGTTCTTGTGGGTCTGTCGACGGGGTCTTATCCACTTACTCAGCAGAGCCTAACTGACATTTGTCAATGGGTGCTAATCCACTAACATGACAACACGCCTTATTTAAGGAGCACACAACCGATCCCGATCACCCGATCCTAACACCTGTGTTAGTTCTAAGATTGTCAAGAGTTATCCCCCAAACTCCTCACAAACAACCAATAACTCGAATCACACAGTCAAGGCGCACACTTTAAAGTACAAAAAAAAAAAAAAAAAATTTTACCCCTCTATTAGTCAGATACAACCCGAGTTCCTTACTGAGCAAAAGTGACGGCCGCCTGTGCGACAACTAACACTCTTTCCAGCAGGAAGTCAAGAACATATCCAACAAGAGGGTTACGCACATATAATACAATTAAGGATTGGTGCTTGCTCCAATACCCAGGACCGTATCCGCTGACACAAACGGACCTAGAGAAAAGCATTTCTCGTAAGTTACCCGAACGTCTTTCAAGTAATGAGATGCAAAAACCGAATTGCATCTCCAATATGTCGCTTCCAAGATATTCTTTAGAGACATATTTCTTTGGAAAGCAAGTGACGTCGCGACTGCTCTAACTTCGTGAGCTTTTACTCTCAGAAATTTAAAGGAGTCATCTGGGCAGTTATTATGCACCTCCGTTATAACGCTTCTAACAAAGAAGGCCAAGGCATTTTTCGACATAGGTCTTTTCGGGTCTTTTACAGAGCACCATAGACCTTGTTGAGAACCCCCCATCTGCTTCTTTCTATCTAGATAGAATTTTAGTGCTCTGACCGGGCAAAGGGACCTTTCTGCTCCCTACCTACTAGTTGGGTAGTCAGGCCCTTTACTTCAAAGCTCCTGGGCCAGGGCTTTGAAGGATTCTCGTTCTTCGCTAGAAACAGAGTCTGAAACGAACAGATGGCAGAGTCTCCTTTAAACCCCACACGAGACTCTAGGGCGTGCAGTTCACTAATTCTTTTTGCCGTAGCGAGAGACAACAGAAACAAGCACTTCCTTGTAATTTCTCGAAAGGAGGCCAGAGGAGGAGGTTCGAACTTTTCCGAAGTCAGGAATCTTAGGACTACGTCCAGATTCCAGCTCGGAGCTCCTGGTTCTCTTGACTTTGATGTCTCGAACGACCGAATTAGATCGTGCAGATCCTTATTGTCAGCCAATTCTAGGCCTCTATTCCTGAATACGGCTGAAAGCATACTTCTGTATCCCTTTATGGTTGGCACAGAAAGATGAGATTTCTCTTTCAGGAAAAGAAGGAAATCGGCAATTTCGGTCACAGAGGTATTGGAGGAGGACAGCTTCTTTGACCTACACCAACTTCTGAACATCTCCCACTTCGATTGATATACTCACATTGTAGAAGATCTGCGGGCTCTAGCGATTGCGCTTGCAGCCTTGCGAGAAAAGCCCCTCGCTCTGACGAGTCTTTCGATAGTCGAAAGGCAGTCAGAGCAAGAGCGGGGAGCTTTTGATGATACCTCTCGAAGTGGGGTTGTTTGAGCAGATCTGTCCTGTTTGGAAGAGATCTGGGGAAGTCCACCGTCCACTCCATTACCTCTGTGAACCAATCTCGAGCTGGCCAAAATGGGGCTATCAGAGTCATTCTTGTCCCCTTTGAGGCCACAAACTTTCTGAGCACTTCCCCCAGGATCTTGAATGGGGGAAAGGCGTACACATCTAGTCCCGACCAATCTAGGAGAAGGGCATCTACTGCAAATGCTCTGGGGTCCTCTACCAATGAGCAAAAGGTGCTTATCCTTTTGGAGAGGAACATGGCGAACAGGTCTATTTGAGGTCTCCCCCAAAGTGACCAGAGGCTCTGACACACTTCTGAGTGGAGGGTCCATTCTGGACAAATCTTGTCAGTAGAATAATGTTCCTTTGATGTGCCCATACTAGAAGGTCTTTCATTCACTCGTATAGGAAGAACGAGTGCGTTCCACCTTGTTTCCGTATGTAAGCCAGAGCGGTGGTGTTGTCTGAGTTTACCTGAACTACCCCGTCTCTGACTATCGGCTCGAAGCCCATTAGAGCAAGATGTATGGCTAAGAGCTCCTTGCAGTTGATGTGCCATGACACCTGTTCTTCTGACCAGGTGCCTGACACTTCTCTTGTTCCCAAGGTTGCACCCCACCCCGTCTCCGACGCGTCAGAATACAATACTACTTGGTTTGGGTTCCGAATTTCCAGGGACACACCTCCGTTTTCCTCTAGAGGGGGCAACCACCACTTTAAGTGATCTTTCACCTCTAGAGAAATCGGAAATGTGTCGGTGAGCTGTCCTGTATTCCAGTTCCAAACCCTTTTTAGGAAGAATTGTAGGGGACGGAGATGAAGTCTTCCTAGAGGAAAGAACTGTTCCAGCGAGGAAAGGGTCCCCAGAAGGCTCAACCATTCCCTTGCTGAACTGCGCTCCTTCCTTAAGAAGCTGGAGACTTTTCTGCAACCTTTTGTGATTCTCTCTTGAGAAGGAAAAACTCGAAAACCCCAAGAATCCATCCGAATCCCCAGATAAACCATGTTCTGGCTGGGGATCATCTGAGATTTCTCGAGGTTTACGATTAATCCTAGTGACCTTAGACCTTACAGACCTTACCTTACAGACCTTACATCTTGTTCGGGTTGCCCCAGGTCCCTCAGTGTGAGGCACCTCTAATGTCTACCAGAGAGTTGCTAGTACATCTTCCGGTATATTTTGCATCTTCCAATCTTGGATGGTCTGGGATGCAGTTTAGATATTTGTCGAGCTTATTCTTAAACACATCTACGCTCACTCCTGATATATTCCTCAGATGAGCTGGCAACGCATTGAATAGACGCTGCATTATCGATGCTGGTGCGTAGTGGATTAATGTCCTGTGTGCTTTCCTTATTTTTCCTGGTATAGTTTTGGGCACTATTAATCTACCTCTGCTTGCTCTTTCTGATATTTTTAGTTCCATGATATTTTCTGCTATTCCTTCTATCTGTTTCCATGCCTGAATTATCATGTAGCGTTCTCTTCTCCTTTCTAGACTATATAATTTTAAGAATTGTAGTCTTTCCCAGTAGTCTAGGTCCTTAACTTCTTCTATTCTAGCTGTAAAGGACCTTTTGTACACTCTCTATTTGTGCAATATCCTTTTGATATTGTGGGTACCATATCATATTGCAATATTCAAGTGGACTACGAACATATGTTTTATAAAGCATAATCATGTGTTCAGCTTTTCTTTTGTTTTGAAGTGCCGTAACAACATTCCCATTTTTGATTTTGCTTTACATTTTGCCAACAGAGTTGCTATTTGATCATTGATAACATTTTGTTCCCTATTCATCATCACACCAAGGTCTTTAACCGCTTCCTTATTGTGATGGTCTTCATTATTAGGTCCCTTATATGCATATAGCTTTCTTTCTCTGTCTCCATAATTTATTGATTCAAATTTATCAGAGTTAAATACCATCCTATTTACCTCTGCCCAATCATATACTTTGTTAAGGTCTCTTTGTAGAGCGTTCCTATCTTCATCACAAGTAATTTCTCTACTTATTCTTGTGTCATCTGCGAAACTACTCACTACCGAATCCTTCACATTATTGTCTATGTCTTCAATCATAATAACAAACAGTATTGCAGCTAACACCGTACCTTGTGGCACACCGGATATTACCTTGACTTCATCCGATTTCTCGTCGTTTGCAATAACTATCTGTTTTCTATTGTGTAAAAATTCTTTTAACCATCTTCCTACTTTATCCACGATATTGTGTTTTCTAATTTTCTTCGCTAATATATTATGGTCTACTTTATCAAAAGCTTTTGCAAAGTCTAAATAAACCACATCTGTTTCATTTCCGCTTTTCATATTTTTGAATATGTTCTCACGGTGGACTAACAGTTGGGTTTGTGTACTTTTTCCGGGTACGAAACCATGTTGTCCTTTATTAAACAAATTATTTTTTATTAAATGTTTCATAATATTTTTCTTCATTACCCTTCATACACTTTCATAATATGTGATGTTAGACTCACAGGCCTATAATTACTTGCCTCTAGTCTTGATCCACTTTTGAAAGTAGGGGTAAAAAATATATGCTAATTTGTGACTATCATAAATCTTGCCTGTATCTACACTTTGTCTTAATAATATTGCAAGTGGCTTTGCGATAGAATGAACTACTTTCTTTAACAAAATAGCAGGAATTCCATCAGGCCCTGCAGCAGCTCCATTTTTAATTTCATTAATAGCCTGCACAATATCAGCTTCATTAATATCTATGTCAGCTAAATATTCACTATTTTCATCATCTTAAAACTTCTATATCATTATCTTCATTATCTATTCTAGGGGTGAATTCTCTCTTATATCGTTCTGCCAGTATGTTGCAAATTTTCCTTTTTTTTCATTCGTTAATCTCCCTTCAATTCTCAGAGGGCCTATTTCTATTCTTCTTTTATTCATCTTCTTCGCATATGAGTATAATAGCTTGGGGTTTTGCTTGATATTTAATAGGGTTTTTTCTTCCAAGTCCCGTTTTTCATTTTCTTTTGATTGTATAATCTTTTGTTCTGCATTTTCTATCTTACTTTTTAGTTCTATAACTTTCCATGCATTTTTTTCTTTTGCAAGACCTTTTTTCCACTTTCTGATTTTCTGGAACAAGATCCTTCTGTCTCTTGGTATGCATGAATGATGTTTACTTTTCTTCTTCGGTATATATTTTTCCACTATTTTCTCCAATATTTTATATAATATCTCCGTATTTACCCTTATGTCATCACTTACGAAAATGTTATCCCAATCTTTGTTTAATTCTTCCTTATAAGGTCTAGTGTCGTTGTAAGGTCCTCCAAACACTGTCTCTGCGATCTGGCTCTGATGAGCCAGTCGTCTAGGTAGAGGGAGATGTTTATTCCCTTTAGGTGCAGATATCTTGCCACATTCTTCATCAGGCTTGTGAAAACCTGAGGAGCTGTGGACAAGCCGAAACACAAGGCCCTGAACTGATAGATCCTTCCCTCCATCATGAAACGAAGGTACTTCTTCGACGAAGGATGAATCGGGACGTGGAAATAGGCATCCTGAAGATCGAGAGATACCATCCAGTCCCCTTGGCGTAGGGCTGAAAGGACTGATGCAGATGTTTCCATACTGAACTTCTCCTTCTCCACATATCTGTTCAGTGCACTTACATCTAGGACTGGTCTCCATCCCCCCGAAGCCTTCGCGACTACAAAAGGCGATTGTAAAACCCAGGGGAGTTGTGATCCAGTACTAGTTCGATTGCCCTCTTGTCCCACATTTGATCCACCATTTGTCGAAGAGTATCCCTCAGTACAGGGTCCTTGTATCTGGCAGACAGTTCCCTCGGTGTTGACGTCAGGGAAGGACTGTCCTTGAAGGGGATGTAATATCCCTTCTTGATGACTGACAGCGACCAGGTGTCGGCTCCTATCCGTGCCCAGGCTTCCGCAAATTCCTGTAACCTGGCACCTACTGGTGTTTGGAGGATCTCGATCTCATTTACCCTTTTTAAAGGGTCGGAAGGAAGCTCTTCCTCGCTTTTCCGTAGCTTTCCTTTTGGAGGTTGCTCTAGAAGGAGGGCCTCCTCGAAAGGGCTGTTACGATGTACGAGCCCCTTTCTTTTCTTCAATGACCACAGGTCTATTCTTCTTTGAAGATTGCATGAGAAGATCCTGAGTCGCCTTCTTAGTTAAAGAATGTGAAATATCTTTCACTAACTGAGAAGGGAACAAATGCTCTGATAATGGAGCGAAAAGTAAAGCGGCTCTCTGCGAGGGAGAGACGGCTTTAGTCAAGAATGAACGAAAACCGCTCTCTTTTTTAAAATCCCCGCTCCAAAGAGAGAGGTGACTTCTCCCGAACCATCCTGAACCGCTTTATCTATGCATGCCAAGATGCTCAGCAAAACTTCTGGGTTTAGGCCTTCTGCGTCATGGGTCTTTTTTGGCCAAAACCCCAAGGGACCAATCCAGGAAATTGAACACTTCCAAGACATGGAAAAGCCCCTTGAGGAGGTGATCCAATTCAGAAAGGCCCCATGTCACTCTAGCCGAGTTTAAGGCATGCCTCCTCGACGAGTCTACTAGACTCGAGAAGTCCGATTCCGCCGAAGCAGGAAGAGAGTCCCATGTTCTCTCCAGTCTCGTACCATATGCCTCTTCAGTCTCGTACCATATGCCTCTTCTGCCCGTCAGTCTGGCAGGAGGCATACAAAACACCGTCCTCCCCAGTTCCTTCTTCGATTGTATCCAGGAACCGAGAGACTGGAGGGCCCTCTTCATTGAGATGGCCAGTCTCATTTTAAGGAAGGACGACGACTTCAGAGCTTTAGCACTCGAAAAGAGAGAGCGCGGGGAAGGCGGAGCAGCTGGGGTCAGAGAATCTCCATATTCTTTAAGAAGGAGTGCCGTTAGAACTTTATAATTCGATAGTCCTTCTTTACTTGGAGCCTCATGTTCTGACACTTCCTCTAGCTCGAGAGGGTCAGAAGGAGAAAGATCCCTTATATTGCATGTTTCTTCCTTCGACCTCACTCTTTCCGAAGGCGAAGGACTTCTTATAGGTGAGGGACTAAGTGACATCGCGCTCCCTATGTCTAATCACTGGCGAATCTTGTCTAACTGGTGCCTGGTGCCTGTCTGGCTCTTCGCGCCTGGTTGGCGTCTGGCGCCTGGAAGGATCCTGGTTGTAATCTGGCGCCTTGCGCCTGGTTGGCTCTTCACGCCCTGCGAAAACTTCTCTCTTGTAAATCGAATCACTTTCAGGTGTTGCCTGGCGCCTGCTTGGCGCCTGGTGCCTGGCTGGCGCTTCTTCTTCTTCTTCCTCTCGCCTGTCCAGTGCTTCGTTCCCAACAGAGATGGCCGCCTGTGCGACATCTTCCCCAGAGGGTTCGTTGCGCCTGGCAGGAGATCGGTGTCTAGACCTTTTGATAGGCAGCTTGTTGTCCTTTCTACGAGGAGGCTCTTTGGATAGGGCTCCCACCAAAGAAGCTAGCTGCTCCTGTAGATTTAACAGGATCTTCTTGGTCGACACCTCTCTTTCCTCTTCATAAGGAGGAGAGGGAGATCTGGAAGGCGCTTGAGGTTTCCTTGCAGCAAAGGGAGTTGACTCTTTTCTAGCTCTCTTGATAACCGAGGGCGCTTCTTCTTCTGAAAAGCGCTCAGGGCTAGAATCCAAAGCAGGCTCTTTCCAGTTCCTTTTCAATGGGCGAGAAAGATTCGTGTCCTTCCACCCGCGTTTCGGTGAGGGAGACCCTGAAGAAGAGAAGCACTCACACAGGGTGCTTTTTCTATAGCGGTCCCTGGCAGTCTGAGGCGATACAGAGGCTGCCGAAGGGACGCCTGATCGGTGGGGAATCTCCACAACCTTTCGACTTTCCTTCTCCTCTGGGCCAGGGAGCTTGGAAGAGGTCTAGGCCTGGGAGCGTCGCAAAGCCGACCAGACGCCCCCTCCACTACACTGGGGACACTTACATCACTTGAAATATCACCATCACTTTGCTTACCTTCCAAAGCCGCCATTTTTTCTTGCATCCTTTGAAAGGAAGCTTTCAGGTCTGCAATTTCCGATGCAGAATCAGTCGGATTTGCAAACTGTGATCGGCCTGATACAGAGGGAGAATAATTCATATTATGAGGAGAAGAAGCTACAGAACTAGATAAAGGTTCATTAGATCTAGATCTACTTAGGCTTTTAGAAGCCGCTTTCCTCACTCTGTCTCTCTTCAAGTAAGAAGTTAGAGTCTTCCATTCTTCAGCACTCAATCTTTCACATTCATTACAGGTGTTAGCCAAAGAACATTCTACTACTCTACAACGTCGGCATACAGTGTGAGGATCTACCGAAGCCTTCGGCATCCTCACCTTACAGCCTTCATTCACACACACTCTCACACCAACACTCGAATCAGACATTTTTAAGAAAAATCCAAAAGCAAGTCCAAAAACAAGTCCACGATAGCGAATGCCAAAACAACAATCCAAGTACGTCACCAAAAGTCGGCCGAAAGAGGATCAATTGCGTTGAAAATAGAATTCCAGTCAGGAACTAGTAACAACAATGTTGACACCACCGGCGACAGAGAAAATCTGATAGAAAACGGGAATGGTTCCTAGTCCTGCCACCCAGGGCAGGGCGGTAGATCACCTGACCTACCTGTAGCGAGTGCCGCGAAATTTGAATTTCTGTCGGGGACGGCGGAGTCTATAGCTAAGTATATATCTGACAGGGAAGTTGAATGTATGAAAACCAGGAATTTGTGGATGTTTCTCATAGAAAAATACTGCGAATGTGTGAATTTTCCGCGAACAATGCGGGGAAACGTTCCCGAGAGAAATCCGCAAATGTGTGAGTCCGCGAATCCGGAGAACGTGAATACGGGGAGTCCACTGTACACTGCTCATCAGCCTCAACAATGACCATAAACACATGAGCCATACACTTGTTCAGTAATACAATAGTAATATAAAAAATATATAGAAGTGGAGAAAACTTTCAAAGGTCCCCCAGAACGACCATTGAACACTGTTGTGAAATGATCGAAACCATCGCAGGACGGCAAACAGAAAAATCTCCAAAATGCACAGAGGATCACAAGAGTTGATGCAACAGCAACCACTACTGTCTCAAGAGGAATATCTCCCCTGAACTGGCGACTGAAGACTAGCCACCAACTCATCCTCAAGACCTTGATTAAAGTTCTCATTCTTGAACAACGGCAGCCAACAGGTAACCACTACCTGCAGTTCCAACCATCTCCAACTGCTAAGCTGTCGAGACCTTGACCTGCTGCTGTGCTAAACCAAACTAAATCTGAAAAAGAGCAGGCGGCAAACTTCACCTCGCACCAACAAAATAAAAACGCTGGAAGGCAGTCAAAACAATGAAACAAGGCTGTTCCATATCAGACAATAAAAACAACTGTAAAACCTCACACACATTTGGAGTTAGAAAAACTTTGGTAGCAACAGAATCTTAAACTTTTAAATACCCAATACTAAAAGCACACACAGTAACTGAGATCTACACTAAGAAGCCTACAGATCGAGAGTAAAAGAAAAGCTTGTAGAATGTCTCCATAATATGTTAAGAGATGGCACAGCAGAATGAGATTAACAGGTAGATATTCCTTGAATGTTGGAATTCTCAAGATATCCTCCCTAACACTTTATCTCATAGAACTGCCCATGGATGTGTTGTCCCTTAGAAAAATGGAACAGTCACTCTCGTACATGTATACTATGCTTTCAATGGCTGTGCAGTGGTCCGCCCGTATTCGAGGGGATGTATACCAGACCCCCCCTGTGAATAGTTAGAACCCATGAATAGTTGGAACCCCTATAAAAATGCTTAAAACCTCCTATTTTGTTAGTTAAACTCAAAAAAAAACCATTAAAAATTTTTATACCTGGTTTTTTAAATAGTTTTTTCACGAAATAAAAAAAATGATGAAATAAAAAAAAAAAAACAGGAATTTGTAGATATTTCCCATAGAAAAATACAGCGAATTTTCAGCGAATAATGCGGGGAAATGTTCCCGAGAGAAATACGCGAATGTGAGAGTCCGTGAATACGGGGGGTCCACTGTATATGAAATAAACCAAGAGAGAATCACTGCCTGAGTTTGCTGATACTACTGCACTAACAAAAATTCAAGCCAGATGATACTATCTCTGGCATTCACTATTGATCAGCATTTTCTTCTAAGGCAGAAGTGATAACTTACTTCAAAAATAAACCAATTAACAGAAATGCTTTTGTGATAGGTTAATAAAACACTAGACTTGAACCAAATTTCTAATGTTTACAGTTATAGCATGATCCACTGATACATTTACCTACTATTCATAAGCCCATTAATGGGTTATTTTCTTATGAAATTGTCTCCCCACAAAAGACATTATGAGCTTATCAAAGAACATGAAAAGGACCTATAAACCCATAAACTTGACATCAAAGGCTTACAATGTGAACAGTAAGAATGGTACAACAGGAACCCAAAGAAAGATAAGCAGATTAAGATGACTGTTATCACAGGACTAACTAGTACTGGGTGGAAGTACCTGTACAAGAAATCCCCATGGACGTAAGGGTCAAGTCTCTAAAAACATGCAAAAATCAATTATCACTAAATACAGTAAAGTTTAAATAACTATGATGTACTTACCTTAGTGTAGCATAATCCTCCAAAATTATCTCACACATCCTCCCCAGCCTACAAATAATCTGTCTTAGCCAAAACAAAACTGTATTCTTTGGGATAGGTCAGAGGTAAGAAAAATCTTTTTTTATATATTTCTCCTTATATTTCCATCGTAAAATCCATGACACTGGGATGGCAAATACAAACGTCCCTTTTACAAAAAGAATAAATAGACAACTGAACAAAGAATGGTAATGAATCAAGAAAATCATGCCCTAGTACAAATGACTAAAATAGAACCATTTAAAAAAAAATGGGAGAGGAGGTTCAAACCACTTAAGAAAGATTTGTTTCATGCAGGATAGTACAACACATGGGGAACACCACTATTGAAACTGAAGAAGAACTGAACTGGAATGCTGTCCAGCAAAGTAACCATACACAACAAAAATTATGTAATGCTACATAACAAAGGTTGCCTTTATTATACTGTAATAGCACGGGACAAATTTGGGAATAGCAGAGCATTTTTGTTCAAAAATACCCAAGTTGCAATGTCATGTTAACAGCCATAAGAACTGCCAGCAAACCCAGGAAAGTATGAATCCTCTACAAATGATATTTTTGTAATAAAAGGTTTTATATACTTACCCAGTAATTTGATAGCTATTAGTTTCACTTGATTGCCAGTTAAGATTTTGAAATTTGCAGGTCGCACTAGAATGTTTTGGGGGTAGATGAGTCACAACCCCCCTTTCAGGGGGAAAGAGAGGTACAACATAGCAAAATGCATCAATATGTTTATGCCATTATGTTCATGCGAGGGGAGAAGGGAGGGCTCTGATCCTGTGAAATGAGTATTGAGAATAGCAAAATGTATTGCTGTCCTATGAAAATACAGGAACTCCTTATTTAATGACGGGTTTCGTTCCAGCAACCACGTCAAACGAATTAGTCGTTAAATTCGTTATTCTCTTTATTTCGACTATGTAATACCATTAATTTTTGTTAAATGCGTTATTTTCTTTATTTCAACTAATAGCATTTATTTTCAGTCACACATACACAGAACTAGTTTCCGACATAGCCTACTACTTGGCAAAGTTCTGACAATGCTTTTTATTATTTTATTACTCATATATTTTAACTTCATCATTTTATAACTTGATAATGTATAATTTTCTTTAAAATAGTGGACTTTATTTAACACAATTAGCCTACATTCCCGAGTTAGCCTACTAGTAAGTCAATACAGGCAGTTCCAGTTATTGGCGGACTCGGTTATCGGCGATCTGGTTTAATGCCACTTGTCTAGCGCCATAAAATCGGCAATTTATGGCACCATAACGGGACAAGTTCCAGTTATCGGTGCCATAAGGGTGGTTATGGCGCCGATAACTGGTTGTCAGTGCCATAAGAGCCATTATGGCGCCATAAATCACCAAGTTTCGGTTAATGGTAGTTTTCGCTTATCGGCACACCCTAAGGAACGGAACCCCCGCCTATAACCGGGGACTGCCTGTACAGTACTAAGTCAATACAGTGCTAAACTCCTCTCAGAATCTGCACATTATTTAACAGTGACTTTCATATTCTAAGTTTGGTATTTCATAATTATTGATATTACTTTCTTCATCATTTATTTTTATAGTAGAGGGTAGTGAGATGAAAAAAATAATGAATGAATTTCGGCGACCACAGGGCATTTGAATGTCGCCGTCAAAATGAAAACAAAGCGCAACGTCATCTATTGAGGAAAGTGAACACTAAACTATTCGCTAAGGGGATAAGCAGTTTCTAAAATTGATAAAGATTTATGCTTGCACTTCTTACCTCTAGTATCATCTGATCTCATGGGTGACACAACGAATACGTATGTAAATACACAGTTGTATAAAAAATGTAAGTCTTTCAAGCATACTAAGAGTAAGGAGTTCGTGCATGCCAAATGTCTCATTGTTTTGATTAAAAGGTATGACTTGGTAGACTTCTAAAGTGGAAAATTTAAAAATATAAATTTATTTTCAAGTTAATATAAAACACATATTTGACATCACACATTTTTTTTTCATTACTAAGAATCACACATTTTCTTTTCATTACTAAGAATTATTCTCACCAAAACAAAGGAGATATGGCATAATTTTTCCTGTCTTGAAGTTGTAAGCAAACATGGCGCCACATGTTCGGCAGCACAACGAACTAATGGCGGCTAAATCAAGCTAACCAGGGGACTTCCCAAGAACATAGAATGCTGAATTTAAAAGGTATAGCTTTTCTTTACAAAGTACTATATCAAAGACTTATTTTTTGTTTTAGCCATAGTTTTCAAGGTTTTCAAAACCTAGGCTCAGCTAGATTATTGGCACTGAATAGCCTTTCTCTTGGCTGCCATTGTCAATGTTTTCATTTTCATTTTATGTTTTTTTTCTCTCTCTCTCTTCACGTTGTCTTCGTAACTCCAAGTTGTCGTAAAACAAGTAGTACTTAGTTAAATGAGGAGTACCAGTAATCAGAAAGTGAGTGTGGCGAAATATTGAATCTGATGACATTACTTTTTAAAATGGTGATTTCAGACAGAAGGAGAATGTCTTTTTAACAAGATCTATTGCTAAGGTCACCTTGAATTTTCTTTTTTTAAATTGTCATCATTGACTCCCATGGAGACAAAGCAGGGTCTTGAAATGTACACACATCATTTTGGATGGCGCATGTTGAAGAAAGCAGTCTCAGCCATGACCAAGGGCAAAGACAGGTCGTGTTTATGTTTGTGCATAGGCAGAAATAGGTATACTTCCGAATCTGGTTTTAGTTAAGATTTCCTGGGAGTGACTGTTCAGTTCTCGAAACAGGCATTTTCTTTTTGGTACTAGTTGAGGTTAGCAGTAAACTGTTGTGAGTACTGTGTCTACGAATTGTGGAATATCGAGATTATTGGAGGTGGAATTAATTGTCTTGTATTAGTTTGGTGATTGATGACATGTCTTTGTTTATTGATGAGAGATAGTGGATTCTCAGGGCTTTTGTTTTGGTTCTTTTTTCAAGATCGATATGGTGATAACGTTTCAATATTTGGGCGTTTTGCAGCATATACGAATCAGTAGACAGGCTTTTTTTTTGTTTTTAAGTTGACACAAATGTCTAAGCGGACAATATAATTGTGTTGAAATGGAAATAGTTCAGACAATGTAACAAGGGATAATGTGTTCCTGATGATTAGCGTTGGGGGTTAGTTATTTTATAGTTTGGGGCCTTATTTTTTTTTTTTTTTTGAGTTGTTCAGGTGAAATAAGGAGATATGTCTGGGGTTCTTATTGATATTGTGGGGTTAATGTAGATATCAGAGTTCAAGAGAACATTTTTAGTAGTAATTTGGGGGCAGGTTTTGTTACTTTTTTGGGGATAATTTTCTTTTTTTAAAGGTATTTTCAAACGTGTGAGCAATGGTGAGTTTAAAATGTAAGGACAGTAGAGTTTTTGTGATTTTTCCCTTACTAGTTGTTTATTTTTTTTTTTCTCTGCACAAACGCGATGATTTGGTAAAATAGGCGTTTTTTTTTTTTTTTTTTTTTTTTTTTTTTTTTTTTGTTTTTTTTTTTTTTTTTTTTTTTTTTTGAAGTACAGGAGCTTATTGACGGACATTCAGGAACGTAATGGAAAATTACAACCCGATAAACAAATGGGATGGGTATTGTAAAATGTAATACGTTAAAATATAACAATGGAAATTTTACGAGCCAATAGCAAGTTCGTTATATTCTATTTAGAATATTAAATGCAGAATAGAAAAATTCTAAACAATAAATCATACATCCTGAACAATAAATTATAAAAAAACTTCATACATCCTGAACAATAAATTATAAAAAAAACTTCAACTATCTTGCAAATGCGGATGAGTGTATCAGTTCCAGTCCCATCTCCAAGAGTATCAGCCACAAATGTACTACCTGGGATTTAATACACTAAGAAATGGGTGAGGCTTGGCACGAAAAGGAAAACAAAAAAAGCAGAAACAAAAACAAATTCACACATTCCAACGCAAAAGACAGACCTTAAACGGTGGAAGGATGGTGTCCATACATGAAATAAAACTTCAAACTTCAGAGAAATGGGTCTGGTTTGAAAGGCAAAGCAAGGAGACAAAACAGAAACAGAACGGAGAGATTTTAATTATTTTAATTGTTTCCGATGCTTCGAGAACTGAACTCAAGTGAAGACCTACTGGAACGAAACATGATATTGTTATTGTACAATAAAGTTTCATACATACTTACCTGGCAGATATATACTTAGCTATAGACTCCGTCGTCCCCGACAGAAATTCAAATTTCGCGGCACACACTACAGGTAGGTCAGGTGATCCCGCCGCCTGCCGCTGGGTGGCAGGAATAGGAACTATTACCGTTTTAAGCCAGATTTTTCTCTTCCACCTGTCTCCTGAGGGGAGGTTGGGTGGGCCATACGATCGTATATATCTGCCAGGTAAGTATGTATGAAACTTTATTGTACAATAACAATATCATTTTCACACATTCAACTTCCCTGTCAGATATATACTTAGCTGATTGGACACCTTGGCGGAGGGCAAGAGACAGCTAATTACTGACCTAATAGGTAAACAACATATGTTGTAGGTAATACAAGTTAATTAATAATACCCTAGTTCCTACCTGTTTAGGCGGAAGATTTCTTAGCTTGTGCTGAGAAGTCTGCTTCGCCTCAAAAGCTTCAGCGAGGGTGTGCCCTATGGCTGAGAACTCTTGAAAAGGACTGTCAATGGGGTCTTATCCACTTACTCAACAGAACCTAATGGCAATTGTCACTGGAGTCTTATTCACTTACATGACAATATACCTATGCCTCCTGGCATATAAAGGAGTAAAATACTGATCCGATCACCCGATCCTAACCGTGGATTAGTAAATATGATTGAAAGGCGTTATCCCCAAACACCTTTCAAACAACCTAAAACTCAACACCAATAATTTTAAATCACAATATATAAAATATAAGGACAAAATTAAATATTAAGGATCAGTCTTCTCGTCCTTTCCCCAGCACTGTATCTGCTGATACATAAGGTCCTAGAGAGAAACATTTCTCATATGTCACTCTCACATCTTTCAAGTAATGTGAGGCGAACACTGAGTTACATCTCCAATACGTGGCCGCTAAGATGTTCTTCATTGACATGTTCTTGTTGAACGACAATGATGTAGCGACTGCACGTACTTCGTGTGCTTTACCCTTAAGGTCTTATATGCCTCACTATCACAGCTCATGTGGGCTTCCGTTATGATGTTTCTAACAAAAAATGCTAAGGCATTCTTTGACATAGCTCTTCTAGGATCTTTAACTGCACACCATAAACTCTGATTGCAACCCTGCAACTGCTTCTTCTTCTGCAGGTAAAATTTCAAAGTTCTCACAGGACATAAAGTTCTTCCCATTTCATTCCCAACTAATTGAGAAAGGCCTTTTACTTCAAAAAGTCCTAGGCCCAGGTCTCGAGGGGTTTTTCATTTTTTGCTAGAATAAAGGTTTAAAGGACAATACAGCCGAATCCTTCTTAAAACCCACTCTAGAGTCCAAGCGCTTGCAGCTCACTCACTCTTTTCGCAGTGGCGAGAGCTATTAAGAAAATGCATTTTCTAGTCAAGTCCCGGAAAGTAACTTTATCGGGAGGTTCAAATCTCTCCGACATAAGGTATTTGAGAACCACATCCAGATTCCAACTAGGGGTGAGAGAAGTTCTTAATTTTTTAGTTTCAAATGATCTAATCAAATCATGCAGATCTTTGTTATTCTCTATGTTCAGGCCCCTATTCCTGAACACCGCTGATAACATGCTCTTATAACCTTTAATGGTTGACACTGCCAGATGAGATTCTTCTCGTAAAAACAAAAGAAAATCAGCAATTTCGGTCACAGAGGTATCGGAGGAGGACAGCTTCTTCGCCTTACACCATCTACGGAAAACTTCCCACTTCGATTGATATATCCGCATGGTTGAGGACCTTCTTGCTCCAGCAATTGCTTTTGCCGCTTCGCGAGAAAAGCCTCTCGCTCTGACCAATCTTTCGATAGTGAAAGGCAGTCAGAGCGAGAGCGTGGATATTTTTGTGATACCTCTCGAAGTGGGGTTGTTTGAGCAGATCTTTGTTCCTTTCGGGAAGAGATCTGGGGAAGTCCACTATCCATTCCTGTACCTCTGTGAACCATTCTCTTGCAGGCCAATAAGGAGCGATCAATGTCATTCTCATTCCCTCCGAGGACACGAACTTTCTCATTACTTCCCCCAGCATCTTGAATGGGGGAAACACATACGCGTCTATGCCCTCCCAATCCATGAGCATGGCATCTATGGATAGGGCTCTGGGATCGTCCCCCAGCGAGCAAAAGTTCTCCATCCTCCTGGATAGGAATGTCGCAAACAGGTCCACTTGCGGCTTCCCCCAAAGAGACCATAGTTGCTGGCAGACTTGTGAATGAAGGGTCCACTCTGTTGGAAGGACCTGGTTTTTCCTGCTCAGTCTGTCTGCTCTTATATTCTTTCCTCCTTGAACGAACCTCGTCAGGAGTCGAATCCCTCTTTCTTCTGTCCATATCAACAGATCCCTTGCTAGTTGGTAAAGGGAGAAAGAGTGTGTCCCCCCTTGTTTTCTTATATAAGCCAGAGCCGTGGTGTTGTCCGAGTTGACTTGGACCACCATGCCTCTGACTTCGTTCTCGAAAACCTGCAGTGCTAAGTGCACTGCTAAGAGTTCCTTTGCATTTATGTGCCAGGCCTTCTGTTCTTCTGTCCAACTGCCTGACACTTCCTTCGTCCCTAGTGTTGCTCCCCACCCCGTGTCCGAAGCGTCTGAGAATAACACTAGGTGAGGGTTCTGAAGGGCCAAGGACATCCTTCGTCTCTTGTCAGTGGTCCTACCACCATCGTAAGTGGTTTTTGATACTCTCTCCTATAGGAAAGGTATCCAAAAGATCTCCTTTTCTTCTGTTCCAACTCCTTCTGAGATGGAACTGCAAGGGTCTCAGATTCAGTCTCCCTAGAGAGATGAACTGCTCCAGCAAGGAAAGAGTGCCCAGAAGACTGAGCCATTCCCTCGCTGAGCTTCGTTCTTTCTCTAGGAAGACCGAGATTTTCTCCAACCCTTTCGAGATTCTTTCCTGGGATGGATACGCTCAAAAACCCCGAGAATCCATCCGAATCCCCAGATAGACGATAGTCTGACTGGGGATTGTGTGAGACTTCTCGAGGTTTACGAGCAATCCGAGAGATCTGGTCAACTGAAGAGCTATCTCCAAGTCCTCCAAGCACTTTTGTCTTGTCTGCGCTCTTATAAGCCAATCGTCTAGGTAAAGAGATATCCTCACCCCCTTCAGATGTAGCCATCTTGCTACGTTTCTCATCAACGCTGTAAACACCTGAGGAGCCGTCGAGAGGCCGAAACACAAAGCCCTGAACTGATAAATCCTTCCCTGCACCATGAATCGAAGATATTTCTTCGACGAATGATGCAGGGGGACGTGAAAGTATTCATCTTGCAGGTCGAGGGAGACCATCCAATCTCCTGGACGGAGAGCAGAGAGAACCGAGTTGGATGTCTCCATGGAGAACTTTGTCTTCTCCACGAAGCGATTCAATGCACTCACGTCCAGGACAGGCCCTCCACCCCCCCGAGGCTTTCGGCACCAAAAATAGGCGATTGTAAAAAAAACCTCGGGAGTGCGGATCCTGTACTACCTCGATGGCCTCCTTCTCCAACATTTGCTGCACCAGTCCAAGAAGGATCTCTCTCTTTACAGGGTCCTTGTATCTCGCCGACAGCTCCCTCGGAGTTGTCGTCAATGGAGGTCTGTTCTTGAAGGGGATGAGGTATCCTTTCCTCAGCACTCGTAGGGACCAAGAATCTGCTTTCATTGAAGCCCATGCTTCCGAGAATCCCAGAAGTCTGGCCCCTACTGGTGATTGGAGGACTGGAATCTCATTTTGCGTTCTTCTTTGGAACTCTAATGGAAGATCTTCCTCTTTTCTCTCCTCCTCTCTTCCTTGGGGCTCGGCTAAAAGCTCTACCTCGAAAGGGCTGTTGGGCAGGTGTTGACTCCCCTCTTTCGAAACAGAAGCAGCTGGCCATAGGCTTCTTAGCAGAATGCACCAGCAAATCCTGTGTTGCCTTCTCAGTAAGCGTATGGGAAATGTCCTTTACCAACTGAGAAGGAAACAGCTGTTTAGACAGAGGGGCGTATAAAAGAGAAGCCCTCTGTACTGGAGAGACTGCTTTGGTAAGAAAAGAACCAAAGACAGCCCTCTTCTTTAATACTCCTGTCCCGAACAACGGATGCCACTTCAGCCGATCCGTCCTGCACTGCCTTATCCATGCATGCCAAAAACACTATGCAAGACTTCTGGTTCCAAAAACTGAGGGTCTTGAGTCTTGTTGGCCAAAGCCCCAAGGGACCAATCTAGGAAGTTAAAAACTTCCAAGACATGGAATATTCCCTTGAGGAGATGGTCCATTTCAGACATGTCCCAGCTTGTTTTGGCTGCTGGAAGTGCATGCCTCCTTGCCGAATCCACCAAGGTCGAGAAGTCCGCTTCAGCAGATGAGGGAAGAGAAAGTCCCATAGATTCCCCTGTGCTATACCAAATCCCTCTCTTCCCTGATAGCCTGGAAGGGGGACAGGTAAACACAGTCTTCCCCGCCTCCTCCTTGGTTTTAAGCCAATTCCCGACCGACTGCAAAGCCCTCTTCATTGAAATGGTCGGTTGCATCTTCAAGAAAGAGGAGGACTTCGCAGCCTTCGTACTCGAAAATAAAGACCGAGGAGAAGGAGGGGCAGCAGGACTCAGAGACTCTCCAAATTCTTTTAACAAGAGGGCTGCTAGTATCTTATAATCAGAAAGACCTGCCCCCTTGTTTTCTTCAGAGTCCGAAACATCCTCTAATTCTGGTTGAGTTTTATTCGGAGAAGAGTGCGCGACCGGGGGACTCCTCTCTCGGGAATGCACAGGGCTTGCAGCAACACCGGCTGCAACCTGACAAGGGCTACGGTCGCTTGTGCGACATCTTGAGTCCCTGCCAGGAGAAGGCCGATGTTGTTCTTTTACCCTAAGGCCCTCCTGACAAGGACGGCGGCCGCCTGTGCGACAACTTTCGTCCCTACCAGGAGAAGTCCTTATATGTCGTTCTCTTTTTTCATGATCAACTCCTTCCCAACAGGGGCTACGATCACCTGTGCGACACCTAGAGGCCCTGTCAGGGGAAAATTGATCTTGAGAAAAATCCCAAAGAGGAGCCTCCAAGTCCGCTTCAAATTCCGATAACTCATCCAAATTGTATTTTGGGTTGTACAAATCCTTGCGCCTGCTTTCAGGCGCTCTAGACGCTTTACGTCCTTCAGGCTTTGCAGGCGCCTTGCGCCTCCATTCGGACGCTTCAGGCGCTTTGCGCCTCGTTTCAGGCGCCTCAGGCTCTTTAGGCGCTTTGCTTATTCTTTCAGGCGCCTCAGGCTCCCTAGGCTCTTTGCTTTTCCTTTGAGGCGTTCTAGGCTCTCCAGGCGCCCTATGTTTTATATCAGGCGCTCTAGGCTCTCCAGGAGTTAAATATTTCCTTTTAGCCACTTCAGGCTTTTCAGGCGCGTTGCGCCTCATTCCTTTTACTTGAAGAGCTTTACGCCTCATTTCAGGCGCCCGAGGCGCCTGAGGCGCTCCAGGCGCTTCAGGCGCCTCAGGCGCTTCAGGCGCTTCAGACGCTTCAGGCTCTTTGCGCTTCCTTTCAGGAGTTCGTCCGATTTCGGGAGTTCCAATTTTACTCCTCGATACGGACATCTCATGTACTTTCTTCCTCGTAGGAAGTTCCCTATACACATCTTGTCGCCTTGACGGCGTTTTGCGCTTGACAGTAGCCTGACGTCTGGCTGGCGCCAAGCTTCTGGCAAGCGCCTCGTCCGAGCTCTCAGATAGTTCTAAAGGACGGGATCTTTTGATAGGGAGAAATCTATCCTTCCTTCTAGGCTGATCAGATTTAAGAACTCCTACTAGGGAAGATATCTGTTTCTGCATATCCTCTAACATCTTCGTAGCTACGTCTCTCTTTCCAACCTCCGATGCAGGAGAAGAAGCTTCTGAATATACATTCTTCTTCCTCTTTTCCGGAGGATATTCTTCCGGAAATTCTTCAGGGCTTGAGTCGAATGAAGGAGACTTCCAAGTTCTCTTTGAAGGTCTCGACAATCTATCCGAACTCCATCCTTTTCTAGATGAGGAATCAGACGAAGAAAAACACTGTTTCAGGACGTCTTTCCAACGACTATCCTTGGCAGCCCGGGACGTAACTACAGGATCTGCCGAGGGGACGCCTGACCGGTGGGGATTCTCTGAAACCTCCCTGCGGCTTTCGACATTCCTTCTCCACTGGTCTTGGGAGCTTGAAAGAGGTCTAGGCCTGGGAGCGAGACAGAGCCGATCAGACGCACCCTCCACTTCACTGGGAACACTTTCACTGCACTTACCTTCCAGTTCTTTAATTTTTTGTTCCATATGTTTAAGCGAAGCTTTCAGACTCGCAATTTCAGATGTTGAGCTTGCCGAGTCCGATAATCGGGAAGGTAAAGCTGTATGGGAGGAAACAATAGGGTTATCAATAGGCAATAGTCCGCTAACTGGCTCGTTAGAGACTGACCTACTTACACTCTTGGAAGAGGCTTTTCTAGTCCTATCTCTCTCCAACTTTCTTAGGTAGGAATTAAGCAACTTCCATTCCTCCTCATTCAAATTCTTGCACTCATCACATGCATTCAATTGAGAGCATACATTCCCTCTACAATTTTTACAAGAGGTGTGAGGATCCACCGAAGCTTTCGGCAGTCTCACAAAACAATTCTCATTCACACACACTCTGAACGAAATCGACACGTCAGACATTATGAGAAATTCTAAAGCCAAATCCAAAAAACAGTCCACAATAGCGTATGCCAAACCAAAGATCCAATACGTCACCAAATAGCAGTCCAAAAGATCAACGGCGTAATGAAATTCGAAATTCAAGTCAGGAGGAACTAGCAACGATGTTACTAGTACCGCGACAGAGAAAAATCTGGCTTAAAACGGTAATAGTTCCTATTCCTGCCACCCAGCGGCAGGCGGCGGGATCACCTGACCTACCTGTAGTGTGTGCCGCGAAATTTGAATTTCTGTCGGGGACGACGGAGTCTATAGCTAAGTATATATCTGACAGGGAAGTTGAATGTATGAAAAGAAACAATAAACAAAGAACGACTAAAAGTAGAATAAGATGTATTCGTACCTGTAATTACAACTGAGAGACTCTGGGCTTTTTGGAAATGAAATAAATGAGAGGAAATGGAGATGGGAAAACAACGAGAGAGAGAGAGAGAGAGAGAGAGAGAGAAGGGAGGGGAGGGCAAGTGGGAGAAAGAGAGGGGAGGAGGGTGGTGGTGTTGGAGGGAGAGGGTAGGCAGAGCTTTTTGTACTGTTGTGTTCGTATCCATTTCTGGCTAATCGAGTTTTTGCCTCTTGGTACAGGGACAAGTGTCTTTATTCTTTAAAATTAGTGATTCATGATACTTTTATAAATTACGTCACTATGTGTAATAAACTACATCAAAATCTCGTGGTGATATGAGTGTTCGTTAGAGAGTTATTGCCCAAAAACGTGCTTGCACTGTCTGTGAAACCCATAGTAATCCTGGGCAAACCCCCCACCAACTTCCCTTGGACCTCCAATTTGCCTCCTCCCAGGTTTAGGTGAGTTTGACAAGGACCTTCGTTTAGGAGCATCGGTGAGATAAGTAGCTACCTCCTCCACTGAAACTGCACTTGCACTGATATCACTAGCACTCATTTTGTCCATAAGGACCTTGATGGAAACCCCAATTTGGGCTACAGTATTAACCAATCCAAAAGAATGAATACTACACCAAAAATGGCAATAACAACAACCATCTGGTAAAAAGTTCACAACATAAGCTCCTCAAACAACCAATGATCAGTCACTGACCTACAGAAACTAATTGAGTTCTTCAAGCTGTGTTGTACCTATTCTTCCACGAAAGTGGGTGGGGCTAGTTACCTACAGTAAAACAATATAGGCACTGCAGCAAATTTCAAAATTTAAACTGCTGCGATAGTTAGCACCAGTAGCTATGTAATTACTCGGTAAGTTGCTGATATAAAACACTGGTTTACATTAGCATATAAAACATATTTAATAGTCATTTGAAAAAAAACTTATATAAACCAGTACATCCCCAGGCAGTCCCCGGTTATCAGGGGGGGGTTCGTTCTCGCTCGGGTGCTGATAAGCAAAAACCACTATTACCCGAAACTCAGCCATTTATGGTGCTTATGGAGCCGAGTTTCGGTTAATGGCGCCGATAACCGGTCAATGGTGCCTCTGTTAGGTATGTTGCGGTCCCATAACTCTATTATCGACACCTTGTGGCACCAATAACTGAAACTCAGTGCATTGTGGTGCCATAAATCACTGATTTTATGGCATTAGACAAGTGCCATAAAACTGGACCGCCATTACCCTAGTCCACCGGTAACCAGGGACTTCCTGTATAAAGCAAATCTTTCAATCTCTGTAATAATCCCAGCAAAATCCACTTACTAACCCATCAAGACCAAAACATTTTACAGATGGCAGCTCCTACATTTGGGAAACTCATTATCTAGACACTCGAAATTACACAAACATGCTACACAATGTGATGACAAGAATACTTTTGTAACTAGGTAAATGTATTTTCCACTATACACAAAGATCACCAAAACATATTATGCATGTGTACATTCACAAAAAATTGAAAAAAAAATTACAAATTAGATAGGCTACTATAATTAACCAAATAACATATGTATATACTTACTGAAGAATTGCATTGATGTCAGGTCCCTGTTCATACTGGCTCTGTAAAATGAAGAAAAATAATAAGTAAAGTGTTCAAAAGCACCTCAAATCACCCTATTCTGATAAAAGGAAATTCCATATCAGTATTTTCCTTCACCATTAAAGGGCTTTTTAATATATTCCTAATACTGGACTGTATTAATTCTGTACATGCAAGTTATTTTTGTAGCCAATGTAAGTTAAACAAAGCAAGCTTTTCACGAACATGGTTGAACTTATTAGTACATACTATTTGGAATTACTGGTACAACATACAAATCCTAAATAGTCTGCTAGGGGCATGGCTAAGGGCATGGGAGAAGTTAATTAAGGAAATTAAGCACATAAATTAGTTCACAATGAAGATGTAAGTAAAGCAGGAAATTCATGGGATTCCAATCTCTTTTTCAAATCAAATGTGGTTTCCTATCTAATATCCTTACATTCTCTATGCCATTCTATGGGTGAGGCTATTCAAAGTGGAAACATCTTTTATTTCTGTACCCTGCCAACTAGCCAGAACTTTCAATCCCTTCCTATATTAATTTAATTTCTCCCTAAAAGAATGCAGTACATATTCACTTGGTAAATGAAAATTCAGTAAGTAGGAATAAAGATGATTAGAGTTTACAAATATTTTGTTTAGAAAATATATACTTTCTTAAGTTATTAAAATCCGAGTAGGCTATTCATGCTAGGTGTATTTTTCAGGAACAGCGGGTTCCATCACGACATGAACACAAGCAGCATTAAGCATGGAATGCAGAAGAGCAATCCACTATTAGGAAATCCTCTGACCACACTGGATTGGGCAATATACCAATACTACTAGTATGTATGGGCAGCATCAAGAACAAGATGGGCTCAAGTTCACCACCACATGGAAAATGGGTCATAACAGGTACAAGATGTGTAAGACTGTTAAGGGGAAGGACAAACTGTCCATAACAACAATGTAGTATACCAAGAACTCCCAACCACAAAGTAAGCCCCTACTTACACACAATAAAAAACTGACCAGTAAGATGATGATCACCCATGCTCAAGAAAACCAGCTCAATGACAAGGTATCCTGGAGGCAGTGCCAGTCATGAGTACATTCAACAGCAGAAGAACAAATACTGTGCCAGATTTCAGCCGAATACAGCAAGCATAGTACAGTACCTGACACAAGAGGATTAAGGATGCCATTGAGAGATTCTTTCTATGAGAACAGAATAAACTATGAATCCTCAATTACCTGTGATTCAAGACAATTCATGGGCAATGCACACCTATGAAACACACCCACCCATGGAGGAAACTATTCAAAAAGGGGTTTCTTCATCAAGGATAAGACTACTAAACATGCAAGCTAGTTCAATGCCACCCAGACCTTCAGCAAAATCACTAACCATCAATCAGTCACTGACCAGTATGGTGCAGACCATTCTTGTCACAGATTACCTTGATGGGCAAAATCTGTCACAAAAGCTGGTGGTGCTGGGTCATGGTCGTACAAAATGACAAATTTTCTAAGACAATTTGTATTTTTCATAGCTAGAAACCTGAAGTCTTAACAATAAGATAGTAGACTAGTTCCTGTGTCTCCTCCCTTTTCTTCCTTTGATTCGTCGCTGGAAGTATCGGGAGGCCACCAGGCTGATGTTTGTATGTCGCCCCTTCTTCTTCAGGAATTATTTTGATTCCCGGGAAGGGGGAGGCTTTATTTTTTTCATCATTCTCATTTCTTCCAGAGTCGGTGGCGTCCAAGATGGCGGTAATTGGAAGATGCTCGGGCTAGGGGGGGTACCTTTTCTTCCTTTGATTCGTCGCTGGAAGTATCGGGAGGCCACCAGGCTAATGTTTGTATGTCGCCCCTTCTTATTCGGGAATTATTTTGATTCCCGGGAAGGGAGAGGCATCATCATAAGGTAAAGTGTTTTCTTGTTGTTCCCTACAGTAATTGTTTTAAAATCTTCAGGTAATCTAAGTTGCCAGCTGTGATAATTTAATTTGCTATTTTGTCCCACTAGCTCTTATGGCACAACAGCTAACTAGCTCTTTTGGAACTAGCTATTGTCGCATAATCGCTCATGCTGAGGGGGATCCACTTCCTAAGATATCTCAACGACTGGCTGGCCTTAGCGAGTTCCCGGGAAAATATCATTCGAAACAGGGACATTCTTCTCCAATTTCATCACGGCTTAGGCATCGTGATAAATTTGGAAAAGTCCAATATTCATCCCAGCCAGGGAATTCTTTACCTGGGAACGATCATGGACACAGCCTCGTCGAGAGTCTTCATGTTGAACCAGAGGATCAAGAAGTTCAGGAGAGTGGTTTGTTCCTTCCTATCTGAACAGAAACAACCAGCTCAGCAGCGGCAAGTGATCATACGCCTTTTGACTTCACTGGAAGCTGGTTCCTCATGGACGTCTACATCTTCGATCGCTGCAATGGAGGTTGAAGGAATTTTGGTCCTCAGCTAGGGACTCTCCTCAACTACAGGCCGTTCTGTTGATAGACGAAAACCTGAGAGTGGGAGTGCCTCTTCAGTCGCCCCCTCCGGAACTTCTCTTCTTGGACGCCTCTTCCAAGGGTTGAGAGAGCACATCTAGAAGATCTCCTGACTTCTGATATGTAGGGTTCTTAAGACAGTCAGCTTTATATCAATATGCTAGAGTTGAAAGCAGCTTTCCACGCACCTCAAGTTTCAAAAAAGGGTGATGGGGCACTCCATTGTTCTGATGCCGGACAACCCTACAGTGGTAGCTTCAAAGAAAAAACTGGGGGAAGTTAGTGTCATGCCCACTTCACTTGATAACAGACGAATTGCATCAGTGGGTCATCAATAACTCAAGTGGACCTTATGGCCAGGTGCATTCCAGGCAAAAGGAATGCACTGGTCAACAAGTCAAGTCATCGGGGACAGGTTCAAGGGATCAGGAGACCAATGATAGACCTCTTTGCGACAAGGCTCAACAGGAAGCTAGAGGTCTATAGTTTAGTTGCAGATCTTTTTCCTGTGGCAGAGGACACTCTTCAACACCCTTGGGACAACCTGGACATCTATGCATTTCCCCTCTTTTGCCTGATCTGTCATGTCCTGAACAGAGAAACGTTTTCCCAGAATCTCAAGCAGGGTTTCCAGATCTGCTATCCTCCACTTCAATAGTCCTTAGATATCCCACAGCTACAAGTGATTCCACAGTTTCTGACCTAAACTAACCTTTGCTTTATACTTAATAATCAATTGATGAGATTTATAGAGATTTATTTAAAAATATGCATATATAATCTAAAATGGTAGCATAGAAAAAAAAAATAATAATGTACCTGATAAGTACAGAGGTCTGTCAAGTTGGGGTGAAATCGTACTGTACCAGAAGTACACCAAGCATAAAAAAATAAATCAAAGGACTGATCATTACTGAGTCTAAGGATCATCCTATAATGGAATATTGTTGAACAATACATGTCACAAATATTACTTTCCCAAAGGGAGTCTTCATATACGGTCAGGCAGGAAAAACTGCGACTAGACTGACCAACTTCTCCCAAATTTGATTCCTGGGGGAGGCAAGATCAATGTTATCCTAAAGGAGAAGAAACACTAAAGGAGTATCAAAGGATAGCCCAAGACTTCCAGCCATCCCTATCTTAACAGCCAGTAGGCAAAGGCACATGGAGATGGGGAGGAAGGAAAACGGGGGAAAGACAAGAACACCAGTTCCTTCTCTCACCTTGGTCTCTCCATTCACTCCCTGCTGCATCAGCGAAGGTAAGTAGAACAATCCGAAGAGTCATAATGAAGCAGGGACTCAAGGGAATGGACTCTAGGCCAAAACCAAAAGATTCCTGGAAAAAGAATTCCTGGTTGACCCTACTGCTCAATGTAAACTCAACTAACTATCCAGAATTTTCACATAAAATCCCACATCTGTTGCAAGGGCACAACCAACTGGGACAGAAGATATTATACGGCTGTCAAATAAGAGCAGAGAACTAACTCCTTTCCAAACATATCGCAAGCATCAACAGAAGGGCAGAGGGGTGATGGTTTGTGTCAGTCCCTTACAAGAGCACGACTAAAAACCCAGACGAAAAACCCAGACACAAGCAAGCTTATGACCCGTAAAAGAAGGGAACAAAAAGGAAGCAATAGAGGAATGTAGTGCCTCCACAGCCCTTCCATCAAGTTCCTCTGCTAAACTCAAGGAAACTTCAAGGATGACAGAGCAGATCTAAGCAGGGGATTAAACCACTGTGAACCTTCCATGGAAGTCTAAACATAAGGTGGGTCAGGAAAATTCATAAAATAACTAACAGCTCCCTTATCTCCTCTTCCAGGAAGCAGTCAAGGATGGCACTTCTACAGATGAGAAAAGCTCACAGAAAATCCTGAACAATAATGCAAAGACATTGTGACCAAAGTACTCCAAATCACAAACAAGCACCTCTCTTATAGGACTGAAGTTCACAGGATATCACAAATCCTAGAGGAGAAGACTCCTAATGGTCCAACCTCATCAGTAGATTGCCAGAGGCCAACCATCACGGCTTCAGGAACCAATGAAACAAACTCTGGCCATCAGAATGTACATGTCCTTTAGAGGGCTTGAGCATGAGATAAGACTCTCCCAGTTTGTTATGATTCCTAGATCATGACAAATACAAGGGGGTGGTCACTGTCTTGTAGCAACTGTACCTACAAAGATACCATAACCATCCCATCATCAATAAAGCATAGGTGTAGCCTGATCAAATGGAATCATGCTGACACCAAGGTAAACACTCACATGGACACTAAATTGACCGTTCCCAGCCTGAAGCACAGTGCTGTGAACTGATAAACAATTCATAGTAGTATGTCCTGAAAAGCCAACATAAAGATATCTGAAAATATGACAGAAGAAACATTATAACAGGCTCTCTCTGAAGATGTCTAACATGATGCACATTATCTTTATCTTGCTGTAAGACTGGCTGTAAGACTTGAGCACAAACTCATTCAACAGAGAGGTCTATGACTAGCCTCCAACCTCCTGTCAACTTCTCCATAGAGAAAAGCCAACTATAAAACCCAGGGACTGGCCATCAACAATGACTAGCACGTTCTTCTCCAGCACCACACTTACCTCTACAGATGTGGCCATACTTTTTGGCAATCCAAGAAGGTGGGCCAGAAAGTGGATCAGCAGATGAGAGAAGGGAGAGCAATGGCCCTTGAAAGGTAATCTGTAACCATCTAAAGGAGCAAGGATACAAGACTACCAAGACCAGACACCTTGCCTAATGTCATGGAAGGTACTTTTCAGCTCACAGCAGCTGGGGAGGTGGTAAACCAACCTAACCCTCCCCATCCCTGCTTCCCCTTGCCTACCCTCCTTTCCCAACCTAAGAAGCTGGAAAGGCTGGAAGGACTTTGGACCATTTTATGAGGAAAAATATTGGACTCCCTTACATGGTTTAAAGGAGGACTGAGCCTTTCTTGAACTAAATATTGCAGGCACAGCTGTCCTTCAAAGCCTGGATGTGGTTCTCTTCCAAGTTCCTGAGGTCCTGAGAAACACTGTACAGTGGAATTGTGCCCTCCAGCATGTAACCTTCTCCACAGATCCTTCTTGAACTGCAAACATTCCTCTCCTGAACACAAGAAAAGAGACAGATCACTCTTCCCCAGTGACCACTCTGGGGATTGTGGATGAGAATGATCAGACCTACACATGCTGACCATAAACACAAGCCACAGATGAAATTGAACAAAATAAGCATGATCCAAACTAGTCAACAAACTTAGATAATTCCCTAAGATCGGACAAAACGGAACTAGTAGGACTAGACAAGCAGTCATGACCACTACTGTGCACACATGCACCCATTTCCAAGAACAGGTTACTGAGAATGTGAAAGTGTAAATGCTTAGGACCAGAGAAGGACCCCAATACACATCCGGAGCTGCATGAACAACAAAGGGAGTGTCCTCTTCTCCAAAGAAGAATGGGGCGGAAACTATGTCTCATTGATAGAAAAGCAAAAACTGCCATCTCCCTTCAGAGAAGGGAGGCATTCACATGAAGCTATATATCTTGTGATTAGCCTTCTGGGACTAAGACTACAAGTGTCTTCCTCTGTGAAGAAGGTGCAAAAGAGGTAAACAAGGAAGACGACACACACTTCTGCCTCTTTGCCTTATTCTAGCCTTGAGTCTCATTCTTTCCCTCTATGACAGCTGAGACTGTCACAGAGGGTGTCATAGTAAAAAAAATATCTAGAAAGGGAAGCAGAACAAGTAGGGGCATCAGGCAAGGAAATAAACAACACAGTTCAGCAGTGTAAAAGGGGTTTCTCGGAGAGGGGGAGAGAATCCGAATGGCAGTAGATATCCCACCCGCAGGCATTCCCAGATCTCACAGATTCCTTGCTTTACAATCTCTTGATTGTTTTAACCAATTACCAGCCGGCTGGAAAATATCCTATTGTTAAGACCGAAGGTTTGCTCCGCATATGAACACAGAGGTTTTTAAAACTGATTAAAATAAATGCCTGAGTAGAACTAAGCCTGGATAGTGGGCGTGCATAATTCAAGACCTGTATCATCCACAACAGACAACTTATGTTTTGACTGGTCACTGGGACTTAAAAAATATAAACAATGCAAGACTGAAAATGACACTAGGCCAAGTTTTATTAATCGAGAAATAATTCTTGAAAAAATCACAGATAACTATAAAACCTAAGGTATTCAAATTACAGCACAAGAGAACATCTTGTTAAATCTCCTATAAGATTAGGACCTGTCCTGTTTATAAAACAGATTAACAAATAAGAACTACCAAGGACTTGTAAAACTCACCACTATAAACTGGAAAATGTTGATTCAAATACCAAGTTTGTTTTATACCCAGCATGAGAAAATAATCTGCAAATAAATGAGGGTTTGTACTTGGATATGAACATGCATCTTGAGATGACGAATGGGGAGCCAATTACTCACACACTAAGAAAAACAGCAGCAACACAAAAGCCATAAACATGAAGACCATAAGCACAAAAAGTATTATGAAAGCAGCAGAAAAAGTGGCATATGCTTCAAACAAACAGTGCAAAGCTGCCAAAAATCATTAAATTGCAAACATCAAGAAAAGTAGCAAAATTGTAAAAATGTATTGCAAACTCCAAGAAAATAAAGTAAGCACAGTAGCAAATATATAAAAAAAATGTGGAAACATCATGAAAACAGAGTACAGTAGTATTCAAAATGGCAAAATGTGCAAAATCCAGCATGCAAAGCGTCAGAAAAGCATACCAAGCAAGGCTGCAAAAAAAATATTAAGTATAAAGATGTATTAAGAAACCAAAGAGCTCTTAATCAAATTGCATAAAACTAATGCATGCATATGCAGCAGATAACATAAATTGTGTGTGTAAGTAGTTCAAATATCAAGCGGAATTACTTTAACCAGAAATTTATATATTTCAGTTTAAAGCAAACACTCAAGAAAAACTTAACTGCTTTTCAAAATTTTCCCAAACTTTATATTGCTATTACCACAGGGGACATGCAGTATGTGATTAAATCCTTTTGAAACCCACTGCAATGGAGAAACTTTCATTAGAAAGTAATATGCTTTAAATTTCAACAAAAATTGATAGCCTAGATTATGAGAGGTAGCAAACTCATTAAGGTCCTCACCAATGAAAAATGTTTTTGTCATTTTGAAATTGGTAACAAGTTTAATATGTAAATCATAATTCTACAACTACAACTCTACTTGATTTTTACAACACTCATTATACTGCAACCTGGCTTTCAATCATTCAATCCAAATTGTGTAACATACTACACACGTGGATAACAAGGAGTACCAGTTGGGTTATAAGCAATTGCATTTTTTTTTAAGTCTCTCATCTGTAATTTGTAGTTCTATATCTAATGTACAGTGATGAGAATAAAATACTTGAAATTTTACAAATGAGTAAAGAAGCTAATTTCAACATCATTTCAATGGGTTGCTACACAATATAGTATCTAAGTATATATATGTAAAAGGCAATTTATGTCCGTTTGTTTGCTCATTATGCATGCCCAGACTATGAAAGCTAGGCTACCAAATTTTTACCACAGACTCTCCCCTCCCCCCTCCAGGAAAGTTTTAACTTTCAGAGTTGACAGCTAAAGCTACCAAATTTTTACCATAGACTCTCCCCTCCCCCCAAGGAAGGCTTTAGTCAAAATTCAAAATTCAAGGGCCATTTCTATGGGGGTCATAACCACTTTCTTTCACATCCCCTCATTTTTTACAACTTTCGGAGTTGACATCTATGTAGAAGTGTAAGTTCAAATAGGCTCCACACACTATGGGGGCCAGTAGACAACACCCAACACCCTTTTGACTTCCCGACCGGGGGAGAAGGGGGTCGTAGCCTACCTGCCCCAACCTTCATAGCAGGGGGGGGGCAGCCCCCTTTTGGAATTGGGGCTAAAAGGGTCAAAGATGGGTCTACTGCAATCAAATTTGGTACCATGAGTTAATATAAATCACTACAAACACATTTAACATCAATTTCAGAGTTTAACTATGGGCTGAGTTTTATCAAGGGCCATTTAAGGGGCCTGGCGATGAAAACTTTTCCTGAGCAACCTGTCACACCATGTAGTACATGCCTTCTGTCAACCAGTGGGGCCTGACTGAGCCAGTCAGTGGCATAATAGCATTGACAGGGGAAACTTGTACATCCAAGTCACTTGAAAGTGAATGTGTGTTCAACAACAAGTCTGAAGGATGGGTACAGCTGCTAGTTGCATTATATTAATATTTACAAAAGGCTATAGTTCAAGCATTACCCAGTTATCGGTGGGTTCCTGATTAGTGAAAACTGCCATTAACCGAAACTCAGTGATTTATGGCACTAATGGCACCAAGTGTCAGTTAATGGTGCCTCTGTTAGGTATGTTATGGCGCCATATAACTCTAATAACAGCACCTTATGGCGCCGATAACCGAAACTTGACCTGTAATGGATCGCCTCGCCATTAACCGCGAACTGCCTGTATATATCTACTCAATACACACTATACTGCACTGCATTAACCTAAGTAATTTTGTTTAAAAATAAAAACAAGGGAAAAAAAAACACACCCCACCAAGCCCTATCCTTCATGGACAACCAACAACATTGACCCTAAATTACTCTTACGTACAAAGAATCAGTTCCTAAGGACTAGAGGTCATTCACCTAGTGATTAAATCTGCCCTATAACTTATCCAACATGGGATGATGAATTAATGATAACTGAAGGCAATCAAATGGGGATCCAATAGGTTGACCAAACAATTATCAACACAAACAATATTGTTTTCTTGTATTTTCCTATAAATCAATAACAGTGGCTTTGAGCACAGATGAATACGAAACAATTTAAGACAAGATTTATTTAACATTACATTAGCTTTAAATTGTAAGGTAAATATGAATGAAGAGTAGGAAACAAACTGAGAGCAACTATAAATGGCTACAATAAGTGAAAAGCATAATTGAAGCAAAATAAGCAAGCAAATTATCATGCATGCAAGAAGTATATTCAAAATGCAAGGAAGTATCATACAAGCCAAAAATATTTTCAAACTACAAGCAATCACTATGAAAAGCCAAAAATGCATGATAAGCAAAAGTTCATTAAAAACAAAGCAATTCTCAGTAATGCTCAAGAAGTGGATAGAGAACAGAAGTCTACATCAACTTTCAGTAAGCCTTAATAAAAGAAATGTGGATCAATTTCCATTAAACTGGTCTGGAAAAATCTGTAAAAAGAATAAACTTCCATTTTAGGTTTGCTATACAGCCTGTAAATTGGAGTCAGTCACTGATATTCACTGGCACTTAAATATTGATGAAATCTGACACTGCAGGGTCCAAACCACAATGAACAAACTTTTAGCTGATCTTATTATGTACTTTATAAATTACATATTCCAGCTTGCATATATTCTAAATATAATCCTAAGCATAATTCATAATACATATCTGCAATTTCTTGTATATGTATTAGCAATAGTACACAAAATTAAAACATTTTTCACAAACTATCAGAGCATGCAGGTAAACCAATGGCCACCTGTACAGTTATAGAACAAATACTACCCTAATCTGATCCTAATAGCTATGACAAACTGCAGAATTAGTTACAACTGGCAATGGGATTTTATAAAGGAAAATCCATAAACGTGTTACCTTCAAAGAATGGACCAGGTTATGCCTACTCTACAGAATACACTTTCCAGGCCATTGAGGCGACATTCTCTAGTTGAAAACATAAGAAAAGTGCCACAAAGACATCTTCAAAATTACTTTACCTACACAAAACATACCTGAACAATCATTACTAAACTGAACTTCGCACAATCTTGCTGGAATGTATCTCATTTTACAAAACAGATAAAATACGTACTAGTAGTAGTATTACAACTGTATCTTTGTTTATATGATTACAAAAATAAGATTACAAAAATAAAAATGTTATAAATAATTTATATATTCTATTTATAATCTATACCTACAATGGTAAAATGTCAGACAAACGTTTGAAGAGAAATATTTTTACATTTATGACAAATAACAGCTTTTCCATGATGCAGTTTTAAGCTTACGTGATTACTAGTATATAAAAAGTAAATGCAGACATTAGCTTTATATTTCAATACTTATCAGCAAAAGAAATGTATAAAAAGAATACTCATCTAATGACAAAACTGATATATATTCATAGGTAGCTAGTATTATAGTAATAATGCTCACACATTAGCCAAATGTGAAAATTTACATTTAATTCATTTGTTTAGTAAAAGGTTTGCATAATATATATTTTGTTTACTGATTCCTATCATATGCCTGGTATTAATGTTTTTATTAATGTTTATGTCTGTACATTTGACCCACAGCTATGAACCTTCTACCCAAAGAACTTCACATTGCAAGCATACTTCCCAACCTGGATATGACTTGGGTGAGGATTTCCAAGCTCCTCTGCCCCAATAAAGGCTTTGACTTAGCTACAGCTGTCATCATTACAGAAATGTACTACCAAAATTGGGACACAGACAATGTCTAAAATGCCCCAACAGTGTTCAACACTTTAGCACTTCATATTCAAAATTCTAGTATAAAAAGAAAAATATCCAACTATGCTAGCTTATGAATGAAACCTAACCATCAATCATGCCCTAATCTTAATATAGCTAGTAGTAGAATATGCTAGACCCCATACTATCATGGAATGATAAAACACAAAGGACAAAGAATTACCAAGACAGGATTATATCCTAATATAAACTCTACTACACAGCAGCATCCTGACTGACCTAAGAATTTCACTAAACCCAAAACTCTCCTTAATCCTTAGCTATAAGTTAAGTCACCTAGGCCTAGCCTAAGACACCATGTACTACAAACTACTAAAGTAGCCTTACTGCATATGTTGTTTGTATTCATTTAATGTTTAGTCGCATAAAGTATCTCAACTAGACACGTTTTAAGGGTTGGGGATATTGTTTACTGATAACTCTAGCCTATCTATACATGTACAGTAGTGTGCTAACCGTCATATTCAGTCAGGCTAGGCCAGTTGGCTGGGGCATAACCTACTTAATAATATTGGAATTAGGCCAGGCTTAACCAAACCATATGGATGACTAACTGGTGTGACTTCTTTTTTTTTTTTTTTTTTTACAACCATATTGTAAAATCTAAATCTGGACTACATTTATAACTAGTAAATACTTTTTAAAATAAGTGATCAATACAAATGTCACTGATGTGGTTACCACTGAACTAAAACAATGTAACAATTTTATTTCATTTGCTTTGTATACATGTTACCTATGTTGCCATATTTATCATCAAGTATTTTTCTGATTGTACATAGTGACCTACCATTCATTAATCTTTTTAATAACCTAAAATGGCTACCAGTTTCTCTAGACTGGTTAGGCTACGACAAACCATACGTTTGATTCAATATTGAAAATGTTTCAGACAGAAAAGCTATCAATTACAGACAGATGGTACACTGCATTAGTCAGCAACTTGAAAATTAGTATTCATAACAAAATAGCTAGCTTATTTTTGGCATACCTACATAAACTACATAACTAAAGTCATAATATCCACATCATAGCTTTATACTGTGGAAGTTACACAATTTACAAGTTAATATTACCTAGATGTCATCTATTGTGACCAACCTAGAAATAATGTAACATCAGGTGGTTCAAATTGACTTTTCCCTGTTGTAGCCTCATTTCATAGTAGAAACTCATGTACTACTAGTACTGGATAGTGCGGACTTGCCCTAAATTATTGTATCTTGGTTACCTATCAACCTTAGCTAACAACCTTGACCTCCGATAGGCTATCCTAAAATATTTCTTGTTCAGCAACTAGGTAGCTAGGTACTACCTATAAGCTACAAGCAGAGGTCAAACTAATCTTCAAGTTAGCCAAGGAAATAGAAACAACTTTAGGCTTCAATGCTACAAAAAAACCTCACGCTCTCACGATTGACCCAAAAGTTAATTTGACCTAGCATAACCTAGACTATGATTCGCCTAAGCTAGGTTACATCAACTTTGGCTAAGGTAGGCTAGCTAGGTGACTTAACAAGAAGTTGATCCACATTTATTTTTCTCTCGTTTCAATCTCTAATCAGGCTACTGAAAACTACGAGGGAAAAGGTAGAACGAAACGAAACAAACACGAAAGCAGTCACACACCGAGGGTTTTTTTGCCCCCCAGATTTCGTCATGGCTGTAATGGGTAAAGAAGTGGGATTCTCTTACTTCTTCCACTTCAATGGCATCGTCGTCGGACTGGTCACATTCTATGGCGTCTTCCTCTTGCAATTCTAAATCGAAAACTCCAGGCGCCGCCATTTTAACACAAAAAAAAACCACTTTTATCACTGAATGATCACTTCGCTGGCCCCAGATATCGGACCTCTCTCACCACCATAACCAAAACAAGCACAGATGGGAACGATCTCATGTACCGATCGACAGCAGCGAGAGTTCGGCACCGAAACTGGTTCGGAACTTTGGACCTGCTTCACAGACGCTCCTTAATGTAAACTTTCTCAAGGTCTTGGAATTAAAGCTGAAACCGGTCAGGACCTACACGTACAGTCTATCATGTCTTTTTCCCCATACAGTGATGTAAGATCATCGAATCGCGTGAGAAAATGCTTATTTTAACCCCCAACGCTCGTAAATGCTTCGCTCCTTTCGAAGTAGGTTCGAGACGACATACTGACCTCGTTTTCTCTTACTATTTTTGTGTGCTCGCAAGCTCATTGGGTACGTTTTCTTTGTATTATTATTGATAAAAGAGCACCCTTCCTTATAAAATAACATATGACCTATACACATCCTTGCCACACAATGAAATCAAATCGATCCAAACAACAACAAAACGTTCAAAATTACATCGATTTGAAGGTCCTATCCCTGGTACGACTTGCACGGTGTGCAGATCAAACGTTGCCAAATAAAGTTATGTGTCCAGGAGAATGAATGGAGAATGACGTTCTGTGGAAATTACCGTAAATTACGAAACAAAAGAAAAAAGTTTATTCCTCGCAAAATTGACGGTTTATTTTGATTAACTGTTAGAAACAATAATTTAGTGTCAAAACAAATATGTCTGAACTCTCAGGCAGAGCTCACAATGGCCAGTCTTTTGTTCGCAACTCATTAAATCTTAAATACAGCGATTAAATTAAACATTTCCAAGTGATTTTAATAATTATAGTCATTGTTAGTTCAATGTTCCCTTAAATTAATGGCTTAACAGGAAACACCCGCTAAGGCCTACCTATGACTCATAGGGCAACTCAAAGCATCAGCATCAGGGATTCACGTAACATCCCACTGACGATTCGTCCGAGAAGGAATTTAATCAAGTTATTGGTTTCAAATGCCAAAACATTTCTATATGATGAGTCAGGGAAAGGATAATAAAGATGAATTTTCTTTTGTATTCGCATAAGCAGACAAAAGACGTCGTTATAAGGTAATCGATCACACTCACAATAATACCTATAGGCAACAATAATCAATAAAATGTTACCCTAAGAATGAACTACTATTTGAACTTTCACTAATCTTGATAGGAGGAAAGGCCGCATACTATCTATATAGCTTGAACGGTAAGTCACCCGTTGTTTGTTTAAGATACAAACCAGCGCATAATTCTGGTCTCACACGCACAAACTTATCCCTTTGTTCCCTTTGTGCTGCAACTGGGGGGGATTAGAATGAATGATCCCTTGTGGGGATTCATCTAGGGAACGACAAAGCCATTGATACAAGGTTTTAATAACTATGGGTAATCCAGTACACACGAACACCGTATTGTATTAATATTATTATTATTTGCCCACCTACATTTAAAAACGGCCGTAATATAAGAAAAGGCTTGCAATACACGTCTTGACTCAAAGTACTAAACGTACTATCCCAAAGTGAGGACCGAGTTCCCTTCATACTGCATACTTATATGGGTCACTGATAAAAGAAGGTGAGTGAGGGCTGGATAATTGCAAGTCTGAAACTGGATTCTATTAAATTCTGCTATTGTGAGTAATGCGGTGTAAATAGAAACCCACACTATTTATTTTTCTCGGTCGAAATCAAGGAAAATCTAAATAAAACTTTCGAACTGTCATTTTCAGTCTGTTTAGATAAGAGCATTAATGTATTTTTAATGTTCTGACAGCCAAATCAGTGTGAGTTTCACTCATTATTAGCATTCGAAATGAACACAAATTCATATGGAAACAGACCACTGAGGGTCATTGACACTTGCTGATCAGGCTTCCATAAAACAGGCTCCCTTGACGGAAATGTTTACAATTACTTATTTCTACGCTTTCTTCAGTTGCACCCGTACCAGCTCTTTCACAGCTGGATTATTATTATTATTATATTTGTTTTTGTCTAGTCTGGAGATGGGAATTCATAAGCCTCTCCTGTCGGTCTTCGCACAATAGGAGAGAGAGAGAGAGAGAGAGAGAGAGAGAGAGAGAGAGAGAGAGAGAGAGAATATTTCATTTGAGAGTGTAAATCCACGTGACCAGTGTGTGCTCCGCAGCATTTATTGGCCTTTGACTCCCTACACTACACAGTGGTAGTGTTTCTCTCTCTCTCTCTCTCTCTCTCTCTCTCTCTCTCTCTCTCTCTCTCTCTCTCTCTCTCTCTCGTTTGAACTGTCAAACACTATAATAATCATCGAATATAATAAGTTCAAACCGAAAGCATATTTGAGAACTGTTGACTTTTCCATTTGCTTTTTCTTTTCTTAAAATCATGTATTAGGTACTATATGTCTGTACGGCACACATGTACCTATCTTTGTTATCTCCATCTTTCTTCTTCTTCTTCTTACCATTCTGCTAATATTAACAAAAGTAAGTCACATCGTTCAGCTCTTCAAAACGCCGCAGCTTTTTTTATCCACGGTCTAACTGATAGAGATTCTCTCTCTCTCTCTCTCTCTCTCTCTCTCTCTCTCTCTCTCTTCTCTCTTCATAACTTCAAGAACACGAGCTAGCTTAAGGCCAGTTCAACCTAACAACAACTCTTTTTCGCAAAAACTTTTGGCCTGAATATTCGTTTCCGAATCTCAATTAAGCGTTTTCAGTTCTCTCAGTTCTGACTTGAAGTTTTCTTTTCGTTGTAACCTCCTCCTCTCTCTCTCTCTCTCTCTCTCTCTCTCTCTCTCTCTCTCAACTGTTAACCTGATCCCAAAACTCTGGCGTATATCAAATTACTCTCATCATAGTAGACCATTTCCGGGGTACGAAGTGGACTGAACCATAAGACGGGTACAATAAATGTCCAGACGCGTAGAAGGGAATCGCCTGAACAACCTTCAAAAGGAAGGAGGAGAGCCGTGCCCACCGCCCCCCCCCCCCCCCCACCCCCCCACCCAACAACCCCTTCCCTCTCAAGCGAAGAGGCTAACTGATTCCTCCAAGACTGATAAGATAATTCCGAACCGATCGAGGCTGCCGATAAGTGGGAAGACGTCCATTAACTTCTGTTCACTTTAGCCTGGTGTGTTATGGTCTAATCAATATGTCTGTGTTTTGTAGGCATTCCTCTGTATATACATACAAATGTATACATATATACATATATGTATTATCATTCGAGCTACAAATGTCCTTAACATCTAATTCGCTCTACCTCGGAATTGATATATTTTCATATATGTACCGAAGGGGAATTTTTAGTTGATAATAATTTCGTGCCCTCATGGAATCGAACCACTGTCCAGTGGACGAGAACGAAATCAGGACGGGCAGTGACGTTGGCGAATCGGCCAACAGAGAGGCTATAAGTTTATATCGATTCTGACCTTACAAATCACCGTCGAACTCGGTGTTTTCGTAATTAGAATCGATATGAAACCCCCTCTACCATGTTAGCCAATTCGAACGTTTCACCCACATAGCCATGTTATGAATAATTATCACATCACTGAGATTCAGTATAAATCTTCGAGCTACAAATGTCCTTTAATATCTAATTCACTCTACCTCGGAATGATATATTTTCATGCATGTACCGAAGGGGAATTTTTAGTTGATAATAATTTCGTCCCCTCATGGGATCGAACCACTGTCTAGTGGACGAGAACGAAATCAGGACGGACAGTGACGTTGCCGAATCGGCCAACAGAGAGGCTATAAGTTTATATCAAGTTCAACGGTGATTTGTAAGGTCAGAATCGATATAAACTTATAGCCTCACTGTCCGTCCTGATTTCGTTCTCGTCCCCTGGACAGTGGTTCGATCCCATGAGGGGACGAAATTATTATCAACTAAAAATTCCCCTTCGGTACATGCATGAAAATATATCAATTCCGAGGTAGAGCGAATTAGATATTAAAGGACATTTGTAGCTCGAATGATTTATATGAATCACAGTGATGTGATAATTATTCATAACATGGCTATGTGGGTGAAACGTTCGAATTGGCTAACATGGTAGAGGGGGTTTCATATCGATTCTAATTACGAAAACACCGAGTTCGACGGTGATTTGTAAGGTCAGAATCGATATAAACTTATAGCCTCTCTGTTGGCCGATTCGCCAACGTCACTGCCCGTCCTGATTTCGTTCTCGTCCACTGGACAGTGGTTCGATTCCATGAGGGCACGAAATTATTATCAACTAAAAATTCCCCTTCGGTACATATATATATACATATATATATATAATATATATATATATATATATATATATATATATATATATATATATAGAGTGTGTGTGTGTTTGGACTTTGTATGGCTAAGCTTTAGTTTCTCTTATGGTTAGAGCTATGATTAAGTTTGTGACCGGGTGATATCCGATAATCCTGGATTATCTCTTTGATTTTGACCCTTTTGAACAATTAACGATCTAGTAAGGTATTCTTGGTTCTTGTTTGTTTTCTTGGTAACTTGGATTTCTGCCTATCATTTTCCTGTGTACTCGCTTATTTAATGAGGTCACGTCCACTCTACTCTGATTTTTTAAGCATACTACATATATATGTATATATATATATATATATATATATATATATATAATATATATACGTATATATATATATATATATAATAAAAGGAACCCATAAAAACGCCAAAATATAGAGAGAAAATACCATATTTCAGAGACTGACGAGAGAGCAGCAGTCTCTGAAATTAGTATTTTCTCTCTATATTTTGGCGTTTTTATGGGCTCCTTTTATTCGATGGAATTCTGTTGTAACAGAACATTTTTACCAGTTTATATATCTATTATATATAATATATATATATAATATATATATATATATATATATATATATATATACATAGTATGTGTGTAGCTACTATATATATATACATACAGATATATTTTTCAAGCACATCGACCATTGTCTCGGTGGAAACCAAGAGCAGGGTGCTACAAATGTTCTTAGAGGTGGATGACAGATATAATCTCTGGGACTTTGTCTCGCGGTGGGTACCTGGAGGTCGGGTCTGGCTGGATTTATCCTTTTGATAAGAGGAATCAGGATTCTGCCTTTCAATGTCCTTCTGACAAGTTCATGTTATTTGTTTGGCTAACGAAGGCTGGATCCAGGAACTTCCTTCTGTATGGACAAGCACTTTTAATAAAGAAAATATGACTAACTCCAAAATGCCTAAGGCATACGAAAATTCCAAAATTTTCTTGGCCATATTTAACAGATCTGTTGCGTTCTGCAAATCTCTGCCATTGCGAGCGTCTTGTTTGCCCCACTTGAACTTTTTCAATCTTCACACGGAACCTTGTAAACGCCGAATTAAATTTATCTTTTGTTCCGGTAGACATAGAGCGTTCCCTATGGCTCTTGGCTACGAAAAACAAAAGGGTCTTCAATTACGTTCTTAACGCCCCTCTACGAACGGCAGTTTTAGGTTGTCGGTAAAATCCCTTTTGTTGTTATTCTCTTGGCTCGGAATATATTTTGCTGGGTTTGTTGACGGATTTTTCGATGACACACGAGGGATAGAGTTGCTTGCTAGGCTGTTTACGAATGGTATAAAATTGTCTCGGTAACTATTAGAACGGATTCTTAGTCCTCAAGTCCTCAGAGGAAAGAATTACAACTTAACCCAGTCTTTATTGAGGATATGAACATAAAAAAATAGAGAACGTTGGTTTTCTATACAAGGTGACCCCACAGGAGGGTAGAGCCGTCAGTGCACCTCATACGGTGCACTGTAGGATTACTCAAGGTTCTTTGCAGCGTCCCTTCAGCCCCAAGCTACAACCACTTTCATTCCTTTTACTGTACCTCCTTTCTTATTCTCTTTCTTCCATCTTACTTTTCACCCTCTCCTAACAACTGATTCATAGTGAAACTGCGAGGTTGTCTTCCTGTTATGGTTTTTAGTACTATTTACTGTGAATTTCCGTTTCAGCGCTGACTGACCTCATAAATCCCAGTGCTTGGCTTTGGCCCAAAATCTATATTTTACCTATCTATACGAGGTGAAACTGTACTTCGATGATTCCCTTATTATTAATATATATAAATCTAAGGCCCTGTTCACACTATCGGGCACTGCCCGACAAGCAAACACTGTTCCCATGACCCATTCCACTATACTAACCGACCGAGTATGAAGCCAGAACGATGCGATTGTCTGGTAAAACTGTTTCAGAAGCGAGAGAAAATATGAACAGCTAAAAGTGCCCGACGGGCATGCCCGCTAGCGTGGACAGGCTATAAGAAGGGTAATCTTCCACCATTTTCCTATTCCGTGTTAAAATTCATACTGGGATCTATCAGATAGCGGACTGATTTTGATAGAAGTCAAAGTATCAGCTCAAAGTACTCCATGAAGAGTCTGGCTTAAAGGGGGGATAAATAAAAGTTAAGTATATCTTAATTTAACCAGACCGTTGACCACTCTCCTATGGCTGGCCCGAAGGATTAGATATTTCTACGTGGCTAGGAACCAATTGGTTACCTAGCAACGGGACCTACAGCTTACTGTGAGATCCGAACCATATTATATATAGAAATTAATTTCTAAATACCAGAAACCAATTCCTCTGATTCCACGTTGGCCTCTAGAGCTGAGAACTGAACTCGGGAATACTGTCAAGGGGGGATAGTGGGCCGCCCTTGGAACATCCGAATCTTTGTCTGTATAAATTGCTTTTATAAGGGAACACGCTGTTGTTTACACAGATCTTGATTAATCTAATTATTATCTTTTGTTTTTAATTCGATAGAAAATTCGGATTTTTGTCCATCGCAGAGCTTTGGACATCGTACTAAGTGGAGTGGGCCAACGTTACTTATTAGGAGTCCTTGTCCATACAGATGAAAGATTCTGGAATCTGTCATCATTCACCAAACTATATATAGAAAAAACTATAATGACATGATCTTGCCAGAGGGGCATTGGAAGGCAGACATCGTGGGCAACGAACGAGTTCCTGAATCCTCTTATAAGAAGGATAATCCAGCTAGATCGTACGCTCAACAAATTCCCAGGTCAGTCCTGTAATCCAAGGTTCAGAGATCATAACTACAGTCCTTCTCCAAGAAGGCAAAAAGTCGTCCGGAAGAAAACGCACCCGGTTGGAACCACTTAAACTGGTTCACTCTACAATCTATACATTATCTGACTCCATATATATATATATATATATATATATATATATATAATATAGATATATATATATATATATAATATATATATATATATATATATATATATATATAGCCTCTGTGGTAACTTCCTTTAGTTTCCATCGAAACGAGGGCCGATGTGTATTGGGCCAAACATGGTGGCTTATTAAACTTTCTTAGTTTAGATTTATATATATTATCTATAATATAATATATCTATATTTATATATATATATATTAACTATATATATATCATATAATATATATATAATTTCAGGTCAGGATCACGACTGGAATATATGAGCGATAATATTAAATACAGTTTATAAATGAGTGAATAATAATAATAAAAAAATAACAATCGAAATCAAACAAAACGCACCACGAGAAGTAACGCTTAATCAAGCCATATCATCCCCCTCCCGTAATCTGAAATGAGTAACCTCCTCTCACCCCCTGACAACTGGGTTCTATTCCACACCACTTATACGCTTCAGAAGGGACAGATGTACGCAGCACGATGACAAGAGAGACATCGTCTGGGAGCGGAATGACCAGGCAATGACCTCACTCCTGCGAATACCCCATTTGATTGACAGACCGACTGATTTATGGCGTGGCGGATGTCACAATGGGACATGAATCTTTCAGGAAGACAAGGCTAGACGAGTGGCGAGGACCAAGTCACTGCAGTGACTAGTTTATTCATACTTTCTCATGGAATGGAATGGCATGATATAGAGTTTAGGCCAAATGCCAAGCACTGGGACCTATGAGGTCATTCAGCGCTGGAAAGGAAATTGAGAGTAGACAGGTTTGAAAGGCGTAACAGGAGGAAAACCTTTGGCAGTGACACTATGAAATTATTGTTAGGCGAAGGTGGATAGCCCAAGCAAGATGGACGAACAATAATATAAATGGAGTCACTGTAAAAGGAATGAAAGGGGTTGCTGCTAGTGGCCGAAGGGACGCTAGAAAGAACATTTAGTAATGCCTACAGTGTACCCCGTGAGTTGCACTGATAACACTAACCCCCCCTACAGAGTACTTTTTTTTTTTATGTATACGCTATGTAATGAAGCAGAAATGTCGTGGAGTTTCAGCTAAAATTTCGAAACATTGTTGATATTATTCACCACAGTGAATATGACAAACAATGGTAAACAGAACACATGCTGTAACAAAAGCCAACACTGACACAAATTAAGAAAAAATATTCACAGCATTACAACTCGTATAACCTATTAATGATAGTCTATTTTTGAACACATGTATTTACAAAAGATATAATCAATATTGACTGATTACCAATGAAATAAAAACAAATAATGATAGACTTGATAAGAAAAATATTTTTTGAAATCGAAACAAGCACTAACACAGAACTGACAAGGAAAATATTTTTTTATTTCACAAAATAAAAACATAAAAAATAAAGATTTAGCCTATGAAGGAAGGCAAGCAAATTACTCTCCAATCACTCACAAGTTATAGTTTTTAGAAGGTTACCAAAGCCATGACTTCTACAAATTTCAAAGGACACTTTGTATCGAGAGTAAAATCATATCAAAACTCAGTTTTATACACCCGAAATAATGTAACATTATTGAACCAGTAAAAAAAACCAACTCAAGAATTTTAGGGCAATAAATAAGAGATTTGCAGGACAGTATGAATCCTTCGGGAATCTATAAAAGCATTAAATAATTAAATGAATGGCCACAGAATGTTTACAAGTAATGATGATGCGCAAATGTGCATGTCACGCAACCTCTTTTTGAAGTACGTTTGCGGAAATATTTACTAATGATGATGCGCAAATGTGCATGTCACGCAACCTCTTTTTGAAGTACGTTTGCGGAAATATTTACGTCTATAAGTTTTGTTTCATAATATGCCAATCAATCTTGCAAACTGCGTATTGTCAGCTGAACTTCTCTCTCTCTCTCTCTCTTCTACAGCAATATGAAGTCAGTACTAATTAATGAAGTTCCACAGCAGGAAGTCTCTCTCTCTCTCTCTCTCTCTCTCTCTCTCTCTCTCTCTCTCTCTCTCTCTCGTCAACAGCAATATTAAGTCAGCACTACTTAATGATCTCTCTCTCTCTCTCTCTCTCTCTCTCTCTCTCTCTCTCTCTCTCTCTCTCTCTCCTCAACAGCAATATTAAGTCAGCACTACTTAATGATCTCTCTCTCTCTCTCGTCAACAGCAATATTAAGTCAGCACCACTTAATGATCTCTCTCTCTCTCTCTCTCTCTCTCTCTCTCTGAAGGGTAAATAGGATGGTATTTAACTCTGATAAATTTGAATAAATAAATTTTGGGGATAGAGAAGGAAAGCTATCTGCTTATAGGGGACCTAATAACGAGACAATCACTAATAAGGAAGCAGTTAAAGACCTTGGTGTGATGTTGAATATGAACATGTTATGCAATGATCAAATAGCAATTCTATTGGCAAAATGCAAAGCAAAAATGGGAATGTTGTTACGGCACTTCAAAACAAGAAATGTTGAACACATGGCTATGCTTTATTAAACGTATGTTCATAGCCCATTTGAATATTGCAATATGATATGGTACCCACACTACCAAAAGGATATTGCACAAATAGAGAGTGTACAAAGGTCTTTTTCAGCTAGAATAGAAGAAGTTCAGGATCTTGTAAGAGAGAAGAGAACGCTACATGATAATTCAGGCATGGAAACAGATAGAAGGAATTACCGAAAACATCATGGAGTTAAGAATATCAGAAAGAGCAAGCAGAGGTAGATTAATAGTGCCCAAAACTATACCAGGAAAACTAAGGAAAGCACACAGGACATTAATCCACTACGCACCAGCATCGACAATGCAGCATCTATTCAATGCGTTGCCAGCCCATCTGAGGAATATATCAGGAGTGAGCGTAGATGTGTTCAAGAATAAGCTCGACAAATATCTAAGCTGCATCCCAGACCATCCAAGATTGGAAGATGCAAAATATACCGGAAGATGCATTAGCAATTCTCTGGTAGACATTAGAGGTGCCTCACACTGAGGGACCTGGGGCAACCCGAACAAGATGTAAGGTTAAGGTCTCTCTTTCTCGTCAACAGCAATAATGAGTCAGCACTACTTAATGATCTCTCTCTCTCTCTCTCTCACTCTCTCTCTCTCTAGTCAACAGCAATATTAAGTCAGCACTACTTAATGATATTCTCTCTCTCTCTCTCTCTCTCTCTCTCTCTCTCTCTCTCTCTCTCTCTCGTCAACATCAGTATTAAGGTTTTACCACACTTAATGTCTCCTCTCAATCATCTCCTCTCCTCTCTCTCTTCTCCTTTCCTCCTCTCTCTCTCTCTCTCCTCTCTCAATCTCGTCAACAGCATATTAATTCATTGTACTAGTTAATGATCTCTCTCTCTCTCTCTCTCTCTCTCTCTCTCTAGTCAACAGCAATATTAAGTCAGTACTAGTTAATGATCTCTCTCTCTCTCTCTCTCTCTCTCTCTCTCTCTCTATTAAAGTCAAGACTATTAATGATTCTCTCTCTTCTCTCTCTCTCTCCCTCTCTTCTTCAGTCTCTACTTCTCTCTCTCTCTCTCTCTCTCTCTCGTCAACAGCAATATTAAGTCAGCACTACTTAATGAGGCCCAACAACAGAAAGCTCCAAATAAAAAAAAATCAGAAACAGTAGCCTCAGATGGATGATAAATACAATGAAGTATTCGCAATCCCATTCCAAATCAATAAACATTTAAGACTTCCCTGACGAATACGATCAGCTTTTGGATATTGTGAATGATATGTGGAAATTACCTGTCAGACTGAAGACACCAAGTCTTCAGTCGAGAACTCCCTCCATTCTACTGATTTCCGAGGGGCTTGAGTCACATTCTTGACATACTCCACATTCCTAGCTCATAGGGAATATAGAATTTACGCCAAAGGCAAAGTACTGGTACCTATGAGGTCATTCAGCGCTGAAACGGAAACTGACAGTAAAAAGGTTTGAAAGGTGTAGCAAGAGGAAATGCTCGCAGTTGAGCTATGAATCAATTGTTTGGAGAGGATGGAAAGTAAGAAGGAAGAAAGAAAATATGAACGGAGGTACAGTAGAAGGAATGAAGAGGGGTTGCAGCTGGGGGTCGAAGGCATTCTGCAATGACGGTACTAACTCCGCTACGGGCATTCCTAGCTTATATTTATTTGCAATTTATCAATTTTCTCTCCTTTTCCTCTAGTCTTTTCTGTGAAATTCGAGGACATTTTACGGGATTTTGTCTGTTTCCACAAGAATATATAAAATAATAATAATAATAATAATAATAATAATAATAATAATAAGTATCAAGATCTGAAAATAGAAATAAGAAGGATATGGGATATGCCAGTGGAAATCGTACCCATAATCATAGGAGCATAGGCACGATCCCAAGATCCTGAAAAGGAATCTAGAAAAAACTAGAGGCTGAAGTAGCTCCAGGACTCATGCAGAAGAGTGTGATCCTAGAAACGGCACACATAGTAAGAAGAGTGATGGACTCCTAAGGAGGCAGGATGCAACCCGGACCCCCACACTATAAAATACCACCCAGTCGAATTGGAGGACTGTGATAGAGCAAAAAAAAAAAAAAAAAAAAAAAAAAAAAAAAAAAAAAAAAAAAAAAAAAAAAAAAAAATCATAATATAATAATAATAATAAAAATGTTCTAAAGGGTCCACAATAATAAAAAAAATGTTAAGACTTCGTGTATTATTTAAAAAACACTTTACAAATCTTCTTTTGAACCCTTCCCTGGGTTCATCTTCGAAAGCTTTGTAAAGTGTTTTTAAATTATACACGAACTCTTAACATATCTTTTTTATTATTATTGTGGACCCCTTAGAACATTATATACTACTATACTCTCGTGATAGAGAGTTTTTCCCAAATAATAATAATAATAGTAACTAAAATACCAAATTTCTTTAGAAACAAGTCCCATACGTGACCATGGTCTTACCGGCATATCATTATGCACATGAGCGTGCAATGTGTTTCCCCGGCAATCACGGACACTAAGCCCAAGGCGCGTGTCGGCGCACATTACTAAGCACTCGCTCTCGACGACTCACTGCATCTTGCAACATGCTAAGCAATCGCACTGCAATAATAGGTTGTATGATCTAAGCCTCCAGTGGGCTCAGGATTATGCGAATTTTTTACAT
>NC_061088.1:25929708-25969708 GCF_015104395.2 Macrobrachium nipponense | reverse complement strand
TATATATGAGATATCTATATATATAATGAGGCAATTGTATTTTAGATCGTAAAAGAGTTTCAGTCTTAGAGTAGATCTCGGAGTCCAAAAGTCTGGCCAACCCGGCTGCAAGGTGTAAGAGTCTCTTAAGACTAATGTAAACACTGATTCATAAACCTTGATTCTTCTGGTTACTAAGCGAGATGCAAAACTTATTTTCCTTTCGATGCGTGTAAAAAGTTTCTATCTGTAGGAAGGGGGAAAAAACTGCCCTTGTAGTAGTACTACAAGTTTCAGATGACTCGTTTGACAAGTCATTTACTCTTTAACTCTTGCTACCGTCACTCTCTCCGGTGGGTTTACAGCAACTTCCACGTAAAAGGAAAAGATGGACAGAATAGCACCGTCTCAGGATGTTTAAATGTAAGAATAAAGGAAATTATGGGCTACATAAGCCCTATCTCGTTTGGTGTTCCAAAAGGTAGTGCTCTAGGACATTCTCTGTTTTCGGAGTTTTCTAATGGTACGACTGTTGGCCTACAAAATAAGATAACACAGTTTGTTGATAATGTAACTTATGACACAGATATTTGCCGGCCCCTAAGAGTGAAATGAAGTTGCAACCTTCACAGAGGTCTGAAACGGTCAGAAAGGGTGTCACTGACCTCAAACTGAACCAAAACATTAGCAAAACTTAGACTCCGCTGACTAACCAACTTCCTACATTGATCCCGATCTACGAATGGAGGTGTGTGAGCATAACTTTCCTTAACGAAAGTAAATTTTCCTTTACAGTATTTGACGTTCCTCTCGATTCGAAACTTTCTTTTATTGCAGCACTTAAGATATACGTAATTCAAACCTGGCAGAAAAGTAGGTATCACTCGTGATAGCAGCACTTCCAGTATCTACACGAATGAAGTATTAACATTAAATACTGAAGATCTTTTGTTCTATCATTATCATATTACTGCTCTCCTGTCCGGATGTCAGTCACCTCTTCAAAATTTTATCTATTTGATAAAACTGGAAGAAATGGTGACCTCATTTTCTTATGCATTGGTATCTTGTGCTTGTAAAATTAGTGCGTGGCACTCGCTTTGCAAAACGTTGGCACTCTTTTTGTTTAGTTATTCTCTGACAATTCTGAATTGCTGCTAGTGTTTGTAAATACTTGTCATTTATCTATTTACTTTCATGTGTAGGGTATTTCAATGTTCGTCGATTTTATTATTATTTCACATCTAAGTACTGTTATTCCCTGGAAGCTTGCGCTGCGTGTTAAGGACCTCTGACTTGTTCTATGTGGGGATGTGCAGATTTTGAATAATAAAATAATAATAACAATCTGAATCTGTTCTGAAGATCATTTTACTAATTTTATATAAAGCATCACGTGATGCAATTGCAGTTACAACAAGAAGTAATCACTGCAACGTATGAAACGCTATTCTTCTAAGCTACAGAGTCTAATAAATATCTTAGATGTCTTATCAAAGTTAATAAAGATGACTGTAAAAAAAGAAAATATATGAAAGGGCTTTCAACCGGGTGAAATCGAGGTCTTGGTGAAATACGTCATCATGTAAAAGCTGCCGTTTCACATCAATTATTACGTGTCATGACAATGCTTCTAAAGACAGAGGCCTCTGAAGTATAGCACAGTTTGGATCTTTAAATTGATCGGCGTCCTTGAAAAATAGGTCAAGGCTACGTTGGGTGAAGATTAACAACAACCCTTTCATACCTTTTTTTACAGTTATCTTTATTAACTTTTGGCATGATAAGACTTATAAAATATTTATTATGTTACTATAAAACTGGTCAAAATCAAAGAATAATAATAATAATAATAATAATAATAATAATAATAATAATAATAATAATAATAATAATAATAATAATAATAATAATAATAATAATAAGGCATATACTGTCGATTTAAACTGTTAATAAAATGAAGTCAAACAAGTAATATTTAACCTTTAAGAATCCTTGACAGAATCCTCTTGTAATCATTCCAGCTCATAATTGAAAACAAGTAATCTACATATAATATAAAGTTTGCAGTAATTTTTAATTTTTTTTTTTTTTTTTTTTTTTACAAAAATCCACTAATGGAAATGTTTTAACAATACGATTCGCCGCCGATGCATTTCCGTTAACACAACTTGTACTGAAATACTTCCATAAATTTATAAAACTGGCTTTATTTAATAAAAAAATAAGAACGACTGATTCCTTACTAAAAGCGGTAGCGCACTCACACATACACACTCATATATATATATTATATATATATATATATATATATATATATATATATATATTTGTATGTACTGTGTGTGTGCGTGTGTGCATGCGTGTAGGTGTGCGGGTATGTGTGTGTATCATTTGCTTGTTTAAGCGCTTGTACCTATCAACTGAAACATTTCGAAGGTAAATGCTGAAATGATCTCTGCGCTTTCGCCCATCTTTCCTCAAATGGGCATAAATTTAGGGCACAGACACGAATAGCGGGTCCATATAATAGGGTGCGAGAAGCCTGGAGCGTCTCTCTTTTAAGTAGATCAAGTTCGTCCGAGTCACTTGAATGAGATTACTGGGTATAAATGCCACTACGCATTTCTCTCTCTCTCTCTCTCTCCTTCTTCTTCTTCTTGTTCCCTCTGCATTGTTACTACGGCATTTATCGTCGCTGTCTCAATATACAGGTAAATGAAAGCTTCCAGCAAGTAGTGTTATGATAGTCTCAGTCTCTCTCTCTCTCTTTCTCTCTCTCTCTCTCCCTTCCCAGTGTACTTCTATTACGGCATTTATAATCACTTTCTAAAATTTCACCTAATTGAAACAGAATCGAGCACATCGTATTATGTTAGTAGTCTCTCTTCATTCCTCGTGGAGGAATCATTCTCATCGTCCTGTCATAACTCTTCTCTCGCTCTCTTTCTTCTCCTCTCTCTCTCTCTTTCTTTCTTCTCCTTCTTCTTCTTATCGTTTCCGTGATTACTAAGCGTCTCGGTCTTATCTAATCCCGGCCATCTTTATCATCGTCTCCGTACACTGTCTACGCGTCTAAGCGCTCACTATGTCCACGGCCAACCTAAGATGCCCTTTTTCTTGCCCAGGCCCGAGGAAAACGAGACATGGGAGAAGAAGTGAAGAAAAAGAAGTCGAACTAATCCCGATGCCTGATATAGTATTGGGAGAGAAACAGAAGATTGTGTCGTTCAAGAGTTGCCGATTTTTGGGGAAACCGCTGATTGGCTGAGTGTCTGCTTTTGTGCATAATGACGACATTGTAATGTAATTACTTTGAAATTTAAATAACGGTGAATATACGTTAGTTTTGGCGAGCCATTATTATTTTATTATTATTATTATTATTATTATTATTATTATTATTAATTATATAAGTCTAGTACAAAGAGAATACATAGACATGACGACACCATATTTTCAAAGGAGAGTAATTCTCTCTCTCTCTCTCTCTCTCTCTCGCTCTCATCCAGTCCCTCTCGTCCCATCTCTCCCTCTCCTCTCTCTCTCTCTCTCTCTCTCTCAAGCTTTATATATATATATTATATATAATTATATATAATATATATATATAATCATTATATATATATAATATATTGCGTGTGTGTGTGTGTGTGTGAGAGAGAGAGAGAGAGAGAGAAGAGATAGAGGAGAGAGAGACGATGGAGAAAGAGAGAGAGAGAGAGAGAGAGAGTATCCAAACCATCCAATGAAAACGAGAACTCACCGTAAATGATTATAAGACTTCCTTATGAAGACACTTGTCCCCATTATACAAGTGATTAAAAAGGTTTCTTTTCGAAACTGGCTCTCCCTTCCGTACTGTGGGGATTTCAGTACACATTGGGAAGATTTGGTCTACCCATGGGAGGTAACTGATACCCTTGATATACCCTCAATGTCCTACGCGGGATGGTACGAAATAAATGCCCGATCTATCATCATGATACATGATAATCATTAATACTGAGACGAGAATATTTTTATTTAATTTAAGAAAATTTAAAATTATAAAAGTTTAGTTGACTACAGTAAACAACATTGACTGGTTTTCCCAAGCGTTTATATTTTAATTAATGAAATAATTGAACTTAACAATTTTGGCAAAGAATTCGTTATTTGACTAAACTGACCGTTACTTCATCCCAATAATTTTCATTCATCTTCATTTCAGCAATACTCCAGTGACCAAAGGAGTTGCAACGCCAATCAGCCTTCGCACTGTATCAACGACCTTAAATTGTACGGTCTAGTTATGGTCTAGATATCTGGACCGTAGGTCTAGCCATCCCTTCGATAGTCGGAAATAGAGGCCAAGGAAAAAGGAATTGGTAGTCAACATCAGCACCGAAAAAAAATCTCTAAATTAAAATTTTAAAAAGGTTCCTTTTCATGTGGGAAAAGATCAAAACAGAACTTAAATTCTAGCTTAAAGATAGAGAGAGAGAGAGAGAGAGAGAGAGAGAGAGAGAGAGAGAGAGAGAGAGAGACTACCAAAGTGGATATGTAAGCAAAATACCTAACACTTTAAATAACTTCTGTTGAATTCTCACTGAGTTTTATCCCTGTGGATTTTAGCCAGTAGTTTTTATCCGGGTGTGTGTGTGTGTGTGTGTCAGCGTGTGTTTAGAAACAGTCATGGATCTAGAACGCCAACGACAATGTTTGTCGTTCATTCTACCTCATAAGATGAGGCTACTTCTCGAATTAAATAGCTTCAGAAGGGCGGAATAAACCAGATTGTAATGCCCTACACAGATGGATGCGGAGATGAATTGGGGACGGATGAATAAGGCTTAAGAGACACCTGCTCGTTTTGAATGACTTTTTAAACTAGACAACTGACATTCTCGCTACAGTTCGTGGGCTGTGACTCGCTCAAGTTTTACGTCTGAGGTCATGACATTTTCATTCAGAAGAGGAAATGAATTTGAAAAATACCAACCATAATCATTCAGTCATCTAACGGTAAATAGGCTTATTCCTGTAGTCACTCTTGCAATGTGCAAATTATGTCACTTTCAATGAGCACTGGCACCTTGACAAGATGTGTTAGGAAGTGTTCAATCGATGAAACACACATACATATACACACACGCACATACACACGTACGCAAACACACACAACCATGTACTGCAAGTTACATGATACGCAAACATTGATAGAACATCTAAATATGCCTACACAAAGTAAGAGACGAAGTTGTGTAATGCCTACATGATTAGGCTTACTTAAAATTGTTATAAATTTAACAAATAAAAACTGCGCAGAAGTTTCTCCGGCCCAATCGAGTTTTCTGTACAGCGTATAATGCTGTATGAAACTTTTAGCCACGGCCGATGGTGGCCTGAGTTTTTGGATCTATAGCGTTGCCAGACGCATGATCATGGCTAAATTTAACCTTAAATAAAACAATAACTACTTATGCTAGAGGTCTGCAACTTGGTGTGTTTGATGATTGGAGGGTAGATCATCGACATACCAATTTGTAGCCCTCTAGCCTCAGTAGGTTTTAAGATCTGAGGGCGGAGAGAAAAAATAGTTTTCTTTTACAGAAAACTAAAAAGGGGACAGAATGATGCTCAATTACCCCCGGAGAAAACCTTTATTTCGTGGCGACAATAAATCAGAGCCAAACAAGAACTTCGGCGTTTGTTTGAGGAAGAAAGCTGGCTTTGATACCGGGGGCCCCCTCCCCCTCTCCGTCCGATCAATCCCGCCACCACACCTTGAAACACCCCTCCCCCACCCATCCTCCTCCATCCTTCCCATCTAGAAGACTCCAGCAGCAGCCCTTGACCGCGTTATCTGTGTTTACCCTCATGAGAAGAATAGGTCATTTGCTCGTCTTGTTTCGTCCATATTGTATGTTTGTAAAGTGTTGTTATAATATAGCTGAAAACAAGTTTATGAAGAGCTTACTACACAAAATAAAAACACGTTTTTAATAAGAAAGAGTGACAAGTCCCAAGAAAAATTTAGGGGAGGTAGCGTCTTTTCATCTATTTCCCTCTACGGATTCAAGGCTTTCAGTACAAAAGTAATACCTAATTATCAATAAAAAAAATCGTGAAATTTAGAGGATAATGTGCCTATCAGAATTCCATTTCATTGTTTGTTTGTTTGTATGGTGTTTTTACGTTGTATGGAACCAGCGGTTATTCAGCAACGGGACCAACGGCTTTACGTGACTTCCGAACCACGTCGAGAGTGAATGCCCGAGAATCGAATTCAATTTACGAGAACGTTTTCAAATATGCAAATAAGGCATGAGCAATTAACTGACTGGTTTGTATCAAACTGGAGTAGCTTTATTATAGCATAATCTCTGAAAATTTTGCAAAGCTGTAATTTTGGTATGAGACTTGCATTTCGATAATTGGTTAAGAAATGAAAAAATGTAACACATGAAAATAAAATTGTAGGTATATCATAAATATTAAAAATACAAAAAATGCATAGAATTTAATTAAGAGAGAGAGAGAGAGAGAGAGAGAGAGAGAGAGACCTTACCTTACAGACCTTACAGTTCGTTCGGGTGCCCCACCCAGGTCCCTCAGTGTGAGGCACCTCTAATGTCTACCAGAGAGTTGCTAGTACATCTTCCGGTATATTTTGCATCTTCCAATCTTGGATGGTCTGGGATGCAGTTTAGATATTTGTCGAGCTTATTCTTAAACACATCTACGCTCACTCCTGATATATTCCTCAGATGAGCTGGCAACGCATTGAATAGACGCTGCATTATCGATGCTGGTGCGTAGTGGATTAATGTCCTGTGTGCTTTCCTTATTTTTCCTGGTATTGTTTTGGGCACTATTAATCTACCTCTGCTTGCTCTTTCTGATATTTTTAGTTCCATGATATTTTCTGTTATTCCTTCTATCTGTTTCCATGCCTGAATTATCATGTAGCGTTCTCTTCTCCTTTCTAGACTATATAATTTTAATGATTGTAGTCTTTCCCAGTAGTCAAGGTCCTTAACTTCTTCTATTCTAGCTGTAAAGGACCTTTGTACACTCTCTATTTGTGCAATATCCTTTTGATAGTGTGGGTACCATATCATATTGCAATATTCAAGTGGACTACGAACATATGTTTTATAAAGCATAATCATGTGTTCAGCTTTTCTTGTTTTGAAGTGCCGTAACAACATTCCCATTTTTGCTTTACATTTTGCCAAAAGAATTGCTATTTGATCATTGCATAACATGTTCCTATTCATCATCACACCAAGGTCTTTAACTGCTTCCTTATTTGTGATTGTCTCATTATTAGGTCCCCTATATGCATATAGCTTTAATCTCTGTCTCCATAATTTATTGATTCAAATTTATCAGAGTTAAATACCATCCTATTTTCCTCTGCCCAATCATATACTTTGTTAAGGTCTCTTTGTAGAGCGTTCCTATCTTCATCACAAGTAATTTCTCTACTTATTCTTGTGTCATCAGCGAAACTACTCACTACCGAATCCTTAACATTACTGTCTATGTCTTCAATCATAATAACAAACAGTATTGCAGCTAACCACCGTAACCTTGTGGCACACCGGATATTACCTTGATTTCATCCGATTTCTCATCGTTTGCAATAACTATCTGTTTTCTGTTGTGTAAAAATTCTTTTAACCATCTTCCTATTTTATCTACGATATTGTGTTTTCTAATTTTCTTTGCTAATATATTATGGTCTACTTTGTCAAAAGCTTTTGCAAAGTCTAGATAAACCACATCTGTTTCATTTCCGCTTTTCATATTTTTGAATATGTTCTCACGGTGGACTAACAGTTGGGTTTGTGTACTTTTTCCGGGTACGAAAAACCGTGTTGTCCTATATTAAACAAATTATTTTTTATTAATGTTTCATAATATTTTTCTTCATTACCCTTTCATACACTTTCATAATATGTGATGTTAGACTCACAGGCCTATAATTACTTGCCTCAAGTCTTGATCCACTTTTGAAAGTAGGGGTGATATATGCTAATTTGTGCTCATCATAAATCTTGCCTGTATCTACACTTTGTCTTAATAATATTGCAAGTGGCTTTGCGATAGAATGAACTACTTTCTTTAACAAAATAGCAGGGATTCCATCAGGCCCTGCAGCAGCTCCATTTTTAATTTCATTAATTGCCTGCACAATATCAGCTTCATTAATTTCTATGTCAGCTAAATATTCACTATTTTCGTCCCTTACTTCTATATCATTATCTTCATTATCTATTCTAGGGGTGAATTCTCTCTTATATCGTTCTGCCAGTATGTTGCAAATTTCCTTTTTTTCATTCGTTAATCTCCCTTCAATTCTCAGAGGGCCTATTTCTATTCTTCTTTTATTCATCTTCTTCGCATATGAGTATAATAGTTTGGGGTTTTGCTTGATATTTAATAGGGTTTTTTCTTCCAATTCCCGTTTTTCATTTTCTTTTGATTGTATAATCTTTTGTTCTGCATTTTCTATCTTACTTTTTAGTTCTATAACTTTCCATGCATTTTTTTTCTTTTGCAAGACCTTTTTTTCCACTTTCTGATTTTCTGGAACAAGATCCTTCTGTCTCTTGGTATGCATGAATGATGTTTACTTTTCTTCTTCGGTATATATTTATCCACTATTTTCTCTAATATTTTATATAATATCCCCGTATTTACCCTTATGTCATCGCTTACGAAAATGTTATCCCAATCTTTGTTTAATTCTTCATTTATTTCTGACCATTTTATATTTTTACTGTAGAAGTTGTATTTTCCATATCCTTCCCACTTTTTCATTTCTTGCTTATCTCTGTTTTCACTTGCTTTGGAATGAACTGTTAATTCTATGACATTATGGTCTGAAATACTCGCATTATAAACTATTATTTCTTTAACATAATTCACCTCGTTCACAAATACTAGGTCTAAAGTATTTTCCTTTCTTGTTGGCAGGTGATTTATTTGTTGAATGTTGTATTCTAGTAGCATATCTAATAGCTTTTCGAATTGCCTCTTATCTTCTGCACTACTATTACTCTCTTTTTTATATGTATAAGTACATCCACAATCTCCTATTCGTTCTTTCCATTCTACGAAAGGAAAGTTGAAGTCACCAGATAGGAGAATAGTCCAGTCCTTGTGATTTCTACATATATCATCCAATTATTAAGTCAAACTCTTTAGTATTAGGAGGTCTATATATTACTATGAGAGAGAGAGAGAGAGAGAGAGAGAGAGAGAGAGAGAGAGAGAGAGAGAGAGAGAGAGAGAGAGAATCTAAATTTTTATGATAAATAGCAAAATAAAAAAAATAAAAACAATCATACACACGAATTAAGGACAAAAAAATCTACAAAACTACAAATACAGAGAGAATACAATCAGCGAGTAGAGAGGCGGAGATTGTTTACCAATCGGCTTCAAAGAGAGAGAAGAAAAAAAATATCTGATATCAGTAAGACTTATCCTAAGACTTGAAGTCGCCGTTATCAGTTTATCTCGTCCCTTCACTAAATATGTAGGCGGAAATAAGCAAGAGCAGCGTTCTCTTATCCATTTAATCTCCGATTAGATCAGCAATAAAACTGACAAACAAGCCATTAAACCCTACAAAGAACGACATTTAAGACTGAAGATCATTTATCATTTAGACCAGTGATTCCCAAACTGGGGTCCGCCGACCCCTGGGGGTCCAGAAGAAGACCCTAGGGGGTCCGCGACACAATGAAAAAAAATGAATATTTTTTTCAACTCAAAAAAAAAAAAAAAAAAAAAAAAAAAAAAAAAAAAAAAAATTGTGGCTGCTTAAAACAATTTTACTTTGTATTGAGTTGAGTTGAATGTAAAATTTAGGCCAAAAGGCCAAGCACTGGGACCTATGAGGTCATTCAGAGCTGAAATGGAAATTGACAGTAAAAGGTTTGAAAAGTGTAACAGGAGGAAGTCCTCGCAGTTGCACTATGAATTAAGTGTCAGGAGAGGGGGGAAAGTAAGATGAAGAAAGAGAATATGAAAGGAGGTACAGTAAAGGGAACGAAAGGGGTTGCAGCTAGGGGCCGAAGACACGCTGCAAAGAACCTTAATTAATACCTACAGTACAACGCATGAGGTTCACTGACGGCACAACCCACTATGGAATTTTACTTTGTACTGAATTTAAAATTAGCAATAAAAAACATTGAAAATATCTTATATATTTACATATACTTACTTTGAGCAGGAATATGCAAATATTAGATGTACTCCGTTGTATTGGGTATTTGGGTATCCGGGTATGGTAATGGTAACTTTTGATTAGCTGGGCTCCTCGGCTGGGACTCATCATATCTGGGGGTCCTTGGTGTGGTCAAGTTTGGGAACCACTGATTTAGGCAGAAGAATTTGTGTGAAGAATTTCACGTTGCACAGAAAAATGACACACATTTGATTTATCGAAACTGGAATTGGTATATAAAATTTAGGTCAAAGGCAAAGCGCTGGGAACTATGAGGTCATTCAGCACTGAAAGGGAAATTGTGCATAAAGACGATTTTAAAGGTGTTACAGGAGGAAAACCTCAAAGCAGTTGCACTATGCAACAGCTGTTAGGAGAGGGCGGGAAGTAAGATGGAGGAAAGAGAATATGAACGGAGGTACAGTAAAAGAAAGAATATGGGTTGCAACTAGGGGTCGAAGGGACACTGCAAAGAACCTTTCGTAATGTATACAGTGCACCGCGTGAGGTGCACTGACGGCTTTATCCTTAGGGGATTTGATTTTTTAAAGATTGACTTAAAGCCAAACACTTGTGGGCACTTTCAACCATTCACTTCCTTAGACAAGTAAAATAAAGTGCTGGAGTAGTTGGACAGCAAGTCTTTTAAAAAGGACGAGGAATGGAGATAAAGTAAAAGTCTAAAAGAGTTAGTTCTTGAAGGGCCGAATGTATGCTGCAAAATATCTTTAGTAATGCCGACAGTGTACCACATGAGGTCCACTAACGGTACTGCCACCTCTAAAGTTTTTTTTTTTTTATTTGATGCACAGAATGTGTTTTGAACTTGACGTGAAATTCACCTTTCCTCTTACTTCTGTTTCTAGACAAATTTATGACTCATGCATATTTCTGTTAATCGGCTCATCATCTGGGGATAATCATTATCTACGCGCTAATCTTAAGGCTTAATTCATGCTCTGGAGTCATAATAAGACTTTTACATATAACGTCTATGACATATGAGCCTTTTGTCACTAGGCTTTCAATTCGTCAACACAAATCAGCCGTCAATATGATCTTCATTACAATTCAGTTCATTCTTTTATACATCAGCTTTTGTCATGAACACTTTACACGGCATTACACATAGACAGACAGGCAGGCAGACAGTCCCTATCAGTCGTAATCAATGCTCCTTATCAGCCGGTTCCTCCTAAATATCTATACATATACAGTATCAACTTTCTCTCTATCCCACTGATACTCTTACACTCATACGAGTATTGACGACAACCTTTCCTTTCAAATTACACGTCACTCGGTAGCCATTTAGTCAGATATGGAATTTTAAAACTAATACACCACGGTGCAGATTAATGTATCACTCAATAGGAATTCATCGGAATGAGTAATCTTATAGGATATACTAAGAGACAGCCATACCGGACTATGGATGAAGCTGAGAAGACAGAATACTAAGAGAATCATTCAGACAATGGTAATCAAGTCACAGTTCTTTCAGTGGTGTTAGTTTAAATTAACACTTTGAAATCTAGTTCTATTCTTACTGATCTTAGAGTATGGCATTAAGAAAGCAATAACAAAATAAATTTTATTTGTAAATCTAACCAATCCTGTTTTCGAAGCAAAGACGTAAACAGAATTGTGTTTTCGCGGTTAGGCTACATTTTGTTTACTTCCGTATTTTGTACATTTTTGTCCCTGAAATTTTTTTTTTCTTTTGTGACGATCATCTACAATACGGATATACTTCTCAGGCAATTCATTGAATAGTTAATTTACATTCTTCATGAATAAAAAAAATGTGTAGCTATAACGAATGCTTTGTTATCTGTTATATCTGAGGACTTAGCATAATCAAATACGCAACTGTACGGCTAACTTGATGTTATGTTCTTCATTCACTGATTCCGTGACAATTTATCGTAATGGTAAAATGAATTACCAGGAAATGGAATGTCGAACGTATTAAATACATTTGTTGTATAAGTAGTGCACGATAAAAAAAAAGACGGCAATATAAACGACCTTGGGGCTATTGCGTAACCAGTCGAAGTTCGTACCAAGGTACCTACATTCTGAATACTTATCTAGGGCCAGCTGAACGACGGTAAATTACCCATAGACTATCTTACACATTCACCCACACCCACACGCATACACAGTAAAACACAGATACAAGGTGCATGATACACAGATTGTTTTTGGTGTTAAAAGAAATGTGTGCTTCTCTGACTCTCTTCCTATACAAAATCATAACTTGTCTATCTGGCCCAGCTTTTTAATCTGATCATCGTCTGGTGATGCCTCTCATGTTCAACATTCCTGATAAGAGATGACCTACTTGCCACTTTTCGGCAAGCTTTTCAAGATCGTCAATACAAATCTGTCGTCAATGTTAAGTCCATTTCATCAGGGTCAACTCTCTTATACACCAAATTACGCTATTTGCACTTAACGTGACAGACAAACAGACAGACAGACAGAGAGTCAGTCTAATAAGCATCTTATCACCTTATACAGTATCCCTCTCCTCTTTACACTGTTTAAACTCTTGATATAATATATGCATTATTAACAAGCTTCACTTTCCTAATCGTTTCTTCTATCTAACGTTTCTGTTTAGTATAGTATACTAAACTTTATAAAATAAAAACTGCTGAGGTTAGAGGGCTGCAACTTTGCATGTTTGATGATTGGAGGGTGGGTGATCAACGTACCATTTTGCAACCCACTAGCCTTGTTTACTTAAATTTAAATTCATCTGCATTTTTTAAATTTTCATTGTCTATTTGTTCAAATTTCTATCATAACGTAAAAGCATATTTTATCCAGGAGATAGCTTGAGAAGTTGGTGAATGAGTCCATTTCACAATAATAATAATAATAATAATAATAATAATAATAATAATAATAATAATCCCATTCTCTGTCGATTTCCGATAAACTCTACACGCCTGAATGTTTTGCTCCCTCCAGATTCGATTCTATCAAATGAATGAACCGCACCGCATTTTTTCGTCGCTTCACGTTTTAAGTTCACACCTGCACCAATCAATTCATTGAAATTGAATGTTCATGTCCGGATGCTTCTAATTATGGATGTCAGAATCGACAAGCGATAGAATGACGGGTTTTGTACGTCATGAAAAGAGAGCAGACATTTCAACTTTTATCTTCGTTTCTTGGTATGGTGTTTTTACGCTGCATGGAACCAGTGGTTATTCAGCAACGGGACCAACGGCTTTACGTGACTTCCGAACCACGTCGAAAGTGAACTTCTATCACCAGAAATACACATCTCTCACACCTCAATGAAATGCCCGAGAATCGAACTCGCGGCCACCGAGGTGGCATGTCAAGACCATACCGATCGCGCCACTGAGGGGCTCTTTTATCTTCGAAGGATGCATACAGTGTATTTCAAATCTTGCTAAAGAAGTATAAGATTAAATGAAAAATAAAACAAGTAAAAAATGCGACGAAGAAACCAGTTCTCTGTACAGCGTATATATAATGCTGTATGAAACTTTCAGCCACGACTCATCAAATTCTTACCAGTGGCCCACGAAACTTTCAGCCACGGCCCGGTGGTGGTCTCTGTTGTTGGCATCTATAGCAGTGTCAGACGCACGATCATGGCTAACTTTAACCTTAATGAAATAAGTTAAGTATATCTTAGTTTTACCAGACCACTGTGCTGATTAACAGTTCTCCTAGGGCTGGCCAGAAGGATTAGATATTTTTACGTGACTAGGAACCAATTGGTTACCTTGCAACGGGACCTACAGCTTATTGTGGAATCCGAACCACATTGTATCGAGAAATGAATTTCTATCACCAGAAATAAATTCCTCTGGTTCCGCGTTGGCCGAGCCGAGAATCGAACTTTGGACCAACGGGTTGGTAGCCGAGCGCGAAATACACTCGGCCAACGTGGAACTAATTCATGGAATAAAAACTACTGAGGCTAGACTGCTGAAATTTGGCATGTTGGATGATCAACACCAATTTGCGACCCTCTAGCCTCAGTAGTTTTTAAGATGAGAGAGCGGACGGACGGACTTACTCAAAAGCCATCTCAATAGTTTTCGTTTACTGAAACCTAAAAACCCAGAACGTAAAAATGCAATTACTCTTTCAGATATCAAAGCTGCATGAAGTGACCTCCCAATCCTTTACGTTAAGCCAACAACCGAAAGTCAAGTCCCTGCCGCTGAATCTTAATCCTGAGAAGCATAAAAAATAACGAACTGATACAGGATGCTTTTCGATAACTCAAACAATAAAAACAGTAACCAAAGAACAAGCGAGCGATTTTGGTATAAGACGTTGTCAGAGACTGAAACCTACATTCCAGAAATATTCGTCATCACAAGAGGACAAAAATCGTTAGGCGTAGTCACGGCTTTTTATGCGACTGTCAGAATAATCCACGTAAGCTAACGCACGCTCCTAAAGGAAAGATTTTTTGGCACGAAACGACGGATGGCCGGTATGGATTCTTTTGTTAATTTGAATTGATACTAATCCCTTCAATGCACTGATACTGTCAAAGTAAAGAGAGTAAACGAGATACCTCTGCTTTCACCGTATAACACCAGTTTGATCCAAAAGGTTGAATAGCTGTCATGGAGCCAATAATGTTTTATGCATGGAAAGGAAAGCTTTGCCGCGTTGCTGCGGAATAATAATCTACCGTTCGGTCATGGCGGGTTATTTTCCACTAGGAAACAATAAAAAAGTGAACATCAATGCCGTGCCATTTAAACTGACAAAATGGTAAACGAAAGTAATTGGTCATAAATTGCTGCCGTTTCTTCCTACGGCAATAAAACAAAAACTATTTATTTCACTGATAACTACGAAAAATCTATTCTATATCATCCTATCAATACGAACGATAATGACACAACCAACACCGTGGCACTCCATATCACTGAAAAAATCCATAAAACAAAAAAACATCTACTACAAGCAATCATTAACCGCACCCCCGCACATCCATTGCCTCACGACTCGTCGGCCAAAACTCGACGTGGCTGACAACGAGATGTTTACACTCTTCGACGCTCGTGCATGACTCGACTCGATCATCAGTCACGAAAGCCGCGATCGCCACAGTCATGTGAACCGCATCTACTGCACACACAGCAGTGCTTTCATGTCATTAGCCACGGAAGGTGATCGCCAACACCATGGAGACTCAGCGCCTCTCGAATGAAGAGAGTCTTTGACGAAGGCGCATTATTATGCGACCTATTGTGTGGGATGCTGCAACTGGCGAATATTGCCGTGTTCCAATGGAGGCATCTGCGAATGTAGTTGTCCGCCAAACAGAGGTCTCTTTCAACTGAAGAATAATTTATCTTTTATGCCCACATTCCCGACGCTGATTGGCTGGAGGACAGAAGAAGATTGGCTAAGAGCCTGAATTCACGGCGCTAATTGGCCAGTCAAAAAAAAGCACAGAAAACAGAGTTGATGCAAAGGAGATGGAAAACAAATGTGTCGTAATTTGCCTAATGTACGTTGATAATCATGAAAGTGAAGGCTTCTTAAAATAGTTCTTTAATGACGGGAGAAATTTGCTCCAAAACATACTAATGAACCAATGAATGTTATTAAATATATCTCTCTATATATATACATACATACACACACACACACACACACACACACACACACACATATATATATATATATATATATATACATATATATATATATACACACACGAGTATATATCTGTGTGTGCGTATGTGTGTATGTATCATTAGTAAATATATATATATATATATATATATATATATATATATATATATATATACACATATACACACGAACATATAAACCCAGTACAAGACTTCCAAGAATATTCGTAAATCGCTCGCACTTGTCCCTTGCCTTGTGCAACACTTGTTGGAATCTAAACGTTTCCGTTAAAACCGGTTTGAGGAATTTGATCCTCGAAGACGATGTTTCGTTTTAGTAATTTATCAAGAAAAGAATATTAACAAGATTACATCATATATATATATATATATATATATATATCTATATATATATATATATATATATATATAAACATTAAACAAATGGTCCAATGCCTAAAATTAAAAAAATTCCTTAATTTTCCGAATGATGATAGTAATAGTAGTATATAGAGTTTAGGCCAAAGGCCACACACTATGACCTATGAGGTCATTCAACGCTGGAAAGGAAATTGAGCGTAAGTAGGGTTGAAAGGTGTAACAGGAGGAAAACTTCGCAATTGCACTATGAAACAATTGTTAGGACAGTGTGTACAGCAAGATGGAAGAAAGAGAAAATGAATGGTGGCACAGTACAAGGAATGAACGGGATTGCAGCTATGGCCCGAAGGGACGTCGCAAAGAACCTATAGTAATGCCTACAGTTCACCCCGTGAGATGCACTGACGGCACCGTGGAGGGCACTACCCACCTACAGAGCGAATGGTGATCGATTGCTAAGCAGCTCTGACGTCAATATACATTTCAGGATATTTTGTTCATGATCTATTTGTATGTTTTAAAGTATCCGGAATCTTACCTACGTATAATCTTTTGATGAAAAATATATTTCGCTTATCTCTGCACTTTTGATAAAAAAATATATTTTGCTTATCTGTACACTTTTAATAAAAAAATATGTTTTGCTTATCTCTACACTTTGATAAAAAAAAATATATTGCTTATTCTACACTTTTGATAAAAAATATATTTTGCTTATCTCTACACTTCTGATAAACAATATATTTTGCTTATCTACACATTTTTTATACAAATATATATATATTGCTTATCTCTACACTTTTAATATGTAATTAAATATTAATATATATATATATATAATATATATTTGCTTATTCTGTACGCTTTTTTGATAAAAAAATATATTTTGCTTATATCTACACTTCCTGATAACTTATTTTTTTTGCTTACTTTTGATACAAAATTATATTCTGCTTATCTCTACACTTTTGATACACAATTATATTTTGCTTATCTCTACACTTTTGATACAAAATTATATTTTGCTTATATCTACAATTTCGATACAAAATTATATTTTGCTTATCTCTACACTCTTGATATATATATATATATATATATATATATATATATATATATATATATATATATATATATATATATATATTGCTTATCTGTACACTTTTGTATAAAAAAAAATATATTTTGCTTATATCTACACTTCTGATAAACAATATTTTTTCGCTTATCTCTACACTTTTGATACAAAAATATATTTTGCTTATCTCTACACTTTTGATAAAAAATATATATATTGCTTACCTCTGCACTTTTGCTAAAAAATATATTTTGCGTAGCTGTAAAATAATAAACTTTTCCCCAAAAGGTTTGGAACAGTTTTCCGATTATTATGTCAGTCTATCGAGTTTTGTTTAAGATAACAAATACTCTGCTTAATCCCTCCCCAACTTCCCCCCCTCACAAAAATAAAAAGATATTAAACACTCCTTGCAAACCCATGAAAAAAAATTCCACAAAAATGTTGAAAAGTCTTTTCTTGATCATAACGTACCTACATATTCCTGAGGAAGCGAGCATTCTTCGATTACCCACTCAAAATGACACACATTTTTAGGCGCTGGCATGTTCGAAAATAATTGTCAATTTGTATCAACAGCATTTGGAGATGACGGAGTTTTTCGTTATCATTTGACCAGTTGAACTGAATTGAACTGAATATAGAATTTAGGCCAAAGGCCAAGCACTTGGACCTATGAGGTCATTTAGCGCTGAGACCGAAATTGACAGTAAAAAGTTTGATAAGGGGTAAGAGGACGAAAACCTCAAAGCAGTTGCACTATGAATCAATTGTTAGGAGAGAATGGTAAGTATGAGGGATCAGAAGCATGGAATCTATTTAAGTCTTGTGTTTTTATGAGATCAATAACCGGTTTTTTGTTATCACTTCGTGTGCATGTATACACACACATCAGACATAAATGCGTGCGTGTATAATCAACTCTGTTCTGAAAGAAACTTCTGGAAGAGGATGTTCGTACCTCATTTCCTTTTCTTGAAAAATTATCATGAAACTCCGACCTGATTTCGAACAAAAGCCCACAAATGTACGATATTATTTGCTTATGCTCTAATTATTGTGTCTGCATACTGTGCAGATGATTATTGTGTAAGCCAACCTGTGTTCTACAAATTTTTATGCTCTCTCTCTCTCTCTCTCTCTGACCCGGTTTAAAACACAAATTAGGCCATCTTTACCTTGTCTTCTAATTATGTCTACATTCTGTGCAGATAACTATTGTGTAAGCCCACCTATGTTCTACAAATTTTTATGCTCTCTCTCTCTCTCTCTCTCTCTCTCTCTCTCTCTCTCTCTCTCTCTCTCTCTCTCTCTCTGTTTGTACTTTTTGTACACTTTGGAAATTTCAGCGCTTCAATTCGTGCGTATGTTTCTCAGTGAGTACACACACACACACACACACACACACACACACACACACACACACATATATATATATATATATATATATATATATATATATATATATATATATATATATATATATCCTAGATGAGGAGGTATATAAAGCTAAATGGATATGAACTAATATATATATATATATATATATATATATATATATATATATACATATATATATATATATGTATATAGTATATATGTATATATGTATATATATATACATATATATATGTATATATATATATATATATAGATATATATATATATATACATACATACACATAGTTCAGATCCATTTTAGTTTTATATATCTCCTCATCGAGGTCTTACCTAACGACCTCATCCCCGACAGGATAAGAAAAAAAAAGATTACGTAAAGGAACAACCAATGAATGCTGCCCTGCATCGCCCAACGAGACGCAAAACCTCCTGCTTCTGTCATTTGTCATTCTGTCGCACGCCCGTCTCAGGAGGACGAGTCAGCTGGCCGGGAGACAGACAGAGGCCCTCCTTGTTGCCAACCAAGCTACATCTCGTGTTGCAACGGTTTGAATGCTATATTTGTATATCTATTTATTTTGGGAAGAGGGAGTTTCTGCGCTGTTTTCTGTCGTCAGAGAATTGACAGATTGCTGTGAATATCTTATCTTTGTTTAAAGATGTGTGGACATACCGATTATAACTGTGGAGCAACAGATCTACTGTTATGTATACGTACATATATTTAAACAAAAATCCGTACAGATAGCTTTCGGGAATCTGTTCGACTCCCTTTTCAAAGGGGATTGAAAACGGGACTCGAAGATTCCCGAAAGCTATCTCTACGGATTTATCTCCATTTTACGAGTCATGCTACTATGAGTCATTTTTAATCATAATAGTTTTATATGATTAAATATGAAGTTTTCTGGAATTTTTAATATAACTAGATAACAAGATTACTGTTGATTTTTGTTTTTCTAGGTTGACGGTAGTTTGAAAACCGCCAAGTTCACTAGTTTGGGAGGTGAATCCATGATTTAAAAAATCTGATGGCTTCACATTATTATTTCTAAAAACGGCTTGTAATAATAATAATAATAATAATAATAAAAATCAATAATAATAAAATAATAATAATTAATAATAATCATAATAATAATAATAATAATAATAATAATAATAATAATAATAATAATTATGGTGAAGAAATCTACAGTGGTGTAGAGGAGAATCGAGCAAGTTCTCGAAAGCTCTCGCTTGTAGATAGGTATAATATTATATATATATATATATATATATATATATATATATATATATATATATATATATATATATATATTAGGTACACCACTGAACATTTCCTCACCATTTAGTGACTCATGCTATTATGAGATTTTTTATGAATAATAATAATAATAATAATAATAATAATAATAATAATAATATCATAGTCATCAAAGTCATTAACGATTTCTCTCTCTCTCTCTCTCTCTCTCTCTCTCTCTCTCTCTCTCTCTCTCTCTCTCTCTTACTTGAAGCGAGCTTTCGTCTGGAGCTACCAGACATCCTCTAGACAAGGAAGCTAATAATAATAATAATAATAATAAAGTCGATTCAACATAAACACTGGATTCTTCACGCTGAAAAAGGAATCATGCCAATAACATCACTATACTAAATTTTCCTCCCTTGAATGCAGTTGTCAGGAGCTGCCATGGTGGCGTTTCTGCACAGCTGCCTAATTCGAGTTAATTGCAGAATTATATGTGTCGTTAAATAGCGCTTTCAGATTTCCCCTTTCTGTCCGTTAAGTTTGCTGATACGGTACCTCATACGAGTGTGCCGTCGAAACACATTCCGTGTTTAGAGACATTACTGATTTTATCCTATTTTCATACGAGTGTATCGTCTAGAGACATTGCTGATTTTATCCGATATTCATACGAGTGTTCCGTCGAAACACATTTCGCCTTTAGAGACATTACTGATTTTTTATTCCCATTTCAAATCACCTTTTATTACTACAATAATACTCTTACTGTTGTGGCTTCGTCGAACTCTATGGTAGTGGTGTGCGAGTAAGTTATGCCTTTCAACATGCCCATTCCCAAACTTTCTCCATCAAAACCACTGCCTAACGTTTCCTACTGCCTAACTCTGTTCTACCCAGTGATGTAACTTTAAACAAGAAAATGATTTACCTTAAATATTTTAGTCAACGGTTTTCCAGAATAAATAAATATATAAATGAATAAATAAATAAACAAATCCAAGAACGGCATAAAATATCGATAAATATGGGTTTAATGAAACAGAAGTACCAAAAGACAAGCAAAAACAAACATATGGACTCATTGCGTAACTTATGCCTTTAATAGACACACGAGAAGGAACACGACAGCCACAACTCAATGCCGCCACCAGACGACGTACGACGTTACCGAGGATCCTGAGAACACGACTTACATGACGCATCATGACAATAGTAAGCAGCTTTCGCTATGCAGGCATTTATGTAGATTGTTTCCAGACGAGAAATAACGAGTTGTACATGGGCCGAATAGAGATTTCTGTACAACGTATAATACTGTGTGAAACTCTCTGCCGTGGCCCATGAAACATTCAGCTTTCAGCCACGGCCCGGTGGTGGCCTGTGTTTTTGGCACCTTGAGCAGTGCCAGACGCATGATCATGGCTAATTTTAACCGTAAATAAAATAAAAACTACTGAGGCTAGAGAGCTGCAATTTGGCCTGTTTGATGATTCGAGGGGGGATGGTCAACATATCAATTTGCAGCTCTTTACCCTAAGAAGTTTTTAAGATCTGAGGGGGAGAGGAAAAGTGTAGATGGACAGACAAATAACCATCTCAGTACATTACGTACTTTTACAGAAAACTGAAAGGTACAGTTCAAATTGCTATATCGTCCGTTGAAATTATCATGATACGAACAGAAATTAAATCAGCAATCTGGTGCACATTCTGTTATGCAGTGCGCCTTCAGTTCTGGCAATTAATATTAAAAATCCTTCGATCCAAGATGGTATCATTCGGAATAACTGAATGAAACATTTTACTTGCCTGCCACACCAAAAATTTAGTTCAGCTACGACGCATCAACCAGAGGTTTACCCATCAAATCTAAAAACTCATCTATCAAACTTTTATCAGTGGAATTCCATGTGCTAAGAACACAGCATGTTTCATTGCTTTTGTTTAAATTCTCTTTAAACTAAACATTTCCCAGCTACCTTCTCGCTACGTGTAAGCATAATGATATAAAGGAAGCGTCATTAACGTCTTAATGATCCGCCAGAACGTATATTTATTCTAAAGATCTCATAGTAAGCGAAATTCTGGAACTGAATTATTCAGAAATGGTAGGTTACACAAGTTTTTATAGAAGAGAGAGTTGATTTAGGACTAGTCACAGCACAGGGTCTTACCCAAAGGAGGCTAAAGAGAATAAATAAGAAGCCTGGCGTGGACCTATCGATCCAAAACGAACCGATATGAATTAAGCCTTTGAGGAAGATATGAAATGACATGATATTCAGGTTTCATGTATCTTAATTTATCATTCCATAGCCTTCCAAGGCGACGATAAGGGTCTCAGAAATTCCTCCACCCTTGTCTTGCCTGCACTTTGTCTACCGCACATCTTCACTCATCTCCAGCCTCCCAACTCAAGTTCTCGTTTAAGTAGTTGTTGTTCTTCCTTCTATTGATTTATATATTTGTTTATTTTATCTTGAGAGTCATTTTTACATATATGTAAAAATGACATGTGTATCTTTTACGCCCGTTATTATACATTTATATTCTTCTTTCCATTTTTTTTAACAGGGACACTAACGACACGAACAATTTCTATGACTGTAGGCTAGCAACCAATTCTAAAACACATTTTCATAATTCTCTAAAATTTATGGGCCTACACTTCCTCTCTTTCTTTATACACATGTGTATGTGTGTGTGTGTGTGTGCGCGCGCGCGTTCTTGGAATAACAGTGGCGTACGTGAAGTTACATAAAAGCGTTCATCCATGCAATACCTCTAAGCAATAAATTAACGTTGATAATTATACTGTCTATGTCCCCTTATTTAAACGGAAACTGGCTTTGCAGTTACTGATGCATATGGGGATATTGGCTAATGATAATTCGGGACGGACGTGAATTTCTTGATTACAAATATCAATAAGATAACACAGTAAGCTCCTGATAACTGGAAAGGGAGCATTGGAAAATATACGGTTGGGAAAGTGGCCATGTGGATAATGCAGCAGGGTTGTGGCTTGTGAGGGGGGGGGGGGGTAGACCATGGCCACCCATTCTATATCGAATGTCACAGATGGTGTCACGAGATACGATCGGGGCTGCAAAATATAAACGGTACAATATGCCTTTTTATGCAGAACATGTATGAAAAAAGCAAATCGGGAACAAGACGTACAGCAAGTCTTGTTACCCAATGGACATACTGGACCAGTGGTTCTTAACTTGGGGGGCGTCAGCAATTTCCAGGGGAGGCGCGAGCCCTTGGGAAAAATGAAAAAAAAAACATTCTCTAATTATATTCGTTCTTCTCTTAACAAGAATGAGGAACTAATATTCAGAAGTTTATGAAAAAATGCAAAAGTGTCGCCTTATAACATTATTTCCTAGAACCTACTACTTTAGTTAGGCTCGTTGGGCTTAACGGGTTTTGTAATGATTGACCTCCCTTCCTATCCTTCGATACCCCTTCTCTTTCTCATTTTTTTTTATTTTCCTTTAAATTTTACTCACAGATGCAAGGGGGGGGGGGGGAGGCGTGAAAGAAAGGACCAACTCTTAGAGGGGGCGTGGTAATAAAAACAGGTAACTGAGAGGCAGTAAGAAGCAAGCAAAAAATGCGCAGGTTTCTCCGGCGCAATCGAGCTTTCTGTATAGGATAAAATGCAAACTCTCACCCACGACCTATGAAACTCTCTGCCAAGGCCCGGTGGTGGCCTGTGCTGCTGGCACCTACAGCTGTGCCAAACACGATCATGGATAAATTTTACCTTAAATAAAATAATAACTATTGAAGCTACAGGGCTGCAATCTGGTATGTTTGATGATTAGAGGGTGGATGATAACATACCAATTTGCAGCCCTTTAACCTCAGTAGTTTTTAAGGTCTGAGGGTGGCAAGAAAAAGTGCGGATGGACGGACAAAGCCACTCAATAGTTATCTTTTACAGAAAACTAAAAAGGCAGAAACACCAACATGGATGAAATGGAAAGAGATTATTGAACACAGATAAATAATTGCATCAAGTCACTCAACAAGGAAAAAATGACTGAAGACTATAGGCTATAAGGCAAATACTGCCCTATACAACAGATATGGACAGTTAAAAATTAAAAATGATTTTGAACAGGTGTGGCTACAAATGCCCAAGGTTCATGGTTCGAGTATTGTGGGAAGACCATAATACAAACTGACATTTCCAGAGGCTAAGCACTGGACGGAGACCTTAAAAACTGCGATTATATGGGCAGGGTCATATAATTCCCTTTCTTTGAATGCAATTCTTAAAATATAGCCATAGATGCTCTGAAAATCCTGGTCGAGGACTATATTGCCTCACCGTCAGAGCCCAGAGGAAACGTAACTAAATGAAAATTTCTACACGGGCAGAATATTTATATCGGGTTCCTCTTGGTCTGACAACTTGATCAATCTGGTTTGTTGCGGTTATGATGTCCTGCCCATCAGCTGCTCAGTGGCGGTGGTTGTGGTGAGGAGAGGGGGGGGGGCGTGAGGGGGGGAAGAAGGGGGGGGCGGTGAAGGAAGACTGTCATCCTGAGTGGGGTGTGGATCAAGACGGTCAAATATTTGGCTTCCCCTCGGTCTAAGGACAAAAATCTGGCTTTCCGGACGTATCTGGAAAGCTTAGTTTCTCAAGGAACATGGCTGGAATTTAACTGATCTATTACAAGAGTTGTTTCCAGCTACCGTTGCTATTGAATTAATTAAGTCCGCCCTCCATTAGCCTGAGGCTCTGTACATTATTGCTTTTGTATAAAAGTTCGGTTTCAGTCAAATTCATTCCCAAAAATGTGTGTGGCTGAAGCTTTATATCTGATGGTGGTTTCGAGATTTCTTTAGGCCTCCCCAACTTAAGCCAAAACGCAGTTGTTACAACCTTTTCATTCATTTTTCCCAAATTTGCTTAACAAGTAGATTTACTGATGGTATTCGCAAAATGAATAACACATTTATGTTGTTTATCATCAACATTTTTGGTGACATCTAATTTACTGTGACGGGGTAATTAGTATATAATTTTCTCTACGTTAACCGTTTTTTTTTTCTTTTTTTTTAAGCCGTCGAAATTGTAAATACGCCTTACCTTTTATAAGAGCACTTCCCAAGTCAAAAAGTCTAGGGCTTCTAAGATGACACGAAGCTATTCCTTTTTTGAAGATCGCATTATGGTAGGAAATGTAATGAATGTACGAATGTGTATGTGTGGATTTACGATACACTTACGTTTTGAAGCCCGTCTGACTTATTTGCTTTTTTTTTAACTGATGCATGTAACAAGGGGAGGATGTTGTTTTGTGAATTGTATTGAAGGTTCTTCACAATTTAAGACATTTAAGAATGAAATGAAAATCTTCTCTATCCACTTCCAGTAAGACGAAAACATCATCTGCATATCGTTGTCATTATATTATTAATTTGATATCTAAGCTGGTAAAAAGAGATGCTTAAAAAATATTCCATGCACTGATTATACTAAATAACTAAACTTTCACAGATACGCCAGAGAAGGACCAAGGGAAAGACAAATACTTGATAGACTAGATCCACGCCCAAGGATAAGGGGGGGCCCCTCAGGGCATAAGACAACCGGAGCAAACCAGATTGGTCAAGTTGTCAGTCGATCAAGCAGGAACCTGATAGAAATATTCCTTCCACGTAGAAATTTTTACTTATGAAAATCAGCCCTTGTAAAGCTTAAGGATTTTCTATGTATCTTTTATCAAGACTTTACACTCAAAAGAGTCTCGTTCTTCAAAGTCTTCACTATCTGGACTTGTAATGAGATGAGGAAGATGAGTAGTACTAGTTTGCCCGAAAAATAGTCGATATACAAGTAGCAGCACGTAGACCAATAGGAAAGATGAAATCATAAATAAGCTAATATAATGACTTTAATAAAGTGGCAATTCAGGCAGAATGCACACATGACAGAAGAACAGAGGGGGTAATTTGTTTCACATCTGATTCTGTTATTAATGATTATGATGCTGCTGTTTGCACAGAGAAATAAACATACAAAAGAACAGTTCTTTTCATAATAAACATTACATAGTTCTTATCATTCGAAGCACCAAAAATCGCAAACTTAACTACGAAGAAATAAAAACTCAATCACAATTACTGCAATAACCTCAAAATCTTAATGGGTGCTAAAACGTATTGAGCATTTAAATCAACAGACTAAGAATAAATTATGAAAGTAAACGGTTAACTGATTGACTTTATGAAACATGGTGTTGTAACGATTCCAAGACAAATGATCCTCTACGCTCAAGTGAGTACAAACAGAAGAATAACAGACATTTTTCCTCAAAAGAAGGAAAACGAATTTAGGACACGTAGTACCGAGGAACAGAAACCATAAAAACTACGCTTTCAGATAATATCGAGGCACAATGTGAACAATACGACAATGGCTTAAAAAAAATCAGTATTGTTTGGATAGTGTAGAGTCAAAATGGGAGATCCTTCCCGATGCCTAACCAAAAACAAAACAAAGGAGGAGGGTGGGCGGGGGGAGGGACGCATAGTTGCTACTTATCGATTTTGTAGCTAAATTCAGCGACTTTTTCCATCTTTCGTTGACTTTTTGTTTCATTTAGCTACTTAGCGACTATTTTTTTCTACATCGTTTTCATCGGTAAATTCATGTTTTAATTTTCTCTCTCTCTCTCTCTCTCTCTCTCATCAGCTTGCCACAAAATTATTGGAAAAGCAAATCCACAGTTATGTAAATGTACATATATCTAAATTTAAAACTAAAGATAGCTTTCGGGAATCTGTTCGGTTCCCCTTGTCTTGAGTAACTGTTCAAGGTAATAGGAAATCAATTTGGTAATTGCTTACTTGATATTTTGCTGAATATGCTGTTAGGGTCAATGATGGCATTTCGCTTTCATTACAAACACTACTTGTTTATCCCTTCATTATACAAGGGTCCAAAGAAACTAGAATACTCTCGTGGGCGCTGTTTCACTATTCACTAAGAGACCCTAATTATCCCAGGGTATATCCTATAATCATTTTTATTGTACGGGGTGTTACGTAATCTATACTCGGTTTTTTTCCATCTGTCCATCCGCCTGTGGTGTTTGCGCATGGTAACACTGCGTCCCGGCCTTTAGATAGTTACATTCAGCTTACATCCAACAATAATAACAATATCCTATTTCGAATATTAACGGTGTAATTCGCATACAGTAAATTATTAAAACACTTTCAGTTGCAAATGTACACCCAGATATGCTTTTATTTACCTAAAACTTACACATAGCGTAACTAATTAAAGCCCAGGACGCAGTGTTACCATACAAAAACACCACAGGCGGATGGACAGATGGAAAAAAACAGTATAGTTCTTCATAGCCACATGATATTAAATTGTGTCTCCACTATTTCATTCAGAGAAATATATTTGCAGAAAATTTTGTTGTTTTAGTTTCTGGAGCGTAAAATAATAAGTCTGCCACATTACCAGTCGGTAGATTTATTCCTGTTGCCTTTGCAGACTGTATCTACCCAGCATTTATTTAGTGTAATCTGATTGACCCATATTACATCAAGGTTGGCAATTGAACAGGCTTCTGTGTTCATCACGTCTCATCTCGCGTAAGAATTTATATTGTAGTTCTTCCTCTTATTACATCACTCCTCGCTATCTAGAACTTCCATCCATTTATGGTTCCAAATTTGAATCCTATCTTATGCATAGCTTTTCTTAATGACTCCTTACATCGACTGAAATTTGAACTCGCTTTCATTTGTAATATAATTTTCTCCTTGGAGAAATATTAAGAGACATTATACGGAACTTCATTTGTTTGAGGGCTGATGGCTTTGTTTTTTGGAGATGTCCATTGTTCTTTGTGTTGAATGTATTAAATGGGTTAATCCAAGGCTACGGACCTAAAACTAGTATAATTTTCTTCCTCACCATCGCCTTAGGGTGAACGCAGATGTGGCAGCACGTGTGTCTTAATTAATATTCTTTTTCTAAAACTGCCATCAATTATAAAAATGTGTATTTCTTAAATAAGACAGTTTTTTTAAGACTCGAAAGGGTCTTCAATAGCCCTATTTGCACATGTCTTTCACCCTCCCCAGATCTTCCTTCGACCAATAAAATTCAATAAACAGTGGCGGTCTGGTACAAACGACAATGTATCTTTTAAAGTCTGTAGACCAAGTTATTTAATAGCCATTTATTTTCTCTAGCAATACCCTACGATAAAGCGCAACTGCTGTCATACGAATGGCGTATCGCTGAAAGATTTAAAGAAGCGCAATGGCTGTCCTATTTCACAAAGTGATGATAATTTCTGGGGCACTGGATCGCCACTTTTAAAGTTGACTTTTTGTATTGTATCTACAGAGGAAAAAAAAACACAGAAAGATTCTACAACTCGACGACACGGCCATTTCAGAAGAGCAACAGTACGACCAAGTCAGTGACTCAAATAATTCAGTTATGGTGAAAATCATACACTTTGGAATATTAAACAAGTTATAAAATAAGGTCGTAAAAAGTCACATTAATTTATGGTGGCCTGGGAAAAGTTTTCAATATTTGTTAGGGGTCATTATCTTTATGATATTTACAGTCTTTTGTTTATATTTATACGGAAATCCCCAACGAGTTTGTACTAAACACACCACAAAGGTGGATACATACCGGGTTTTAAAAAAACCCCAATGGGCTTGTACTAAACATACCACAAAGGTGGATACATACCGGGTTAAAAAAATTCCCAACGGGCTTGTACAAACACACCACAAGGTGGAATACATACCGGGTTTAAAAAAAAAACCCAATGGGACTTGGTACTAAACATACCACAAAGGTGGATACATACCGGTTCTTTTTTAAAAAAAAACCCATTAGGCTTGTACTAAACACACCACAAAGGTGGATACATACCGGGGTTTTTAAAAAAACCCACTGGGCTTTGTAATAAAACATACCACCAAAAGGTGGATACATATCGGGTTTTAAAAAAAAAAACCAATGGGCTTGTACTAAACATATCACAAAGGTGGATACATACCGGGTTTTAAAAAAAACCCCAATGGGCTTGTACTAAACATATCACAAAGGTGGATACATACCGGGTTTTAAAAAACCCCCAATGGGCTTGTACTAAACATACCACAAGGGGGATACATAATGGGTTTTAAAAAACCCCAATGGGCTGTACTAAACATATTCACAAAAGGTGGATACATAAAGGGTTTTAAAAAACCCCAATGGGCTGTTACTAAAATATCACAAAAGGGGGATACATACAGGGTTTTAAAAAAACCACAATGGGGCTGTACTAAACATACCACAAAGGTGGATACATACCGGTTTTTAAAAAACCCCAATGGGCTTGTACTAAACATATCACAAAGGTGGATACATACCGGGTTTTAAAAAAACCCCAATGGGCTTGTACTAAACATATCACAAAGGTGGATACATACCGGGTTTTAAAAAAAAACCAATGGGCTTGTACTAAACATATCACAAAGGTGGATACATACCGGGTTTTAAAAAAAACCCAATGGGCTTGTACTAAACATTACAGGGTTTTAAAAAAATCACCATGGCTTGTACAAAAACTATAACAAGGTGGATAATACCGGGTTTTAAAAAAAACCCCAATGGTGTACTTACACATACCCAAAGTGAGATAAATACAGGGTTTTTTAAAAATCCCCCCCCAAGTGGAAACTTGTACGAAACATAAACCGGGTTTTAAAAAATCCCCAAATGGGTGGTACAAAACATATCACACAGGTGGCTACCTACCGGGTTTTAAAAAAACCCAATGGGCTTGTACTAAACATATCACAAAGGTGGATACATACCGGGTTTTAAAAAAAACCCAATGGGCTTGTACTAAAGTTCCAATGGTGCACAACCGGCGGCCCGCGCCGCATGCGGCCCCCAGTGAAGCACATGGCGGCCCTCGAAGTTATCATAGAAAGCACAATATATCACTCTGTACAGTAAAAGAAAATAATAAATATAAACATATTACTCCGTCTTATGATATAATTACAAATAGTAAAAATGTACTATATAACACACACACACACACACACACACACATATGTATGTATGTACGTATATGTCTGTGCATATATAAACACACACATATATATATATATATATATATATATATATATATATATATATATATATATATATATATATATATATATATATATGTATGTAGTGTCTATGTATGTACATATATATATATATATATATATATATATATATATATATATATATATATATCTATATATATAATATATATATATATGATATACTATCTATATATATATATAATATATATATATATATAATAGGTACATACATAGACATACATAGATATATATATATATATATATATATATATATATATATATATATGTATATAGTATTATTCTTTGTGTTTTCGTGTTATTGTAAAATTATCTCGTTATCTATAATCAGTTCATTCACTAAATTCATAATTTCATCACCATCCTCGAACACGAAGCAGTCGAGACAAGAGGTGAACGCGCCTTATGGCTTGTAGGCAGCCATACGCGTTCACCTCGTGTAGACCGTTGTCTAGACGGGAGAAACCTCGTTGTTGTGAAGGGAAGGTAACCACCTGAAGTTATATCTAAATTAATATTTATCATAATTTTGAATACTATTCTCTTTTTAAACAGATGCGAAACCTGTTTTTGTTTTTCTTGTTTTTCTTTTCTTATTGTATTTTACATTCATAATTATGGTTCCTAATACATCTAAATTCCAGTTTAAAAAGTTTGTAAAATGATTTTTTTGGCAACCTTCCAAGTTAGCCAATTTGTCTGAGCTCCGATAGTTTCTTTGCAGTCTAAAATAGGAGATATTGCTACAAGGCCAGGCATTTATCATTGTAGTGTTTTCAGATTAATTTTGCTTAGCTACTATGGCTTCTGGTACTTCTGTGGACAAAAACTCAAGTCGAAAAAGAAAGCTTGAAGATGAACATAGAAAATTTCAAGAAATATGGACAGGATAAATATTTCTTTTGTGGAAAACAGTGAAAACAAAAAAATCATTTGCTTGATATGCCAGAATAGTGTGGCCGTTTGTAAGGAATACAATTTGCAAAGGCATTATCTGACAAAGCACAAGCCTTATGAAAAATTTGTTGGTGATCTAAGAAAGCAGAAAATTAAATCACTAATGCAAGGTTTTCATGTGCAGAAAAATATGTTATCAGAAAAAATAAAGAGGCACAGGACGTAACAGAAGTGAGTTATGAAATTGCAAACCTGATTGCTAAACATTCCAGGCATTTCAGAGGGGGATTTCATTAAAAAGTGTATTCTACTTGCTGCTCAAACTTTCTCCAGATGTTTTGAAAAAGTTTGAGAATATCAGTTTGAATCGTATGACAGTGCAACGGCGTATTGTTGATTTGTCGGGTGATATAGTAGACCAGTTGAAGGAGAAAAGTAAACAATTTGTGTACTTCTTTCTAGCCACTGATGAATCTACTGATGTTACATCTACGGCTCAGCTAAGTGTATTTGTACGTGGTGTGACAGAGGACTTTTCTATGCATGAGGAACTCGTAGGGCTCAGTTCATTGAAGGGGCAGACAAACTGGTAGTGATTTACTTAATGGACTTTTAGAACAAATTTCAGTAATTGAGTTAGATTTGGACAAGTTAGTAGGAATATCAGCTGATGGGGCTCCTGCAATGATAGGCAAGCAGAATGGATTGGTGCAGCTATTGATTAAACACCTTGGAGAGCGAAAATGTGAACTGAAACAATTTCATTGCATAATACATCAACAAAATTTGTGTGGAAAAGAACTGGACTTTGATCATGTAATGAAAATTGTAGTTTCTACAGTCAATTTTATCAAGTCACGCTCAGCTTTGCATCACCGGCAATTCAAGCAATTTCTTGGTGAAATTGAAGCAGAATATGGCGATTTAGTGTTTTTCACTCAAGTAAGGTGGTTAAGCAGGGGAAATACGCTGAAAAGATTTATCAGTCTTCTGGATGAAATTGAGATATTTCTTAATGAAAAGAATAAGATGGTACCAGAACTTACAAATGCTGACTGGCTTTGTGATTTGTCATTTCTTGTAGATCTCACAAGTCATTTAAATAACTTGAATCATAAACTTCAGGGGAATAACCAACTTATTTCTCAGCTAGCCAATTATGTGACAGCTTTCGAACAAAAACTAAAATTGTTTCAGTTACAGATAGTTAAAGGAGAGTTAGGACACTTCCCAAATTACAAACTTATGTGTGAGAAACACAAAGTATGCAATAGACATGAATATTATGCAGCAAAATTAGGAAAACTTTTGGAGGCCTTTGAGAGCCGATTTGAGGACCTAAAGAAAGAAGTCAATGATTTGAAGTTGTTCAGCAACCCCTTTTCTGTATCTCCTGATGAAGTAGAATTCGAAGCACAAATCGAACTGATTGATCTTCATAATGACAGCCTTCGTACCAAGTATAATGAAGGGGACTTCCTCAACTTTATAATTGCTTGGCCAAAGATCAGTTTCCTTATTTGAGAAACAAAGCTGCTATTTATGCAAGCTTATTTGGCTCTACCTACATATGTAACAAACATGTAGTATGCTCAACCAGACCAAGTCAAATATTCGTAGCAGGCTAAGTGATCAAAATCTGCACTCTGTTTTAAGACTGGCAACCACAAATTTCCATCCTAACATAAAAAAAAACTTGTACATGAATCTCAGTGTCAAAAATCTCATTAAAACAAAACAGGTGAGCAACTGTGTTTTTTTTATCTTTAAACATTCTACAAACTATTTATCATTTCATGTAAAATCTAGTCTAGTGGCCCTCGACTAGATATATGTTTGATGATGTGGCCCGAGTAGCTCAAAAGGTTATGCCACAAAGGTGATACATACTAGGTTTAAAAAAAAAATCCCCAGTGTGCTTGTACTAAACACATCACACTGATGGATACATACTGGGTAAAGAAAATCTCCAATGGGCTTATACTAAACACGCCTCAAATCTGGATACATAGAGGGTTAAAGAAAAATCCCAAATGGGCTTGTACTAAACATGCCAAAAAGGTGGATACATACCAGGATTTAAAAAATCTCCAATGGGCTTGTACTAAACACAAGACAAACGGTGGATACATGCCGGTGTTGAAAAAATCCCCAATGACCTTGTGCTAAACACATCACAAAGGTGGATATACACCGAGTTAAAAAAAATCTGCAACGGGCTTGTACTAAACACACACAATGTGGATACATACCGAGTAAAAAAATCCCCAACGAGCGTGTAATAAACACACCACAAAGGTGGATATATACCAGGTTAAAAAAATCCCTAACGGGCTTATAATAAACACCATATAAGTGGATATATATAAGGTTAAAAAAAATTCCCAACGGGCTTATACTGAACACGTCACAAATGTGGACACATAGCTGGTTAAAACCCTTGGGGGTCACCATCTAAGAAAAATTATGGTGACACTTTTCCTCTGACCTTTATCCTGGCTTTTTGCTGTGACTTTTCCTGTGACATTTTTACCTGGATGCGAATAACTTTTACAGTTTTGGAAATTAGACTTATTGACAAAGCCCACAATTTTGCATATCTATAGATTACTTCGTGATATATACATACTCGTCTTCCCAACATGAACAGACTCTGGACGATCCATTAATTGGACCATCATCACGTGATTCAGTGGTTATCAGCGTCGTCTAACTAACAGTACATAGAACATTATCACGTGATTCAGTGGTTATCAACGTAGTCCATCTAACAAGGGACATTGGTTCAATTCGATGATACGAAGGGAATGGGGGTTTGCATAACTTACTTTGGCCTGTGGAGAAACCTATACTCTGTTTTTTTCCATCTGTCCACCCGCCTGTGGTGCTTGCGTATGGTAACACTGCGTCCCGGGCTTTAGAGAGTTACGCTATGTGTAAGTTTTAGGTAAATAAAAGGATATCTGGGTGTATATTTGCAACTGGAAAGTGTTTTAATAATTTACTGTATGCGAATTACACCGTTGATATTCGAAATAGGATATTATTATTGTTGTTGAATGTAAGCTGAATGTAACTATCTAAAGGCCGGGACGCAGTGTTACCGTACGCAAACACCACAGGCGGGTGGACAGATGGAAAAAACCGAGTATAATAGAAAACAGAAAAGTCAAGTTGGAAAAACTAATTAACGAATGGTTTGTTAAGGAAAAACTAATTAACTAATGGTCTGTAAACAGAAAGTTAAGAAACAGCTGGAAATTAACAATTCGGCAGGAAAAAATTACATATTCACGTCAGCGAAGACTGGCTCCCTCAACGTCATTGTCATAAAAAATGACGGAGACCTTGAATCGTCCTTCACAATATTCTGAAGAACCGTTAGAATAAAAAAAAAAAAGTCTTACAAGTCCATTTATTGGAATAAAAACTATATAACAACCAGAGATCGTTTATCTCCGGTGTCGTCAATGGCCAAGGGATCAGTTCTATCCTTTGTTATGGCAGGATCCGCAGGATATCTTCTAATCTGAGAGAATACAAAGGTCACAGTTCAGTCCTCTAAAATATTCAATTTGAATTCATTAAAAATTTATCTTAATATCATGTGGGCAAACTGACACATAAACAAACGTACAATCATGGGAGCTTATACTACACTGATGATGTACACGAACAAAATAAGTCATATGTTTTCATTCAGGCATTATTGTGTGTGTAGATATATATCATATATATATATATATATATATATATATATATATATATAATACATACATATATATATATATATATATATATATATATATATATATATATATATATATATATATATATATATATATATATATCACATATTACATTATATTATTATGCTATATATAAATTTATAAAATGTAAATAAGAATCCAGTATAATGAACACTATATATATATATATATATATATATATATATATATATATATATATATATATATATATATATATATAGTATATATATATGGGTGTGTGAGTGACCATCTGCTTCATATCCAGCCAAACTATGTCAAGTGCAGGCAGAGAGAAATGGTGCCAGTGTGAACCGCACAAAAAAAGGCGACCTTTTCCGTGCAGCAGAAACTCAATTCGCAGTCACGCCCGGGCCACCGAAAACGTGATTCTGCTACTGCAAGCGTCTTCGATGATTACCTCCGCGGAATCAGTCTTCTACTGATTTCATTTCTAGGCATCAAACCCGGATACTGGCATTCTTTTGTAATTGTAGCTGATCAGCTGATCGGATGGCCTTTTTTTTCTAACGGTAGCTAATCGGCTGTAAGATTTTTTTTTCTAACACTGGCCTTTGCCTAAAAGCAGATAATCGGGTTTCTTTTTTAGTTTTCAAGAAAACTATTGAGATGGCTTTCTGTCAGCCAGTCCGCCTTCATATCTTAAAAACTACTGAGGCTACAGGGCTGCAAATTCGTATGTTGATCACCCACCCTCCAATCGTCAAACATACCAAATTGCAGTCTTCTAGCCTCAGTAATTTTCATTTTATTTAAGCTTAAAGTTAGCCATGATCGTGCGTCTGGCACCACTGTAGGTGCCAACAACAAAGGTCACCACCGCGCTGCGGCTGAAAGTCTCATAGACAGTGGCTGAGAGTTTTATACTGCGTTAGAGATAATTTTTTACTTGTTTCTGACAGTGGCCTCCACCTAATGTCAGTTTTTTTCCTTTTTTTCAAAAGGGGCCTTTGCTTAAAAGTAGTTAATCGGGTCTTTGCTTACAAGTAGTTAATCGGGTCTTTGTTTAAAAGTAGTTAATCGGGTGTCTTTTTCTCTAACAATGCCTAATCGTTTGAAATTTGTCTTCTAACAGTGGCTGAATCTGAGGACATTTTTTCTTACAGCTGCTGATCCAATGCCGTAATTTAACACTCACTGATTAGATGGCGCATATTCTAAAAGCGACCTATCACATAATCGTAAGGTAATTTTTGCTGACAGCAGATGATCAAATAGCAATTTTTTAAAAGTGGCCAAGGAGACGAAGGGGAAAATAAAAGTTGAAAAAAATAAAGACTAATCGGAAGTTAGAACATGTAAACGACGTGGTGAGTACCTGAGCTTTTTAACTCGATAGAGTTTTACTTTAAACCATTTCTCTTTCATACTGTTTATTGCATTATTTACAGCGGTACTGAATTTCCTTGTTTTTTAACAATTACAAATGGGTTTAGCTTTACTTTAACGGTACATCAGAATGTAAAATTCAAGTACGTCTGCTGAGCAGACTCTTCTGCAAAAGTAGAAATAAATTTCAGATTGCAAAATTTGTGAAAAAATTTAAACTGCCAAAAAACGTACTTTTTCGGAATTACTTCAATAACTAAAATTTTCTTTCCAACTGCAAAATTAAATGGAAAACGCTTAACGACAAAACTATTGGAAAAACATCCGAATTAAAATAACAAACGGAAAATATGTAAATAAAAACCGTGTTTATAATGTTCGATAAAAAGCCGCAAAACATTTTAAAGTAAAAGTAAAGTTTGGCAAGAAAACAAATTACCGTAATTTTCCTTTTTTTTAAGCTATCAAGGAAAATTAGTCTTAATTTCTGTTTCTCTCCATTTTAAACCACCAACTCTGCTAAGCTAAAAGCTGTTTGTAAGAACTTGGCATATTATAAATATAATATCTATATATATCTCTATAATATCTATATATATATTATAATATCTATATATATATATTATATATACTATTATATATATAATCAATTCAAGCAAACCATATTTAAAGTGAGTGTCAATGTCTGAATGCACGTTTGTCTTTTCGAAATGTGTTTATCCAAGTGAGGCCATCTACATCATTCTGTACCTATGTCGATGTGTATAAATGAACAGCATATGCCCAGTAGGGGGATAAATGCTGCCAGTGCACCTCACGCGGTGCACTGTAGGCGTTATTACTCTTATTAGGGACGCAGACCCTCTCGAAATTATTCTTAATTAAAAGTAATGACTACTTCAGCAGCGTTACGCTTGTAGAGATTCTTCTCCAGTTTCCGAATAGCGGCTTTTTTTTTTGCGCTACTTAATCAGGCTAGTAGAGCGCCTATAGAGGTCATTCTCACAGGCGCTCTACTAGCCTGATTAAGTAGCGCAGAAAAAAAAAGCCGGTATTCGGAAAATAAAGAAGAATCTCTACAAGCGTAACGCTGCTGAAGTTAGCCATTACTTTTAATAAAATATTATTTTATTTTATTCAGTAGATGAAACCTATTCAAATGGAAAACGCACACAGGGGCTTCCAAAGAATATGTTGGTTTCAATTTCCCACAGCAGATGCCACACTGCAGCAGTAACTGATCATGATACAGAGCCAGTGATTTTTCATCGCCGTAAGGGAGACGCGAACACTACATTTGAGCGGCATGCCACGACACTAACCACTAAATCAGCATGCCAGCTAAAGGGTATTAGTAACATCCCTTTTACTTTTACTTTTACCTCCATTCCGCTTCCTTTTTTTTAATTGATAAAGATGGGTGAAAGAAAAGAGAGCAGTTAGCTAGCTAACCATGGTAGGGAATAGTTTAGAAAGTTAAGTATTAGTAAGAGTAATGTCAAGTGTGGTTTATCCACAATTTTATTTGGGCAAGGGTACAATTTTTCTAGCTACGGCCTTAATATTAACATATTACAATAATGATTTTACATTATATTAACAAGGCGAATTGCATAGATTAATATATTTCAAATATCTTCAAATAAAATGCAATGCAAGTTCGTATCAGAAATATTTTTTCCCGTTTTCTTATGCAACAAGTAAAACCTGTTTTATTTTCCCCTTCGAGTGCGTCACCGCTAAAACATATCACAAACATACGGCGGTAACTTATCACATGCATATCGCGAACAGACTGAATACAAGTTAGGGACTTATTTGTAGTCCTAATCAGGGTTTTATGCGATTACCGAACACTGGCCAAAGATTCGGTCTGCTCATGGTCGCTGACGTGTTCTCAAACTGTTTGTGATATCGAAGGTCCTTTAATTATATCGTATATTTAAAAGACATTGGTGACATGTGTGCGATAAGTCGCCGACGTGTTTAAGACACGTTTAACTGTAGGATGGACGTACCGTTAACAGTAAAATGCAAAATGAACTCACAAATGACGTGGACTTACTCCCTGAATTATAATTTTTTTTTCCGACGAATTCTTTCAGTCATTTAACCACTCATCCTTTCATATTAATAACTCGCTCAACAGTTACTACCGCAAGAGACAGCGATCAACGTGGAATCCCGACTCGCACCTGATCACGTGACACGAACGTGACCGAAGGCACCGAGAACAGGTGGTAGCCTACCATTAGGTAAAAACATACTTATTACATCTTGGGTGGTACCATGGTGGTACGCGCAAAATCATCGTACTTTTACTTCTTGCAAAGCATCGCTACGGATGAATGCTTCCGAAATTCTCTCTCTCTCTCTCTCTCGACATAGGCTTTATCACTCTGCTTCGCTTCAATCCATTGGGTCCTTGGGCACCCGCTCTCTCTCTCTTTACGTGTCTCTCTATACTTGTGCATCCCTCTTTACTTCAATTCATCTCTCTCTCTCTCTCTCTCTCTCTCTCTCTCCCTGTGTGTGTGTGTGTGTGTGTGTGTGCTTGGCTTCAACCTATAGGGTCTCTGTTCTTCACTTCACTTCACTTCACTTCACTTCACTTCACTCTCTCTCTCTCTCCCTTTCTCTCCTTTGTATGCTTAATTTCCAGTTGCTCTGTTCTCCCCTTTATTCCTTGGACGAACGAGGATTAATGCGATGCACTGTAGGCGTTGTTGTTATTATTATTATTTGGGACGCAGACCATCTCCCAAGCATATTTTATTAAAAGTGATGGCTACTTCAGCAGCGCTACGCTTGTAGAGATTCTTCTCTATTTTCCGTGCGCGTGTGTGTGTGTGTGTGTGTTCGAGCGCGGTCAGTAATATCAACTAAATCCAATCAGCATTTCATGTTCTATTAATGGACAATAATGAATTCAATTCCCTGTCGGTAAAAAAAAAACTAAAAAACTAAAACGAAATTAACGAACCACGTTGTAGGAACAGATGCCTAATCATCGTGACGTTTATAACTGACGCCTTCTCTCTCTCTCTCTCTCTCTCTCTCTCTCTCTCTCTCTCTCTCCCTTGAGGCGCGAGGAATATATACGAAATTCCTGTATACTCGAATAACGTCATTATGAATAAAGAAATCAATATAGAATAAAAAAGATTTACTTCGTAGAGCGAAGGGTTGATAGTAAGTAAAATTAAACACATACAAGAAAACGGATACACATAACACCCGTGCATACAAAAATACGCACCTGAAAACAACATGCACATCAAAAGCTCTCATAAGAGCAAGCTAATATAAACAATTACAAAAGTAGTAGAAGGTAAAACGACAACTTCTAGAACACTAATGTAAGAAGGGAAAAGATATTAAACAAATCCCACATTGACTAAAGCCACATAAACCACTACCGACTGACAGATTACGTATTACAAATCAATTCGCTATAATGTGTGATTAGGAAGTTCATAAAATTAGAATTGGGACTGGAATTTAAGATTCAGGCCAAAGGCCAACCACTGGGACCTAAGAGGTCATTCAGCGCCGAAAGGGAACTTGAGAGTAAGGAAGGTTTGAAAGGCGTAAACACGAGGAAAACTTCGCATTTGCACTATGAAACAATCGAGATGAGAGGGTGGAAAGTAACATAGAAGAAACATACTATGAACGAAAGTACAGTAAAAGAATGAAAGAGCCAACACAAACACACACACACACACACACACACACACACATATATATATATATATATATATATATATATATATATATATATATATATATAATATATGTATATACTGGGATCAGGACATAATC
>NC_061088.1:25807208-25922208 GCF_015104395.2 Macrobrachium nipponense | reverse complement strand
AATGTGTTGTGTGTGAATATTTATATAAACATATATATAATGTATATATATATGTGTAGCCTATATATAAGATATATAATGCAGTCGTCTGTAAATAATCAGCTAAAAGTAACACTATGACCCACCCAAGAAATGTATTGTATACTTACAAGTGTCAAATCATTTTTCATCATTACAAACTATTGCAAAATTTACGAGATTAACTTTCTGTCAAAATAGTCAAGTTCCTTTTGAAGTCTACAAGGTTACTAGCAAAAGTCTAATTAATACGTAATTTATTAATAAATTGATAGTGACAGTAAAATCATGGGCAACAGTTTTACAAGAGCTGTAAGTTTTAGGTGAAACTTGGACAGTATCTTATTGCATTTGCATACGTAACAAATCAATTCAATTTCAAGGTCACCCAGTCGGAATGAATGTGACCCACCGCCGTATGTTTATCTACTTGTCCCAATTGTCATTTTTTGTGTGACACAAAGTGGGTAATTCTAGCCGACTGTTACTGGCATTCACTGTCGCCGTGATATGTTAGTCATCCCACAAATCAGTCTCACAAAAAAAAAAAAAAAATTGCAATTTTTGGCAATCTGTAATGGCAGTACATTCTTTTAAATTCCTTAAGTATCAAAACCCTAAACGATTCTTGGGAGCCATTTACACGACATATTCTTCTGAAGAACGTATAATTCAGCACTGTTAGCTAATTGAATAAGTTTTACAATATTCCTTGGCCGAAATGACCCCCATAAACAGCATTCAGATCTTTTGTCAAGAAACCTATACTCAAACAGATGGAGGGATGCATGATACTTTGAGAGCCTTGGCAATCTATCCCATATCACCAAGAGGAGTTCCCAGTTAATTGAGCAATTCAAAACATAATACTATTGAGAGAGAGAGAGAGAGAGAGAGAGAGAGAGAGAGAGAGAGAGAGAGAGAGAGAGAGAGAGAGAGAGAGAGAGTGCAAAACTCCAACCACCCTTTCATGTTGTTTTCAAGGGCAGCGATGGAAATCTCTACGGGAGTTACACTAAACATTTCAAACGTAACACATTATTTTAATTTCTTGGTTTGTTTGTATGGTGTTTTTTGTGTTGCATGGAACCAGTGGCTATTCAGCAACGGGACCAACGTGACTTCCGTACCACGTCGAGAGTGAACTTCTATCACCAGAAATACACATCTCTAACCCCTCAGTGGAATGCCCGAGGTGGCAGGCCAAGACCAAACCGATCACGCCACTGAGGCACAGTTTATTTCTTGGTACTGTAATTGGAGAGCACCTTTCTTTCCATTCATGGAAATACCATTATTCTGGTGCTGATCTATCATATGCTATTTGATTTTCTCTCTCACTCTCGTATAGTCGGTCTTGTTTCTTTTAATAGATTTGAGTATTCAACGTAACATTGCCCTTTCTAAAATATATGGTTCCTATCATAAATATATTTTAAATTTCCAAATGGGGTTGCTCTTTTACAGAAATTATGAGATTCCACATGGATTTATGTCTAACACATGGGATTGCTTTTTGGATAAGTTTTGAATGGTTTCTCCAAGTTGGCTTCTACCCTCTAACCTCTGGAAGTGGGTTCTTGTGAACTGGGCGAAGAAACATCTCCATATCGCCATCAACTAAGTCTCAAAGGGAGGGATTAAGAAACTCTTGAATCTCTTGTATGGAACAGGTGGTTCTAAATGTTTGTCACAAACTCAGAAACAAAAGAAAATGAGAAGCCAATCCCTCCGAGTACTAAAAACATAGGATGGCCATGCAATTCCCTTACTCTTTTCATTAAGGCCAAAGCAGAAAGAAAAACATCCATAAGTGTCAGGTCTGTCTTAAGCACATGATAGAGGCTAAAAGGGTGCCCTGGTAAGGCTCTACAATACAACAGACATGTCCCACTCAGGGGCTGAAGTTCCCAATAATGAGAAGATTGTTCATAGCTTCTCATTAGCATGGATAACTTCACTGAAGTGAAGAAACCAAGCCCCTTCAGCTGCAAAATCTGCTACAAGGCTGAGGGATAGCCTTTTTCTGCAGACAGTAAGAGGAGCTTATGTCAGCAAAGGTAATTAAGGGTAGATAAAAAAAAAAGCCAGGAATCTGTTGAAGAAGCACTTTAGCTGGAAAGATACCCCCTTCTAAACCAATCACAGATAATGACCTACTTTCCTAGGTACACTCTCACAGAGGAACGACTAAAGTATCCAGACGTCTCACTTGCAGCTTTACGAGAAAAGCTAGGATATGCAGGATAACGTCCAAGCATCGAGGTGCAGAGAGTGAACTGTCTGGTGGTACTTGTGAACGTGTGGTTGACACAGAAGCATGGGCCATATGGGTAGTGCTTTTTGTGCCTCAGCCAAGAGTGTCAGTGCATCAAGATACCATCCAGCTTGTGGTCAACTAGGGACCACCAAAATCATCTGAAGAACTGGGGTCATCAACATGCTACTGATCCCACTGCAAAGGAGGCTGCAAGGCTGGAATTCATATACTACCTGGTTGTCCCAAGGATTTTGGAACACATCTTCCATCACTGCCTAAGGCCATGGGATTGGAGACTCCCTATCCTCAGAGGAAGTCTGGGCTACTTGTAAGGGTTTTGGAAGAGTAGGTTCCTTGCAACCTTTGAGGTAGATAGTTTTGCTGCAATTGACAAAAGCTTGAACACCACTGCGTGGTTGATAAGAGCGCCTTAGGAATCTGACCTCCAAAGCTCAACTATCTCCACACCAATCTTTGGAAATAGTAGTGATAAGCCCAACACCTAACTTTTCTAGAGAAAAGGGAACCATGTCTCTCCTTCAAAGAACCTAATTAGCTCCCTGGTGTGCTAGGAGGGTAAGGGCCATACCTCCAGGGAGGAGGGGGAGGAAGGAAAAAAGCATTTGTGCTTCCTCTTCTTGCCCAGAGCCAATGTCTTACTCACCTCTGATGGTGTAGCTGTAGTCTATATCACTGCATATCTTCTACAGGAAGGATGATTGCTACTGGAAGTTCAACAGTTTGAGTTCCTACAGACAATGTAGTAAGAGTAGGTGTGCAGATCCCCCCCCCCCCCCCATCTTGCATAAACTCAACTCCTAGACAAGAGGGGGTGTACTTGAGGGAGGAGCTAGGTGGTGAACAGCATCAGTGAGGCGGTAGGCTTGCTCTTTAGCTTTTGTACTACACCAAAAATTCTCAACAGCATTAAATTTACCCTACAATGGAATATAAACAGTGGGACCTAAATGGTTGGCATGAAGGTTCACTACACTTGCTGACACCTTTCACACTTTCAATAATTAAACTACTTCCCATATAAACAAAACACTAACAAAAACACAAGTTCTACTTAGCAGATAATAGGAACTCAGCAAAATGTCATCATTACATACCATGTGAAAAAGGTTCATTGATTTTCTAGTATTCCCCCACAAACCCCCTTCACCACCAGTTAATCAACCTTGTTACCAAGGTCAGCAACAATTTCCACTCACCGTGAAGGATACTCTTACATAAAAGACAGTGGTTTATATTCCCTTAACAGCAACGAAATTATTTTAAAATACAGCGTTCATCTCTCTTTCTCCCTCTCACATCTTTCTGTACGGTACGCTAAGAAATTATTTTAACACTTACCCAAGTGGACATCCTGGTCTGGTTACTTGAATGCAGTACCCCATGTGGCTAGTGATACTAAGGAGGCATTACACCTCACTGCCAACAAGTGGCCCTATGCAGACTCTCACAGCTGTAAGAAGAGGCACAGAACTTAAGCCATAAGGTTAATCCAGAAGCCAAGTGATGCATGACTCTTGTGTGACAAAAGTATTGGTGGGAAATCTGAGCGATAATGGCAGACTTACTGGGCTTTAATATAGAATTTCCCATGGGGTGAATGAGGATGAAAGTGGGCTTGAGCAACAACAGATCCTCAGTCAGCTTGAAACAATTTCACACCAGTTAGTACTGAGGGATGACGATCAATAACTTACACTTCTTATCCAAATTTAAGTAGGAAAACTGTAAATGAAGCAAGCAAAGTGTAAAACAATAGAAGAGACTTTTATAAAAAGAAAAAATAATCAAGTATTACAATACTGAAATAATCATTATTCTTTGACACCAAATCTATTGTGACAAAGTCAGGTAACGCCACAAGACTAAAAATACATGTACGTATAGTGATGACAAAGGATTTAAAAGGTTGGATATGCATGTTTGTAAAGGATTGTAGAGGAATCACAGATGACACACATATGATATAGGATATTATGGTTTATACTGTCATGTAGAGAGGCCCATGAGCAAATTAAGTATCACCTCAGTTATTTGTATATGCACTATCTATATGTGACCACAGCCCACCATAAATTATAAATAGATATATACAATGAATAAAAACCCTTTCTCTTAGGTTTACAAAGCTGTGCAAGTGAAAGAATGTGATGGTAATTCTATAACTGTTCATATAGCACACTAATAATTGGACATTATTGGGGAGGGGAGATAGTACACCAGGATAATCATGGATCGGGGAGGTGAATGGGAAGGAATGGGAGAGCACTCTTCAGCCTAGGAGCTTTCGCAACTATTACTGGATCAAGAGCAACATCATACACGTCATTTTTACCACTTATGAGTGGCTGATAGAGAATCATCATGACTATATCGATGACTTTTCATGGCTGTGAGAACTCTTTTCTGCTTGGGAACTTTCGTGAATGTTATTAGTAGTTTGTTTGTATGGTGTTTTTACATTGCATGGAACCAGTGATTATTCAGCAACGGGACCAACGGCTCCACGTGACTTCCAAACCACGTCGAGAGTGAACTTCTATTACCAGAAATACACATCTCTCACTCCTCAATGGAATGGCCGAGAATCGAACCCACGACCACCGAGGTGAGAGGCAAACACCAAACCAACCACGCCACTAGGCGCTATAATGTTATTAGAAGCTTCTAAGAAACACATACACAACATACTTTTACTTACTACCTTGGAGTGATTGATAAAGATGCATTGTGACCAGATCACAGAAGTTTTGTCCTTTCACTGATTGCCTATGAAGACCTACACATCTTAACATCTCTTCCAACCACAAAACAGCAGTTTGGAGAGAGAGAGAGAGAGAGAGAGAGAGAGAGAGAGAGAGAGAGAGAGAGAGAGAGAGAGAGAGAGAGAGAGAGAGAGAGAGAGAGAGAGAGAGAGAAAAATTTCATTTTATATACTATAGTATACTGCTGCAGTTTGGTTTTCATTTTTGCATTTAATTTTTCCTGATAATGTACAGTGCTCTAATGTAAAGTATAACCTCAGTCTGCTGTATACATATACTTTTCTTTTCCATGCACTTTAATTTTCATGCAGTGCATTTCAGTATTTGTGTACAGCACTGTACAGGTATTCTGAGTTGTTTATGAGCATACACACTATTGTGTAATGACAAAACAGGAAAAAAGTTATAACATTATCATTTCACATCTGTAGTCTTTTTACAGTAGTACTACCTGAAAAATTCAGTTATCTGCAAGGACCTTTGCTAACTGAGGTAATTACTGTATTAATGAACAAACAACCAAATTCTATGCAAACAATACTTTGCAGTCATAATTATTATTATTTGTTTAAGCAGCCACTTCCGACTAAGTCCAATCGGCTTTTGCAGTCATAAACTAACTATTCAAACATGAAAGTGAAACCTAGAATGGGGAATAATACAATATGAATCACACTCACTGAAGAGCAGGCAGTGACTGTTTAACAAAAATGCAAGTCGTTTTGAGTACATCACACACACACGCACAGTTAACATCCATTTCCAGCTTGTCTCACATATGTATTCTTCCATCTCATTCCAGTCAGCATGGTATCTTTATAACTCTATTATTTCTTCTAATAGTAATTGTTTGTTTGTTTGTTTGTATGGTGATTTACGTTGCATGGAACCAGTGGTTATTCAGCAACGGGACCAACGGCTTTACGTGACTTCCGAACCACGTCGAGAGTAAACTTCTATCACCAGAAATACACATCTCTTACTCCTCAATGGGATGGCCGAGAATCGAACCCGCGACCACTGAGGTGGGACGCTAATACCATACCAACCATGCCGCTGAGGCGCTGTCTATTAGTTTGTGAGTTTTCAAAAGTTTTCTGTAAAATTTAACAAATGGAATCATTCAACTATCTTCCACTCAACACTGAAATGATAATATAAGGGTTATGTTTATGTAATACTACTAGTGATAGGTCTTATATCTACTTAGTAATGTATGTCAGTAGTTGTGATATGATGTTTTTTATCACTTCGTTTAGTTCCTGTCAGTGTTGCTATATGGAAAATAGTTTAATGCAATAATATAACATGATGCTCTAAAGATATAATTCATAAGATTTCTTCCATCTTCGAAAAGAAAAATATAGATTAATAAGGCATGAATTGTACTTCAGACAGGTGAACGAAGAATTATGAAACTGCCAATTCTAATTTGGGTGAGTACCTGACATTAAATTCTTTAACAGCTGACTTTTTTTCCCCTTTCTGGAAAATGACACAAGGAACACATCTTGGAACTATTTTAAGAATAAGACTACATGAAGGCTCCAGTGCATGTACCCTACAGCGCTTCAATGCAACGTTGGATACAGGTCACGGTGGGATGAGTACAAGATGAGGAAAGAGTTGGCGAAGGTAACCGAGTCATGACTGCATGAGGTTGTCTTCAGCTTGAAATCTGTTCCAAGCCAAGCTCAGTACACTCTTACTCTGTAAACCATGCACTTACCTGTACTGTTGACCTTTAATTCAATTATTGTCTCTCCTCTTGACAGTATCTTCAGTTCTTCCATGTCAGTTCTAATTAAGTTAATTCCCTAGAAGGTTTACTTTCACAGTACATCATCGATTTACAAACAGAATCATTAAAATTGGCCATAATACATAAAAAAATGTAGTATGAGCTATAGAACCATCAACACATCTACTTAAAAGATTGGTGAAAGTACACCCAATTTTTTGGCTGCAATATCAGCAACAAATCTTAAACACCAACAGTATACAGTACTGGTAGTAGTGATTAGCAAGTGTACATCTGCTAAATTCCCCATATACTTTGAATCATCCATAAAACACATGAATTATTCATAGGGCTTAGTTTTTCCAGACCTCTGAGTCTCAAGTAGACTCTTCTCGGGCTGGTTATACAAACACATGAAATAAATGTAAAAATGTAATAAGGAATGTTCACTAAATTTATGACAAAATTCAAAGTTCTGTGAACAAATAGTATATATTGTAAGTAAAAATAAATCATAATTACTTGTAATACTATACTGAACACTCCTTAAAAAAAACTAATCTTGCAAATAAAACCTGAAAATGGAGACACATCAAAGAAAAGAAGAATAAGTTTGATCAACAAAGTACAAAATTTTTTTAAATAAACACTGATTATATAGAGCAACAAGATAAATAAAAGTATTTTGCTCCATAACTTTATAGAACACCTAAATATCTGTTCAATGTCTTACATGTAGATTACTTGGGTTCTGATAATCTGGCATTAATCCATGGCAGACATTCTGAGGCTCACATATAAGACCTACATGCTAGGAACACACTTTAATTACTGACATCATGAGTATGTTTCATATGTCAGATATACCTCTCAATGAAAATAAAATAAGAGTATGGAATTACATAAGCACACATTATTACTAAATTGGCACCATAAAACTATTACAGGCAGTCCCCAGTTATCGGCAGGGGTTCCGTTCTCGGCGGGGCATTGATAAACAACAACAACCGCCATTAAATGAAACTGCAATTTATGGCGCCTCTGTTAGGTATGTTATGGTGCCATAACTCTGGTGCCGATAACCGAAACTCAGCCTGTTATGGCGCTAGACAAGCGCCATAAAAGCAGATCGCAATAACTGGGGTCTGCCTTTACTATGTATGACAAACAGGAGGAAAAGTTTTCACATGATACAAGTGCACCAATGAATTTAGTTTGCTCATATACATTATGGCCCATAAATGAAAATACTTTCAGTCTCTACCCAAACGATAAAACCAATTAGGAAAAGACATAAGAGGATGGAAAAGGAAAGCAAAATTCATCAAACAATAATGTCTTTATTTAAATGTCACAATATAAAAGTTCTTAGAGAGATAAAACTATGAGATTACATACTTTATCATTCATTCCATAGCACATCAATGATCATTACAACTAACATGGCAACCAAACCCTGACCACTCTTCCAGGTTTTATTACATGGAATTCTATATGCTTAAAAATTATCAATACAGTTTCCCTAATAAATAGAAGATATAATGTTATATCACCAAATATATACAACCTTAAAGCAATATCACATGACCACAGCAAATACTGTATAAAGTCAAAATTGGCCATCTCTGTAACAAGACTGTCTTAACACACTCCCAACATAATAAAAATGTCTAGCAGTTTGGTAACATCCTAAAAACTCATTCAGGGTATCTAGATATTCCAATGATCACTGTACTTATCTTAAATATATGAGCATTCACATAAAAAAAGGAATAAGAACTGACACCCAAGCCTTCTGCTTGTCTGCAATTCCAGAGAAGTTTGTCTTGCAGATGAAACCCAGTCACAAAAATCCCAAACACATGACATCAACCTTTACAAAAATTCACAAGCAATTCAATACTTACCCAAAACATGATTTAATAGCCTCTTGATTAATATGAATTGCATATACATTATGACTTAGACACTCTGACACTAGAGCAGAAAGGCCATCCAGTCACACATGTTGCAGGTGCTAAGCACATTTGTCCCTTGGGTATCAGTTGTTGGAGTGAAAGACATTTTACCAGTGCATGTCTGACTGTGCTGGGAAACCGTATTCTCCAAACTTGACTTTACCTACAAGAATGGAAACAAAATTATAAATTCAAATCATTATTACAAGGAACTCAAGGGAAAATTCCAATTTTCTTTAAAACAACTTTACTTTTTAGGATCCTTTACATACTACCTATCGAACATGTATGTATGATGTACAAGGTATGTAATGCAGCAAAAGAAACCATACATTATTAAGAATTTCAACTAATTCGTCAATATAGACTCCTTCACGTGAACATACTTCAAACAACAAGTAATGTTAAGATGAGGGGCAGGTCTAGGAGAGGGAATTTAGACCAAAAATAAGAAATATATAGCAATTCCAGAGACAAATAGATAGGAAATGGACTGATACACAGAGAGTAAGATCAAAATTACTGTATCAAAAAGTTTACTTCTACAATTCTTGGTTTTCACTTAAACTGTCAATTAAATTTGTTCAAAGGAATTGATGCTTACTGTGCTAAGTGTTACATTGGCTCCTTGTAATGCTAACCCACAACTGCATGTCAGTACACTTGACGCAGCAGTTGACGTAGTTTTTAAAGAGGGATTTAAAAAAGTATTTCTTTCTCCTGCAGCAGACTCTTTCAAGACTTGGACCTGAGGAATATAAAGTGGAAGTCTAGTGAAATTTATACCTGGATAAGTCTACTTATAATAACGATTGTCAATCCCCATTATACCATTGGCTACATCCAACAGCATAATGTTTGCCCTCTATGAGGATATTCTGCTTGCATTGCACCTTGTGCAGCAATCTGCAGATGGTGCTAAAAATTCTTTGCAGCATCCTTTCAAACCCCGTTGCATTGCTCTCTACATTCACTTTCATCCAATTCCATTTGGTCTCTTCTCATTTAACTGCATAACTTTTAATACTATTATTCTTCATTAATAATAAATGGCCTGACTAGACCACAGAGTTCACATTCTTAGTCTACCTTTTTTAACTTAACATTAGTCGACACAGTTAACAGGGAGAGTAATACTATTATTCTTCATTAATAATAAATGGCCTGACTAGACCACAGAGTTCACATTCTTAGTCTTCCTTTTTTAACTTAACATTAGTAGACACAGTTAACAGGGAGAGTGAAAAAATGGGACTGAAAATTTGTGTAAGAAAAACGAAAGTTGTAGTTGCATCAAAGAATAGAGATCCACCAATTTGTAAGATACTGATAAACACTATAAGAATAAAACAAACAAACAGTTTTGTTTACCTGGGCAGTCTACTAACACAAGATACGAGAGCAAAACAAGATATTGAAAGGAGGATTCTGATAGCTAAAAACTCTTTAAAGAATATGAAAAATCTTGTAACAAATAACAAAATTGGAACTCAAACAAGAACAAGAGCTCTGAAAAAGTATGTGTGGTCCACCCTTATGTATGAATCAAAAAGCTGGACAATCACCAGGGATTTGAAAGCCAAGTTAAATGCAGCGAAGATGTGGTTTTATAGAAGAATGCTGAGAATATCATGGACAGATAGAGTGACAAATGAGGTGTTAGCAAGAACAGGAACACAGAGCCCTTATAAGAGAAATAAGGAAGAGACAAATGAATTTTGTTGGACATATAATAAGAAGTGAGAAAATAGAGCATTTGTGCCATACTGGAAGGATAGAGGGCAGGAGAGCGAGAGGTAGACAAAGAGTAAAATACTTGGACAGCTTAGTGGAAGACTTGAATGGAGATTACACTGTAAATCAACTAATACAAGTGGCTAGAGATCGAGAGAGGTGGAGGCGAATGACTGCCAACGTCCAAGACACGGCACTTCGATACATATAGTTTTATTCTTAATTCCACTCAAGATCAAAATTTTTTGGCCAGGCCCTTTAAGAGTCCAGCAGTGTGACTCAGTGGGCTTCTTAATCTTTAATAATAATAATAATAGCAACAATAATAATAATAATAATCCTCTCCAATGGTACTAGCTTGCCTTGAGCAGAGCACAGTCGAAGGTGCTGAAGGTTCATTTTATCCTCCAAATGACAAAGATGCCTGACTTTTGCCTTTCAATTGTCATTCACTCTCTTCCATCTCTTTCCACTTTGCTAATTTTCATCTCTCTTAAGAACCCATTCTTTGTACCAGTCTTTATGAGTCTGTATGTGTTACTCATGGCTATGCTGATTTAAAATGATGATAACTTTAAAGCCCTTATATTTCACTGATATTAAATACATGCAGTGACAACTTCTAACACAACATTCCAAATCCATGGTTCCCATACTAGTCTGGGATTTATGAAATGCAATCAATTTTGCAGTACCAAATATAAGCTTGGTTGTCTTTAAAGGTATGATACATCAATACATGGTAATAATACTAGAAAATTATGACCCAAATAAAATAAGAACATCTCCATCCTCATTATTATCCCTATGCTTAAGCATCAACACCCTTAATGCATGTACTCCAGCAATCTCTAGGAAAAGAACCAAAAAGTTCCAATCTCATCACTCTTTACTCCTCACTCACCCTTAACACATGCTCAAACACACTCAACTTCAGTGCTATCATATCAGGCAATCTTTGCCTCTCCAACACTTCCAATTTCTTCATTTTGCCGCCTCTTAAACAACATCTTCAAAGTCCACCTAATCATCTTCATTTCTGTTTGCTCTTTCCTTCTTAATGCCCATGTTTCTGAACCATACATCATCCTTAGCCTGACTACAGGGCAACAGATCTTTATCTTCATTTTATTTGGCATTTTTTTTATTTGGCATTCTTGTGTATCACACTACCCTTGCCATCTTCCTCATTTCCCCCAAAAGCTTTCAACCTTAGCTTCACACTTTCCCTCCTCACTTACAGTTGATTCCAAGTGCTTGAAATTTTCTAAATCAAATCTAGCCTCTTCATCTTGTATAAATAACCAATTCTCTCCCTGCTTGCTATGCACCATTACCTCATTTTCACCCATGTTTACCTTCATACTAACCCAATCAAGAGATTCCTACCACTCTCTTACCTTTCTTTGCAATTCTTCAGTCTGCCATTATCACAAGATCACCTGCATTTAACAATTCCAATAGATTTTCATTTCTAATCCCTTCACTTGATACATCCAAAACCAACACAAACAGAAATGAAGTAAGTGCAAATAACATAAAATACAGGAAAGTAAAGCATAATTGTACAACAGTATGGATAAAGGAATAATATCAAGCAGGAAAAGACTAAAGCAATACAAAGTAAAAGCACTTAATTCACTTAACAATATACAGTACAAAGAAACCACAAAAACCCAAGAAAAAAGGAGGCAGATAAAAATGCTATGAAATTATGAGAAGCAGGACTTAGGAAAAGGTAATGAAGGTAAGTGCGATATTAGCTATAAAATAATGGATTAATAAGTTTACTTGGAATGTACTACATAAGTAGTGTAAAACTGAAATTGATGGAAAGGGTGAGTTAACACCTCTAACATTTACTGAAAACAAAGCCTTTGTGAAAGCTGTACGCAAGCAAAGAATGTTAGTCCAGTGGTCTGGTTAACCTCTTTTCTCAATAAAAATATCTATGTATGTATAGCTGCATTACCTACAAACCATGAATCAAAGAATGGATGCTTGGTAGGTGACTGGCTTGGTAATATAGGGTAAGACGGTGTCATCTACAACACTTACTAATCAGCTCCAGATTTCTGTTTTCAGTAAAACAGCTGCAATCTTTTGCATAAATTATCCATTTCTTATTTATTGAAATTTCAACAATTAAAATTTCAAACTGCATCTGACCAATTAAGCTACAGTAGTACTAGGTAGCCTCAACTTATGCTATATAACCATAGAATACTTATCAACGTAGGCTAGGGTGCTATTAGCTTAGGCTTTAAAGATGAAGATTACTATTAAAGACATGGCAAGAGTCTTTGAAACCTAACCTTATCAATGAGTAAGTAGAGTTAGGTGCATAACCACAACAGAATTTAACACCTACGTAATGTAATAGCTTCCTTTCACATCTAAACAACCGCTAGTACAGAAGAAGGACAACAAAAGTCTGTTACACTACCTTCAAAGTGTTATATATAACAGGGGTCACCCGGCCAAGAAGACCACATGCTTATCCACCTAACTAAGTTATGAAGATGATACATGAGAGCTTCATGACTGCCTATAGTGATTTTAATACACTTAACCTTTTCCCCCTTTATGATTGCCCATAGTGATTCTAATACACTTAATCTTTTCCCCAATGTCCGTGATTTTAATACAAATAATCTTTTCCCCAATGTCCAAATTGTCTACGATAATTAGCCACCAAATGATGTCTGTATGCATACTGGCTGTCAATTACTTTACTAATTTGCATTTATACTACCCTTCAGATCAGACAGCATTATATATGATTTCCATTCATCTGCAGACAATTTTTTCACATAGTGTAGACCAAGTTTACGAAAAGTCCCTCAATATCTCAGTATTATAAAATAAGAAAACCTTACGAATCTTCAACCAAACTACATAGGTTGTCTAAGGATATGTCAGCGTTCCTAGAACCAACCAACAGTAGCTTTAGCAAGTGGCTCATGTCAACTTGCATAAAAAAATATCAACATCAACTAGGTTGTTTTGCTTCAGGTTCTATTAATTAACCCTACACAGGTCTCAAGACTGATTAACAATTTCCTAAATTACGATTAAATAATGACATTTGAACAAATGTAAATATGTACACCAACAATAGATACCGAAATCTATCATAATGGAATTCTTCAAGCACTGACGTTCAGGCAACAATTATCACCAGTAAATCCAAAACATGGTAGTGTAGTATGATACATCTCTGTATGAATCTGTGTCCTTAATCATCAGCAGACAAGCCCTGACTCCTTCTGAACCTTTCTTCCTCAGCACAGACAGGTGATGTGTCAAGAAAAAAGTGAGCTTTGAACTCCCTACAGTTTACTATGCAACACTAAGTATATGTCCATTAAGTTATGGCTACTGACTACATCCTAAGTATTGTATAGGTATGTGTCTTGATTCACAGAAAATTCTAGCCCTCCATATGCCCTCATTCTCTATGAAACAATTTAACACAAAAAACCCATCAACAAAGAACTCTAGCTTTTCAATAAAAGTCATGAAATACATAAAGTTAAGCACTAATTTTAAGTGATTGCCTTTGTAGCTTTAAGCATTTCTGGGCACCAGCCATTCTACAGTATTTACCATATATAATCTTTCAGTAGTATCCATGAACTGTCTGTCTTGCTGCATCTTTATTACATGAAGCATCTTAATTTCTTTGTGCTATGAAAATGTTCCAAAACTTATTAAATCAGTCTTTGTTTGAACATAAAGTGCTTCCTTCTAGCTGCTACCAGATGCATTATTGTTACCAGTATTATTACTGATGTGCTCATGCTGTCAAATCCTACCTTAGGGTAGGCCCAAGGAACCTTTATTCTGCATACTACTAATGTTAAACAAAAATGTTATTGTTATAATACAATTAAGTTTGTTCATACTTACCTGGCAGATATATATATAGCTGTATTTCTGACGTCCGACAGAATTTCAAAACTCGCGGCACACGTAGTGGGGCGGCCAGGTGGTAGTACCCATTCCCGCCGCTGGGAGGCGGATATCAGGAACCATTCCCATTTTCTATTGCAATTATGTATCATGACCCATTGTCTCCTGAGGGGAGGAGGGTGGCCACTCTAATTATATCTCTTGCCAGGTAAGTATGAACAAACTTAATTGTATTATAACAATAACATTTTGTTCATGAAACTTACCTGTCAGATATATATATAGCTGAATCCCACCTTCGGATGGTGGGTAGAGACTGACTAGGATTTTTAGGAAACTTAAATTAAATAAAAGATTAACTTATTGGTTCCTTACCTGATAGCAAAGTAGACTCTGTGATTACTGTCACTTAAAGCCTGCTTATGCTTTTATCAGAGTTGCCAGCCAGGTTTGGACCTGTAGTGCTGGTGCACTCTGGATGCTCTGTCAACGGGGACGTGACCACAATGTGACAAGACCATCTAGCCAAACATGTCGTCAGTAACACTGCAACTGACCACCACCTGACCAACTAACCAAAAAAACCCTGACATTAACACTAAGGAATGGGAGATTTCCACAGAAGATCTCACCATCAACCAAAACACAATAAAACTAACCTAACTAAGCTAAGGGATAGGGAGAGAGCTACCTTCAGCCCCAAAACTGTGTCTGCCGAAATGTAAGGCCCCAAAGAACTACAGTTCTCGTAAATCGTTCTCACATCCCGGAGGTAATGTGAGGCGAATACGGAATTGCTCCTCCAAAAGGTGCTATCAAGAATATCTTTGATAGACATATTCCTTTGGAAGGCAAGAGAAGTAGCTACGGCTCTGACCTCGTGAGCTTTCACTTTAAAGAGGCTCAAATCAGTCTTCTGGCAAGATGAATGAGCCTCTTTAATGACGTCCCTCAAGAAGAAAGCAACAGCATTCTTCGACAACGGCAAATCTGGTCTCTTCACCGAGCACCAGAGATTACCTGAGGGACCTCTTATCTCTTTAGTCCTATTCACATAGAACTTGAGAGCCCTGACAGGGCACAGGGCTCTCTCTGGTTCTTGACCCACGAGACTCAATATTCCTTTGATTTCAAAGCTCTTTGGCCAAGGATTAGACGGGTTCTCGTTCTTAGCCAAGAAAGATGGGTTCAACGAGCAGACAGTTGTCTCCCTTGAAGCCCACTAGGCTACTGAACGCTTGGATTTCACTAACTCTCTTCGCCGTCGCCACCGAGAAGCTAGGAAAAGCGTTTTTCTCGTCAAGTCCCTTAGAGAAGCTTCATGGAGAGGCCTCAAAGGACTTAGCATCGAGATGTTTCAAAACCACATCGAGATTCCATGAGGGCGGTCTTGCTTGTGGAATCTTGGTGGTTTCGAACGACCTTAAGAGATCGTGCAGATCCTTATTGTCGGAGAGGTCCAGTCCTCTGTGGCGAAAAACGGCAGACAACATACTCCTATAAACCCTTGATTGTAGGAACTGCCAATTTCTGCACATTTCTTAGATAGAGTAAGAAATCTGCTATCTGATTCAGAGGTCGTGGAAGAGGAAATTCCTTCCTTTTGCACCATGCCCTGAAGGAGGACCACTTAGACTGGTAGACAGCTCTTGAAGAGGCTCTTCGAGCATTAGCGATTGCTCTCGCAGCTGCCTTTGAAAAGCCCTCTCGCTCTGGCCAACTTTTCGATAGTCTGACCGCAGTCAGAGCCAGAGCGGAGAGGTTTCGGTGAAACCTTTTGAAGTGAGGCTGTCTGAGTAGATCTCTCCTCCAGGGCAACGTTCTTGGGAAGTCCACAAGGAATGTCATGACCTCTGTGAACCACTCTCTTGCTGGCCACATTGGGGCAATCAGAGTCAACCTTGTCCCTTCTGAAGCTGGCGAACTTCCTCATTACGTCCCCCATGATCTTGAATGGGGGAAAGGCGTAAAGATCCAGGTCTGTCCAGTTCCAGAGCAACGCGTCCACTGCAATTGCCCCTGGATCCAGAACCGAGCAATACAGAGGAAGCCTCTTCGTCCTCGATGTAGCGAACAGGTCTACTAGAGGACGTCCCCACAATCTCCATAATTGTTTGACAGACTTCCTGGTGCAAGGTCCATTCTGTTGGTAGAATCTGAATTCGTCGACTGAGAAGGTCCGCCCTGACATTCTGAACCCTGCCACGAATCTTGTCAGGATCTTGATGCCCCTTGCGTCTGCCCATAGCAGAACTTCCTTCGCCAGGAGAAAAGGGATCTGGAGTGAGTTCCTCCCTGATTCTTCAGATACGCAAGGGCTTGTGGTACTGTCTGAGTGACTTGAACAACCTTGCTTGACAGTTTGTCTTCGAAGAACTGCAGCGACAGGAATATCGCTGCCAGTTCCTTTACATTGATGTGCCAGGCTACCTGTTCCCCTCTCCGGAGCCTGACACTTCCTCCCCCCCTAGTGTTGCTCCCCAACCGGAAATGGAAGCGTCTGAGAACAACACTAGGTCGGGGCTCAGAAGATTTAAGGAGAAGCCCTCTCGTAACTTCTGAGGGTCGAGCCACCATCTTAAGTGGACTTTTACCTTGTTGGAGATCCTTAGGATCGCATTCAGGTCCTCTTTCGACGTCCATCTTCCGCAAGGAAAAATTGAAGAGGCCTGAGGTGCAGTCTTCCAGCGAGACAAACTTTTCTAGCGAGGAAATGGTGCCCAGCAGACTCATCCACTCCCTCACCGAACAAGCTTCTCTCTCTAGGAAGGCTGCGACTTTCTCTAACCCCAGTCGCTGACGTTCCTGGGATGTGGAAACGCCCGAAAAGCCACTGAATCCATCTGAATCCCCAGATACATACGCATGGACTGTGTCGGGGTCAGATGCGCTTTTCGGAGTTGACAAAAGACCCAGAGACTTTGCTAGGGCTAACGTAAACTGAAGGTCCTTCAGACACTTCTGCCTCGACGACGCTCTGATCAGCCAATCGTCGATGGAAAATGAGGGATATCCTGATCCCTGACGAATGGAGCCACTTCGCTACATTCCTCATTATCATTGTGAAAACCATCGGGGCCGTGCTGAGACCGAAACAAAGGGCTCTGAATTGCCAAAACCCTGTTGTCTAAGACGAATCTCAGGTACTTCCTTGAAGAGGGTGGACGGGACGTGGAAGTACGCGTCCTGCAGGTCCAGAGACACCATCCAGTCGCCAGGTTCTCAAGGCTCCCAGCACCGACTGAGGCGTTCTCCATTTTGAATTTGATCTTTTCTACAAAAAGATTGAGCCTGCTCACATCCAGGACTGGGCGCCAACCTGACGACTGCTTCGGCACTAGGAAAATCCTGTTGTAGAAGCCCGGTGACTCCAGGTCCAAGACTTGTTCCACCGCTCTTTTTTTCGACCATCTGGTCTAACGATCGAAAAGAATACTTTTCTTCTCTCCCTGATAAGATGGAGAGAGGTCTCTGGGAGTTGATGTTAAAGGAGGAGGATGTAAAAAGGGGAGGGGATTGTACCCCTGCTCTACTATCTTGAGAGTCCAAGGATCCGCCCTCTCTGCCTCCGCAAAGAATTTCAGTCTGGCCCCGACTGGCGTCTGAAGGACGAGATCTTCATTTGGTGGTTTTGGGTTTGAATGAAGCTCTTCCTCTCGAAAACCTCTCCCTCGAGAGCTGCTCTCGGGGAGGGGGGTGCCCCCGCGAAAGGGTTTGACTTTCTTCGGGGGTTTACTGAATGCCGAGTGGAAGGAACTGCTGGACGTCTTGAAGACTGTACCAAGAGGTCCTGGGTCGCCTTCTCTTGCAAACTCGTTGCAAGATCCTTTACCATAGCCTGGGGGAAGAGATGGTCCGAAAGAGGCGCAAAGAGCAATTCCGCTTTCTGAGCGGGAGAGACCGACTTAGCGGTAAAATTGCATAGAAGAGCTCTTTTCTTCAGAAAAGCAGTTCCAAAATGAGAAACTAGCTCCTCCGAACCATCCCTGACGGCCTTGTCCATACATGACAACATGCTGGACAGCTCCCCCAGACTGAGAATCAGGACTTCTAGACTGAAGGTCTAAAACTCCCAGACACCAGTCTAGGAAATTAAAGACATTTAAGGTGCGAAGCAGTCCCTTCAAGTGGTGGTCCGTCTCCACAGGAGTCCAGGACACCTTAGCAGACGATAAGAGAGACCTCCTCTGAGCGTCCACTAAACTGGAGAAGTCACCCAGAGCGGACGAAGGAACCTTTACTCCCACGTCCTCCTTGGTTTCATACCAAATTCTCCTTTCCCGGCGAGTCTAGAGGGGGGAAGGAAGGGCGAAAGTGGTCTTGCCCTGATCCTTCCTTCGAGACATAAAATCTTGAAGCTTCTTAAAAGCCCTCTTGGTCGACAGCGATGTCTTCATCTCGACGAACTCAGGGGTCTTAACGGTCTTGGAAGACGAAAGTTGAGAGGGAGGAGACCTAGGGGCTGCCGGCTGGAACTTCTCCCCGACGGATGAACGTAACAGCCTGACAAGAACCTTATAGTCCGAGACAGCTGAAGCTACCGGAGGTTCTTCTTCGACGGAACTCCCTGGACTACTAAGTTCCCCTTCCTCCCTAAGAGGAACTGGAGAACGTCCATCAGAAGGGCCGTACGTCCAGCAGATCTCAATCCTGAACAATGACCTTACCGTTGGTTGGAAGTACCCGCTACATACGGAATCGCCCTTACGACGATCCTTAGAAGGACGGACATCTTGTGAAAGAGGAGCGTCCTTAGAAGCAACGGGAACTGTCTTAACAGACACGTCCCTACAACGGAAGCGCGAGCTTCCTGACGAGAGGCGCCAAAAGCGTCCTGCTTAGCCAAGCAAGCGTCCTGCTGAGCGTCCTCAAAAGCGTCCTGCTTCGAACGGCGAGCGTCCTGACGAGCGTCCTCAAAGGCGTCCTGTCGATAACTCAAAGCGTCCTGCTTCGAACGCCGAGCGTCCTGCCGAGCGTCCTCAACAGCGCCTTGCCGAGAGCGCAAAGCGTCCTGCTCAGAACGCCGAGCGTCCTCAACAGCTCCCTGCCGAGAGCGCAAAGCGTCCTGCTTCGAACGCCGAGCGTCCTGGCGAGCGTCCTCTACTGAGAGAGCGAAAGATCTACTCGGAGAACGAGAACGGTGACGATTCGGAGGAGGAGAGCGAGACGAGAGAGAATGAGACTGCTTCGTCCTCTTGACGGGCAGCCGAACGTCCTTCCTACGCTTAGGCTCGACTGCTGCTGGGCGAGTCCTCTGAGCCATCAGCGACGTAATCTGGTCCTGAAGGGACACTAGGATATCCTTCGTAGGTGACGAAGGAGCAGGACTGAGCCTGCGAGAAGGCGAGGGGCGAGGGGACGCCTCCTTCCTTCTAGCAGGTACAGCTATCTGCCTCTCAGGTGAACACGCCTGTGCGTGGAAACCAACGTCCTCGTCGGTAGAAACCCTCCCTCTCTTCTGAGGAGGAAAGGCGTCATAAGCATCCTCTGACGAAAGCGGAGACATAGGACGTGAAGCGTCCTCAAAGCGAAAGGTCCTTTTCAACGGACGCGAGTCTCTCCGAGCGCTCCACCCCTTGCGCGGGGAGGACGCTTCGGAGGACGAAAAGCAATCCTTCAGGACACGCGCTCGTGCGCGCTCCTTGGCAGCCTGGGATTTAGCAACAAGGCCTGCCGAAGGGACGCCAGATCGGTGGGGAGCCCCCGTAACCCTCCTTGCGCTTTCGACATACCCACTCCCTGAGTCCTGGGAGTCCGATAGAGGTCTAGGCCTAGAGGCATTATGGGGCCGATCTGAGCTCACACAAACATAGGGGCACTAACACAAACTTTCACAGGGCCAGTTTCTAGGGCCAAAACTTTCGATTCGAGAGCGCGAATAGACTCAAGAATCAGAGAAAGGGTGTTACCTTCTCCAGACACAGCACTGGGGCCCGAAGGCAACAAAACAGGATTAGGTTGAGCAAAATCTACTGGTGTTAGAGGAGGAGAAATGTTACTTTCCTTACCTTTCGTAGAACTGCCCTTGGAGGAAGACCTCCTGACTCTATCGCGCTCCAATTTACGTCGATAGGTCTCATACATCTTCCATTTATCATCATCCAAATCCTTGCATTCATTGCACCGATCATCAACCAAGCAAACATGCCCCCTGCAATCCATACAAACTGTGTGAGGATCAACTGAAGGTTTAAGAAGCCTCACCTTACATTCACTCCTCACACACACTCTGAAACTTCCAGTACTTGATCCCGACATCATGTACACAGAAAAGCCAATCCAAAATAAAAAACCAATCCACTATTACGCGTGCCAATCCAACAATCCAGAAGTCGATACCAAAAGTCAATCCAGATAATATTAAGCGAGATAAATAAAAAATCCTAGACGGAGGTACTGTAAACAGTTGTTTGCAGCACCGGCGACAGAAAAAATATGAATAGAAAATGGGAATGGTTCCTGATATCCGCCTCCCAGCGGCGGGAATGGGTACTACCACCTGGCCGCCCCACTACGTGTGCCGCGAGTTTTGAAATTCTGTCGGACGTCAGAAATACAGCTATATATATATCTGAAAGGTAAGTTTCATGAACAAAATTCTTGGTTTTTTTAATACATACTGGCAAGAGTTTTTTTTTACATTACATATCTTTCAAGCAAAAGGAAGCAGAACTACAGCAAGTGGCTGTGTTTACTAGGCTGTAAGGAATTGCTGTATACTATAAGTTATGGTAGATGGCATCAGGATATTGGGCATGCTATACATAAATCAATTACTACTTGGGCTAATTTAATTACTTTTTGGGGGGAAGATTCCCAAGCTGTCTGTTAAGGTTCCACTTCTCATTACTGAATTTTTAATTAAATCATTACAAAGAACAGTTGTTGATGGACATTGAGCAACTACAGGAATGTGATTTCTGGAGTTCATTAGCCCTTAGGGTAGCACTCTTTCTACTTTTTAATATACATGATATGCACTGGGTTGGCCTACAGAATAAGCTTGATGTTGATGCAGATGATGCTACCAGATTTGCATCAATCACATCACCTGATTAAAGAGGTGCAGTTGTTCTTGAATTTCTAGCAGAAATTAGTGCAAAGTGCAAGTTAGGGCGTATTAGGTTATACCCTAACAAAACTCAAAGTATGATCACTGGTAGGTCTATGACATTGGATCTCCTAATCATGATTTTCATACTGGCAGCTTCTTTAACTAAAGTATATGTAATTTGTTAACAATTCTACAAGTCATCCTTCATTGTAAATTAAATTTTTGAGAAGAATATCGTGTCTAGCTCTTCAAATGTGCAAAAAATTGGTATACCGTATTCTTTTTAGTCTCAAGATTTGTGAGGCCCTGTCTATCTCAAGGAAATGTATTTAATCCTTTATCCTGACATCTTTAATATTTCCCACGAGTTTGGCTTTTAGCAGCTGACTCACATCCTAAACTTCTGGATGGAATCTTAAGTTCTTATTCCCGATTGTTCAGTAAATCTTTCATATAGATGTTTGATTAGTTTACTGTGCATAAAATTTTTTTTTAATTAAGATCAAAATCATCCTTGGCATTCACTTTTCCTAAACTATTCCACCACCCACAGAATCCTAGATATGCTATTAATTCTAACAGTCTTACCTTTTCTTCTGTGAGATTTATACCAAACAGTTATCGAGAAGTTTTTCCAGCAATAAGCAAAAGACTTTTTATGCGGCTACCTGCCATCTTAGTAAAATCTCCATCGAAATACTCAAAAAACAAAAATGATTCATAAGCATTAAGAGTGAAAAGCTTACACTACAATGCTGATAAATTATGCTGATAATTTCAAAAGGAATCTACTCAAGGTGACAGAAGAATAAAGAAGGCCGAGAAAAAGTGCAAAATATCACAAGGACAAAAGTGTATCACAAAAAAAAAAAAAAATTATAATAAAAAAAAAAAAAAATAAATAAATAAATAAATAGGTTTGATGAAAAGGTGTTTGGCTCATCTGCATAATCAGAATACATGTACATATAGGGGTGAAAAAAGGGGGAGGGATATATGACATACACTACAAGTAACCCAACAGTAAACCACATGAGTAATTGAATTAAAGGTGAAAGTAAATAAGTATTTACTAGAAGAGGTCCTGATGTATTTGCAGATATCATGCAGTGGAAGCAAATTCCTTTTTATCCTCCGGGTAAATGAAAAGATAAAGACTACCTACAAAGAAAACTCCTCCAAAATTTGCTACCTGACAAACAGGACAGATAACGTCTTCAGACTGGTGAGACGTAACCTGGCTTGATAAGGCTGCTGCATCATAGTTAAGAATCTCACTTAGAAGCCTTTCCTCTGGAATAACAGGAAAAATGCTTACATAAATGATACACTTAAACGAACATCAATTTAAATAGGATTATAACATTAGCCAAAACTAAACTTACACTGTACTGTATTATCTAATCCTAGACTATACATCCAAACTTGTAAAAAAAGTGCAGGATATTAAAGCTACATTCTAAGCTTCGATCACATCTTCAAATCAATTACCCTTGGCCAAATTTCAAAAATAGAATCAAGGGAAACAATCAAGAAGCTCGATCCCTTCTAGTCCTTATCATCAATGTATACTTCATTAACAGAGCCACTTCCTCATACCTTCTGATATTAGCTCTTGTTGTATCTCCTCCATCAATGCAAATATGGCAGATTGGTCATCTCCTTCTGCCATGCATACGTCATTGGATGTTGACCACATCCTGAAATTTTTTTATCAATCTCTATTTATAAATGTGCAGCAATTCAATAAAACAATGAATACATGTACAGTATAATCAATCAAAAATATTTCAATGGAGTAATGAAAAAAAGGCTATGAGGAAGATAAAATTTTCAAAGAAATGATCAAGAATAATGTATAAAAAATTTTAAACATGCTCTCAAGTTTCAAGTGATTTACCATGCCAATGAAGTATACTAGCACATAATCTTACAAGTTTGAAACAAGATGAACCACACAGAAAAGCAGTGCTGTATTTGCTATGGAACAAGAAGGGTAACGAGAAGATTGTCACAAGTCACCAAGTCTTCATTCGAAACAAGGACAGCAAAACTCAGGAAACGCTCACAATAGGATCTCAAACGGCATTCAGGGGTTGAGTAAGACTATACTGCAGTGCACTGAACTTGGTCTCAGCAAAACTGCAACAGCAAAAGTCAGTTAGACTGAATGATTGGGGAAATTAGGCTTGAAAGAGTGGAAGGACAAACATCATATACAACAGCAGTGGCGAGCCCCACTTGCTATTTTTCATCATAATCTTAATTTTTTTGAAATTCCTTTTCTACATTTGCATTAAAAACCTGGAATACTAATAAGAATTACTCAAGATATTAATAAGTCCTCATGTAATTTAAATCTATAATACATCTTGAAGACTGCTAAACTCAAACCAATCATCATCATTAAACTTTTACCTCAAGTTACTCCCTCTGTGGGAGTTAGCTCTATTTTTGTCTTGCACAGTTTCTGTCTGCATTCACATCTAACCTGTCCACTGTTATGTCCTTTTCCCTGATTTTCTGGCACTTCTTGCCTTCTTCCAAGTACTTCATGTCTACTGTTTTAAGGACTATCTGCACCTCACCCCCTTTTTTTTTTTTTTTTACATGTGCAGACCACCAATCTGTGAAGATTTTATGATTTATGAAAAAACTGCTATAAAGCCATACACTGGGGCATGTTCAGCTACTTAGTGCTTTAGACAGTGAAAAGAGGGAGTTAAAAGTGTTTGGACAGCAAGACTGAATAAAGGCAGTGGAACCTCAATCTATGAGATTTCAGTATAGTACTTTCCAGCTGTTGAACACCACATGATTCAACAACTTCATTTGTAATAGAGCATAATCATCCCGCTACATTCCAGTCATGAGTCTTAGCACTTTGTAGTCACATCTCTTAAACTCTTCCAACTCCTCTTTCAGTGTCTATGTCTAAGCTGCATAAGGCAATACATGCCTTATTAATCTCTATTGTAGTACATGTCTTATTAATCTCTATTCAGTTGCCTATGAGATACTCTTATTTATCAACAGTCTGTGGCAATCGCTTTTTAATTCATTCAGGCTGATCCTACTCGATTTTGCTACTTCTTTCAAGTTCTGACCATCCCCCAAAGCCTAATGATCCCCCTCCTCTTCGCTACTTGCCCCTCCTACACTTTACGAGATCAAAAATACTTTACTCCATTTATATTTTGAAATCTTAAGCTTCTTATGATACCAAAAGTTACATTCGATATACAGTATGGTATCAGACCCACACTCAAACATTGACAGTATCGACATGGCCATTCTCCTGACTACTTTATAATTTGCTTCCAGCAGTCACCATATGCTTTGTTTAACTGATTTTCCAAAATTCAACCCTTTAAGCATATGTATCAATATTCTCTTCCTCAGATTCTGCTGCTTATTTCCTTTCACCTATATACAGCAATCCCAAGGGCCTACTTTTCTGCACTCCCTGATAGTTTCTACAATATAACAAACATGTAAGTACAATCTCTACTGATCCATCTGTCATGTAAATATCCTTCAGGATGTATTTATTCCCTTTATTCCTTAGATTTTCAAAAAACCTTTTTCCACTTCCTTAGCCCACTCTAATTCTGCCTCTTTCACATATTTTCCATCTTCCCTCTCCCCCTCAACCCCAACTTAGCTATTCTGAACATTTAACTTCTTCCCTCTCCCATGTTGTGATTCAGATTTCGTTCTCCCAAACAATCATTGGCTTTGGCCTCACATGGTAGGTTTCCTTCTCTTGTCCTTGTATACCCTTCCACCATCTTCCCCACTTTTCATCTGCCCGAGCTTTTGCCAGAACTTGAAAGCTTTTCTCTCTCTCTCTCTCTCTCTCTCTCTCTCTCTCTCTCTCTCTCTCTCTCTCTCTCTCTCTCTCTCTCTCTCTCTCTTCCTTTCCTTTGTACATCCAGATTCCACCATAAAGTCTCTGTACAGTATATTTATTCTCCAATGTCACACTACATATATAGTACTTCAGTTGCCTTCTTTCAGCAGTTTTGCCCTCCTACATTTTTATACTATATATTTGCTGATACTTTTTTTCTTTCTGCTCACCTCACATCTTTGTTTTCAGTTTACTGTTTCAATTTCTTTTAATGTTTTTCTTCATCTCATTTTTTGCACCCCTTAGCAACCACCATTCCAGTCCAGTTCAGTTCATGTAGAGGTAGAATAGATTGTATATGAGGAGCTACTATGACACGCAAGCTTAATACAGTAACTGACACATTTTCACACACTACACACACAAAATCCTTTCAAGTATATATATGCAAGAAGGAAGGAGTTGGAGGGGTTGCAGTAATGTGGTAAGCATGACAAACACACTGATGACAATCACAGAGAGAGAGAGAGAGAGAGAGAGAGAGAGAGAGAGAGAGAGAGAGAGAGAGAGAGAGAGAGAGATACCCTCCCTTCATACATACATATCTAACCATGAAGATAAACCTTTGTACCATTACCTGAAATACCTTCAACTGTAGACAATGCAGTGACAAGGTATATATGACAGACAGCCAACAATAGTCCATGTGTTGGGCATATCTGATCTAGTATAACAGTGCACTCATCTTTGATGTCAAGCGGAATAATATCTAATGGTCTGCTCCCAGAGTTGCAAAGCTACATGCACTCTGACCTTGCAAAACACATTACTTAGACATGAGATGAGAATGACTAAGTTGAACGACTCTGCTTCCATTTTCTATGCAAAAACATCTATTACACAAACTGAATGCAATTAAACTGAAAAAGAAATGAGAACATTTCTTCAAAGTCTTAAAGTTTCATACATTTGAAAATCTACTTATAACTATGTTGACACTAGAAACCAGCTGCTGACCCAACAGATTTTGACTTCCCTGCCTTGTACAGTGCAAGAATAACGTAAATAAAAATGACAAAAAATACTACCCTGAGTTTCTATGTAAAAATGAGCATTCACATGCCAAAATTGGAAAAAATTATTACAAAAACTAAAACTTTAAGTCAAACATTTAGAGATGAGCTATACTTGAAAATACGGCATACTGAGAGTACTGCTAAATCAATACATGTCCCCTACCAGTCCCCACTTCTAGGAGTACTTAAATTAATGAAACTGAGGAAGTCACCATTCCAGTTCATGTACTGGTAGAAGTTGTATATAGCAAATTTGACTGAAATCCCTCCAATTGTATCTGATAAGACACATTATCACATAAATCAATCTCCTTTCAAGTATAGATATGCATGAAGGGAGGAGTTGGAGGGGTTGCAACAATGTGGTAAGCATGACAGACACACTGATGACTATCTGAGAGAGAAAGATATATGGATACCCTCCCTTCAAGCCTAACTAAGCATGAAGATCTACCTTTGTACAAAGTTTACCCAAAATACCTTCAAAAGTATAGGTACTCTGTGACAAGGTGTATATGACAGACCAACTGACAGACATACAGGCCAATGTTCTCTCCATTCATGCACATCTATGCTTAATGCTCTACATTTGTACCAGGTTTGACTGAAATTCTCCGAGTTGCAACAAGGAAAGTGTGGCAGACATATAACTGATTGTAGACAAACTTACTTCATGCACTTCTGTGCACTGAGTTAATCCCTTTAACCATATATGTAGTTGGAGTTACAATCACAAAGTAAGAACATCACAGACAGACAGATTAGATGAATAAAGTTCCTTCTTACACACCCATACATTATTTTTTTACCTTTGTACCAAGTTTGAATAAAATACTTCATTCATGTGGGAGGCACTGCGATAACAAGGTGGGCATGATAGACCAACTGATGGACACAAGGAAGATACGCACAGATGGACAATCTCCTTCATAAATATCTCTGTGCAATGATCTACCTGTGCAACAAGTTTGAGTGAAATCCCTCCAACCCTTAAGGAGTTGCAATAGCTAGGAATCGATGACGCATACTGACAGACAGCCAATTGGATATCTCTCCTTGTACATCAATGCCTGATGATCCACCTTTGCACCAGGCTTGAGTGAAATTCCCTCAACCATATAAGAGGAGATACCATGACAAGGTAAGCATGACAGCTCCATTAAAACTGACATATGGACAGATAAAGAGAATGAATCACAGTCTATTTTCATGAGCATCAATGCAGGACAGTCTACTTTTGCAAAGGTGACAATGTCAAAAGGAAGGCAAGAAAGTTAGATGGACCAAAGAAGACACAGATGTCCTCCCTTCATGCATATCTTGCCAAGATGGTCTACCTTTGGACTAAGTTGACTGAAATAGCTTCACACATGAGCTATGATGACAAGGTCAGTAGAACAAACAGATGGAGAGATTGATTGATGGCATGCAAACTTATGCCATTAAACCCCCCTTGTTAATAGGAAACTAAGAACCATGGTATCTCTCCTTATGCAGCTAGAGATACACATGTGCTTTACATATATGAACAACTATTAAGACTCAACATACCTGCCACTCCTAAAAGATTATCATAAAAAATATATTGCTTCACAAGATTTAAGGTAATTTTTCATGTGCTACAATTTTTTATTTTTCCTACTGCCTTTGAATATGAAAGCTTTTGAATAAAACACACATGAAAACAGAAACACAATCTAATTCAAAATATAATGTGAACACAATCTAATTTAAAATGTAATGTGTATTTTTCCCAAGCATACATACCAAAATTTTTATATGCGAGTATCCTTCAGTGTGAACTACTTTGATAACAAAGTAGTTAACTTGTGGAAATGGGATGCAGGTAGTGCAATACATCTGGCTCACCTTCCATATTTACTCACTTTTCCTTCAAGCATGGGGAGTGAGCAGGGTGGTTGAGGAGGCTTTAAGTACATATATAAAAGGTTCTGGTTTGTATACCTATGAATCCAAATCACTGTGTACTACTAAATGTTGTGTTCCAAAAGAAATACAAACCTTTGCCTTTCATACAGGAAATTTACCCCTAATGTGGAGGGTTAGTTACTCAAACTGACATGAGTTGAGAACCAATACAGAACTGCTATGTTGTCTTATGAGCAGTTGATGTCATGACTCCTGTAACTTCCTACCTATCTGATAAAAGGTTGCCCAGAGTAGTATGACCCTTACCCTGCATTACAGAGGGGTGCTCATGTAAAGAACAAATTTTTTTAGAACCATGGTATCTCGTATATGAATTCAAGCTTGAAGGCAATTTAACTGGCTATTACCAAGTAATGGGTTCAGAATTGGGTCTACAACATCTACCCAACCCTTGCTGAAAGAGGGAGGGCAGAACCAGACCTGGATACTCTACATGTACTCACCTTTTATCTTGCCCCAATCCAATCTGTACTTCACCCTACATGCTGGGCCCTTAAATGAAGGGTAAGAATGGAAGGAAAGTCCACTCACTCGACATTCAAACTTCCAAACTTACACTAGGCTTTTGATATTCAGATGAGACACCATCTTGTCTGCATGGAGCTTGAGTACCCAGAACTCAGGTGCTTACACAACCTGTTGGGAAGCCATCACAGCACAGGTTCTGCGAAAAAGGTGGCCAGAGAATTGTGGGCAATGTTGCACATGTATGTCTGGGCTCGACACCTACCCTCACTACCTGAAATACCACAAAGTTCTTCAGAAAAGCCCAAGCTGAAATGGACAGGAACAACCAAGTAAACACCTACGGGGTTATTGCCAAGCCAAGTATAACACCTTAAACTGGTATATGGTCCCATTGCAGTCAAAGCAGTGGTACTTTGGAAGTTTGAATGTGTAGTGAGTGGAGTTTCCTTCCATTCTTACCCTTCTTTTAAGGGCAGCATGTAGGCTGAAGTACAGATTGGAGTGGGGCAAGATAAAAGGTGAGCATATGTAGAGTATCCAGGTCTGGTTCTGCCCTCCCTCTTTCAGCAAGGGTTGGGTAGATGTTGTAGAGCCAATTCTAAACCTATTACTTGGTAATAGCCAGAGTTAAATAGATGGATACTCTAAAGCAGTGGTTCTCAAACTATGGGTCGTGACCAAAGTTGGGTCGAGAGATAAATTTTGATGGGTCACAGGGACTCAAGAATTTAAAATTTTGATGGGTCACAGGGACTCAAGAATTTATCATGCTTTTATTGCATTTCAGTTACAGTGGTACCTCGAGATACGAAAGGCTCAACTTACGAAAAACTCGAGATACAAAAGCAAATACGAAAAATTTTACGGCTCTACATACGAAAATTGTTCAAGATACGAAAGGTTGTTGCTGTAAAGTCCAAGATTCGCCCGGACCACCGATAACAATTTTGAAACTCGCGCGCCGCCAACTGAGTAGACTCACCACCATCCTCCCGCTCTCCCATTGGTTCCTGATGCTAGTCACCGCCATGAGATCCTTCTTTCCTATTGGTCAGCATCCCTCCCATGATGCATCTACATAGCAGCGTGCTTTTTCGGCCACTCGGTTGCAGCATCGTTTCTATACGCACGCGGTATTTGTTCGTTCTAATGATTTAGTTTATTAACGTAAATTCGTTAGTGATTTCGTTGTAGTATACTTTATCGTGTTGTGTGAGAACTTTACTACATACGTATACGTACTACATAAACTAATTACGGAAAGAAAGAGGATGCTCTCTTTGGAGACAAAGATGGAAATTATCAAGAAGTATGAAGCTGGCATGCGATTGAGTGTGATTGCCAAGGAATAAGGCCGAAATCCATTGACAATAGGCACCATCCTTAAGCAGATGGATGCCATCAAAAGCAGCTACACCTTCCAAGGGTGTCACTATTTTGTCCAGCAAGAGGACCCACATGCACGATGAAATGGAAAGGCTTCTTCTTGTCTGGATAAAAGACAAAGAAATAGCTGGCGATACGATAACGGAGACGGCAATCTGCCACAAGGCCAGCGCTATTTTCGGCGATTTGATTGCCCGGGTCGAAGACGACGAAGGAGAAGGGACATCAACGCCAATACCAGACTTCAAGGCTTCGCATGGGTGGTTCGAGAAATTCCGTAAACGGACTGGCATCCATTTGGTGGTGCGGCATGGGGAGGCGGCCAGCTCGGACACGAAAGCGGCTGAAGCCTTTAAAAAGACGTTCGATGAGATGATGATCAAGGAAGGCTACAGTTCTCACCAAGTCTTCAACTGTGAATGAGACTGGCATTTTTTTTGGAAAAAAAAATAAAAAAATGCCTCGTCGGACGTACATCACAGAGGAAGAGAAGAAGCTACCCGGGCATAAGCCTAGGAAAGACAGGCTTACGCTCGCACTTTGTTCGAGGGCTAATGCGAAAGCCTGGGTAACGAGGCTTTTGTTCACCGAGTGGGTAAACTCTGTGTTTTTCAGCCCGACAGTGAAAGAAATTCTTGGAAGGCCCCCGCCACCTCCCCCCTGGATGCTATTAATTTAGTTTTGTGAATGAAAAGGAGTGCCATGGAAGCTACAATTGAGACTTGTGAATGAAAAGCAGTGCCATGGATGCTATTAATTTAGTTTGTGAATGAAAAGCAGTGCTATGAATCCTGTTAGTTTAGCTTTGTGAAAGGGAAAAGCAGTGCCATGGATCCCACTAGTTTCGTTTTGTGCGTTTCCAAAATAGTGTATATGATCACTGTACATTTTCTTTCTCTTTACTTTTACTCTGGGTTGCAAAGGATTGAAATGTTCCAAAGAGACCTGGAAAACTCCCATATTGCTTAAGAGGAAGGAAAGAAAGCCTGGAACTATTTGTTCGAATCTTGAAGGAGCAGGCTTCTCATCACCCCCATACATTGAAGAGTTCACTGAACCTGCAGGTTTAGCTGCAGCCAACTTCAAACTTCAATTTCCAAACACCCTGTGGCTGATGAAGAACTCCCAGGAATCCAAACTCCTACTAAGCTCATCTGCCACCTACAGGCTACCCTTAGGAAAGTATAACAACAGGCCCAACACCAACTTTTCCTCACCAAGGGAATATTTTTATGAGAAACCTGCCTAGAAAAGAGAAGGACAATTGCTTCTTGCTTTCAAAGAATCAGATTCACTCACTAGCGGAAACTCTGGTGGGTAGGAAGGTAAGAACTTTACCTCTGGACACCTGCAAACTCCTGAAAATCCTCGTCACAAGACAAGATACCTGTTGCAGCAAAATCTATCATTTTTAACCTTAGGTTGAGCCATGCGGCAGCATGGAGAGAAGCCATAGAGGCAGACTCCATGACTTCTGCCTCTGAAGCAAAAGCACAAAAGCCCTTCCATATGTAGTCCTTCCAAAGGAAGATAATTTATCGGTCTGCTAACATATGAGTACAACTGTAAAGGAGTAACCACCACATCCTCTAGTGTGTATCAGTTTCTCTGACATGAAAGCAATAAGGGAAAGGAGTTTGCCCACGATCTGTTGGAGGCAATAAAACTTGCTGACTTACAGATCAAGGCATTCAACTCCTCCAAAAAACTATGAGCTAACTGTCAGCAAGGTAACCTGACTGAGGATAGGGTCTAAGGAGTATTCCCTAAGGAGACAGTTGGAAGGTAGGAGGTATTCTGCTCACAAATGAGCGCAATCATTTCACAAAAGTTCTGCCTGTAGGGGTTCCAGAGAACACATCAAAACACTTGGGGCATGCCAGATCTCTGCTCCCTGGCCTGTTTTTGGTCAAGTGCTAAACCTGATGAGCTTCTCATCTATGAAGGTGAGCAAGGCCCAGCAAATCTCCTTGCATTTTAATACATTTTTATCTAGTTGTGGTTATCTCTTCTTTCTGTATTTCCCTTGCACCCGCTCCTCTTGACTAACCTCCTTATAATGGACGCCATATTCTTTGGAAGCTTGAATTTCAAGTCAATGGCCCCTATGAGTTTGTTCCATTGAAAAGGTTTCATCTTCTGAATAATAATATAATCATAATAATAATAATACAAGTCTTACTTGCCATATGGATCAAAATAGAATCCACTACTGGTAGAATTATTGCAACACAAGGATCCATCTTACTCCACTTCAGATGAAGAAGCTGGGGCACCTGCAGATGCAGCATAAAAAAACTCAGCGTCAGCAGACACCATGTGTCAAGTCCTCTAACAGGTTGCTGAAAAAGACTGCAAAAGAAAGACTACCTGGAATATGCAGTGTAGGACACATTTTTTGCATGTACTCCAATGATCACATCTTATTCCACAAACAGATGAGATGGAGGGTGATACAGTTACTAAAGGAGCACCTCCACCAGCAGCTACTTCAACCTTGGAGGCAAGGACAAAGGAATTGTAACCCTAGTACTAACCCTCCAAGGTAGTGGGATTGGGATGGAAGAGGGTGAAAGGAGATAGGATGATTCATATGCATCCCCAGGGATTCATCCCCTGTAAGACAGCAAACACTTTCTGTCCTTCCTCTGCTTGCCAAACTTCTCCCATTGCAGCAAAGACTAACTGTCACACATCCTGCCAGGGGAAGCTCTAGTACAAGATTTCCCTTTACAACTTTACAACAGGAACAATACTTATAAGATCAACTATTACAGCTGACATGAACTGCCCACAAGGATACCTATGCTTATTGCAAGACATCACTCATGTTTTGCTCTGTGGAGAAAAAAAGGAAAAAAAAAAAAACAAAAAAAAACAGCAAGGATAAAAAAAAAAAAAAAAAAAAAAAAAAAAAAAAAAACAAAAAAAAAAAAAAAAGAAAAAAAAGCAAGAAAAAGTAGCAGGCTAATAATTCAAGTTTTCAACCTATCAGTAAGGGTAGTCAGTCAAGCACAGCACGTCTGTACTATCCTGTAGCTGAAGAAAAAGTGGGTAATACATAACAGATGGTGTTCCCCACTCACTCCCATCTCCAACAGTTAACTACCTTTTTGCTAAGCTTAAAGACTGATCCAGTTTGCACTGAAGGATACTCCTATATAAAAGGCAATGTGTATATATCTGTAGGAACAAATCACATTTTTTGCTTTTAATCACAGAAGCTTTCATCAACTTTGAATTTTCATTCTATTTTCATAAACATCCAGTGAATTCTTATACGTATCAGTCCATCAACTCTTTGCATGTCTAGTTCATCTACATTATGTATAATAGTACAAAAAGAAAGCTTCATTTATGCTTCTTCATATAAAATGATATTGTTAGAATACAATAAAGTTTTTGTACATACTTACCCAGCAGATTATACTTAGCTTATGTCTCTGACGTCCCGACAGAAATTCGAATTTCGCGGCACACGCTGCAGGTAGGTCAGGTGATCTACCCCCCTGCCGCTGGGTGGCAGGAATAGGAACCATTCCCGTTCTAGAACCAGATTTTCTCTTCCTCCGTCTCCTGAGGGGAGGCTGGGTGGGCCATTCATCGTATATATCTGCCGGGTAAGTATGTACAAAACTTTATTGTATTCTAACAATATCATTTTTGTACATGCAACTTCCCGGCAGATATATACTTAGCTGATTGACAAACACCCTTGGTGGTGGGTAAGAGACAACTATTTACTGAATAGACAGGTAAACAACATACGTTGTAGGTAATAAAAAAAATAAAACCTTGGTTCCTACTTGTTCAGGCAGAAGATTCCATGACTAATGCCTAGGAATCTGCTTCGCCTCAAGAGCCTCAGCGAGGATGTGACCTATGGCTAAGAGTTCTTGTGGGTCTGTCGATGGGGTCTTATCCATTTACTCGACAGAGCCTCTTACATGACAATATGCCTATGCCTAGTGGCATAATTAAGGAGCACAACACCGATCCCGATCACCTGATCCTAACATGAGGGTTAGTGCTTAAGTTGAAAAGAGTTATCCCCAAAACTCCTTTCAAACAACCCAAAGAAAAAACACGACGTTAAATAAAATTTAACTCACTAGTTAAGGATCAGTATCGGCTCCCTATCCCAGCAATGTATCCGCAGACACGTATCAACCAAGAGAGAAGGATCTCTGGTAGGTTATCTTGACATCCTTCGGATATGGGAAGTTAAACAACCAGCAGTTGCATCTTCCCCGTATGTGACAGCTAATATGTCCTTATGACATATTGTTAAGGAAAGAACAAGAATTCAGAAAAGCTCGCACTTCATGCGCTTTTAATTCTCAGCTGTTTGAAGGAATCATCAATGCACTTGTCAAGTGCTTAGGAGATCACATTGTCTCAAAGAAGGCCAGGGCATTCTTTGATATAGATCTCTTCTCGGTGAAGCCTTGCGCCTGGCTAGCGCTTCATGCCTGGCAGGTGCCTAGCGCCTGTCTAGCGCCTCGCGCCTGGCTGGAGCCTTGTGCCTGAATGGCGCCTAGAGCCTGGCTGGAGCCGTCGCGCCTGGATGGCGCCTCGCGCCTGGCTGGCGCCTGATTGGCTCTCCCTCCTGGCTAGCGCCTCGCGCCTGGCTGGAGGCTAGGCCTTGCATCTGGCTGGCGCCTTGCGCCTGGAGCTTGGCAGAAGACTTCATGATTACTGTCTATGAGTCTGCATGCCTCAAGAGTTTCAGTGAGGTAGGGACCTATGACTGACAAACCCTTCTGGATCATGTCAATGGGGGCTAGCCCGCTTACACGACAGAGCCTTCTCGATCGTGCCAATGGGGGGCTGACCCACTTACATGGCAGAGCCTTACCTGTATCATATCAATGGGGACTAGCCCTCTTACATGACAGAGCTTTAGGTTTCTCTTTACTGGAAGGAGCTTTGCGCCCGGATGGATTCTCAATCCTGACTGGAGCCTAGCCTTGAAGGAGCCTGGCACCTGGATGGCGCCTGGCTGGCTTCTAGAGCCTGGCTGGCGCCTCGCGCCTGGCTTGGCTCCTCCACACTTGCTGGAGCTTCGAGCTTGGAAGAGTCTCTAGGCTGTCTGGCGATGTCCACATCAGACACTCTTATATCTGTCCGATTTGTTCGCCTCTGGCGCATTTGCGCCAGGTTGGAGGCCCGCTCCTTCTCAGTATCCGACCATGACAGAGTTCCTTGGAACTGTCCTGCCTCTGGCGTTTTTTTTCGCCTGTATTGGCATTTGGCGCCTGGCTGGCGCTACATTGTCCGAGAGTCCTGAACAACCACATAGTCTATCAGGAGACTGGAGAAGGGTGGAAGAAACTTCTTCCCCTTTGATCTTTTGGCCCCTGGCAAGGGGAGGTGATTGTAGTCAGCTACATCCAGTAGCGACAGGATATCTAACAATACGAGAGAGAAGAGTCTTCCTCCGAGGAGGATCCTTCGTGAATACTTCCTTTGCTAACGAGATCCCTTCTTACAGTTGATGAGGTTCCTCGTTGCAGAATCTTCCCTATCCTTGCCCGAAGGAAGGGAAGGAGTCTGGAAGTCGAAGGAGACTCCGAGCTGAAATTGGGCGGAACCCTGATTTCTAGCTCTTATTGTATCCTTCTGAATACCTTCTGGGAAGCATTTCGAGCCCTCATCGCACCCCGAAGACTCTGTAGGCAAACGTTTAAACCATCTCTTCTTCTGTAGATGAAAAAGTAAGTACCCTGCCTGGGCAACGAAACTTCTATCTGAAATCGTTGCGTTAGGAATAGAGGGTTTTAGTTCTTTTGCCAGACATACTATGCTGGCAAGAACCCATTGCCGAGTCTCCATTGAATCTGATGCGAGATTCCAATGCACAAAAAATTCACTTGTCTTCTTGGTCGTTTAGGGATAAGAGAAACAAAGAATTCCTTCATAAACTTTCTCAAAGCAGTGTGATGAGGAGCAGTTCCATTTTGTCGGAACACGGAATCTGTGGCCACAAAAAGATCCCATTCGAAGTACATGATATCCTACTCTTTGTCGTATTGCGGTATCGTATAAGATCCCGAAGATCTTAATCTTCTGTTATCTCTAATTCCCCTTGTATAGACAGAGTATAGCCTTTTACCGCGTTCTTGATAGCAGATATATACCTAGGTGATTCTTCCCTCTGAAAGTGAAGAAAGAACCTCGCTATGTGGTTCACAGAGGTATCGGAAGAGGACAGTTTCCTCATTCCATCTAGCACGATCTGCAGCAATTCTATGTCTTAGCCATGACTATTGTCATTTACCTTGAAAAATCCTCTCATTCATGTCCACTTCTGGTCAGTCTGCACGCAGAAAGACTCAGAGTGGAGAGGTTTTTCAGGTCTATTTATAATAGATTTCTATAGAATATCCAGATACTCTTGAAAAGCCTTACGAAACATGCTGTGAGAAGAACGTGACTTCTGTGAATCCAACCTCTCTCACAGAATCCAACCTCTCTAAGGTCAAAATGAGGCATTCATCCTCTCTTCCTTTGACGCCCATTTATCTTAATATCTGTTAAGAATTTATAACTAGGGGAAAAAAGACTAAAGTTTATTCCCCCTTCTTTAAATTAAAGATGTCGTATATTGCTACCTCTCTTGGTTCGAGGAAGAAGGAAGCAGTCTATAGGAAGCCTGTTCGTCTTCTACCTTGCGAGAGATCTATGAAGAAGACTTTCCGCAGGTTCTCAAAACTCTTTTCAATAAATGTTAGACATACGTTAACAGTTATTATCTTCCGATCGAGAAGGTTCTCACGGACATGCAAAAATCTTGCATCGAACCTTTAAGGATCGTTACGTTCCTTGTCGGTTTCCCAAATAGGTTCTCTTTTGTTGAACGCGAACAGGGGCGAAAAAAGAGATTCTCGATGCTCTTTGCGATATAGAGAGTCGTGGAATTGGCCTAAGTGATTAAAATAAATAATTTCATCATTCCTTGTAAGCGACCCCTTTCCGATTAAATGGGTAACGAAATCAGGAACGAATCTTGCCGTTACCGAGCCTCCGAGAGGCTACTGTTTGTTTGTTTGTTTGTATGGTGTTTTTACGTGACTTCCGAACCACGTCGAGAGTGAACTTCTATCACCAGAAATCCACATCTCTCACTCCTCAATGGAATGGCCGAGAATCGAACCCGCGACACCGAGGTGAGAAGCAAAACACCAAACCAACCACTACTGGACTCTTAGGTTAATAATAACTCGCTAAAACGAGAAAATATCTTGGATGGTGCTTCTGACGCATTGCGCCAGGCTGGCGCTTCCTTCTAGTTCTTTTAAGGTTATGTGCCAGAACATCTGTGCCCTTATGGTACCCGACATCCTTCACGTGTTAATTCGTTTTTTAGTAGGACTTTTATATACGTAGTATAGTCCATTCAAGGAAACAACTTCTGCAACTAAGAGAATGTTTCCCATCCGACTCACCCATCTTCTCTTGAGGCAATATCCGATTCTAAAAAGGTTGTGTGCGTTTCTCGAAAGGATGATGAGAATTATATTATATCGTGCTCTGCCGTATTAGAATCCTTTATAATACGTCACATTGTGGTAAACAGCATTAATCTAGGAACCTTTGTAAGGATACTAGGAATTCTGTAGTTACCTCGGTAATGTGCATAAGACTTGACCATACCGTAGTCTTAGGTGAATTCTCTTCTACTACATTCTCTTCTCACTAAGCATGTACTCTAATAAGCCATGCTTTCGTAAGCATGAGAGCATCATATAATATAGAGTTCCGCTGCGTTAGAATCCTTTAATAATGTTACCTACGGTAAACAGCATTGAAATGTTGTAAATATCTTTCTTATTGAAAGCTTCTTAGCAAAGGCAGACAATATTTTTATTTATGTTTGCTTAACTATCCCCTCAATCCGAGGGCTAAAACCCCCGCGATTGTAGGGGAGAGACACGGTTAGTTATTCCATCCCGCAGGAGACAGGACATGTGTCCAACCACTCATGACCGACACCTACATGTTACTGCGTTGGTCTCTAAGGCGCAATAGCCGTCTCCGTTAGCCGTCTGGCCTACTCTTCCAGAGTTGCCAGCTACTCCATTAAATAAAGGAATCTTATAAAATTATAATCGAACTTCAGGAAGTTCTTATTCATGCATATTTTAAGCGAAACAAGACTTCGATAAATCTAGAAGCTAAGTAGGTGTTGTCTTAACAATCCCTTTAAGCGTAGTCCTTCCTAGGAAATTCCTGGAAGGATACTGGTAATTGAGTTGCTCTGCAAAGAAGTAACTACGGTATGTGTATTTGCCGTATCGCATTCTCATACAGCAGATACTCTACTACCTTCTTTCCCTGCCGAGGCAGAAAGAGAAAGGAAAAATTTTTACTGTCTTCGTTTTCTTTTCGTTAACTAAGAATGATAGAAAGAGTATATATATCTCCTTAAGGAAGGAAGTTAATCCAGGAACTCTTTAAATCTTACGTGATTTCCTCATAATCGCGGAAGAGACAGAATCCTGTTCATCTGTAGGGTTTACGGAAGGAAGTAGATATTTCCTATCCGCCATCATACCCAAACGTCGATGAGATTCTTATAAAAAAAACTCCCAAAAACTCTTGCCTCTTCATAACGAGGGAAGAGCATGAATGAGGAGAGAGTCCGCATTGAGAGGAACTGCCAAACACAGGAGTCCTTCTGAATAATGAAAAAAATTAGATATTGTTATGATACAATAAAGTTTTATGCATACTTACCTGGCAGGTATATATATAGCTGTATTTTCTGATCCGACAGAATTTAAAAAACTTCCGACACACGCAGTGGTCGGCCAGGTGGCTTAGTACCCATTCCCGCCGCTGGGAGGCGGGTATCAGGAACCATTCCCATTTCTATTCATAATTTTTATTTCCACTGTCCCCTGATGGGGAGGTGGGTGGGTGGGTCTTGAATAATATATATATCTGCCAGTTAAGTATGAACAAACTTTATTGTATCATAACATATCATTTTGCTCATGAACTTACCTGTCAGATATATATATAGAGTTGAACCCCACCGTTGGAGGTGGGAAGGGACAGAATAGAAGGATTTTGGGACACAAATGCATGCAGATGATTTTACATCTTGGTTCCACCTGTTAGCATAGCCGACTTCGTGATTACTGTCACCCAAGTCTGCTTCTGCTTTAACTAAGAGTGCCAGCGAGGTAGAGACCTATAAAGCTGGTGCACTCCAGATGATCTGTCAACGGGGGCGTGACCACAATGTGACTAGACCCATATTGACCATACCATGAGGGCTAAGAAGTAAAATAAATATAATATATATAATTATATATATCACCACCTGACCAACCCTAGCCAAAGTTAATGTGTGTTTTTTTTTTTTTAACTAAGGCGTTCCAGAGGTTAAGAAAGTCCGCCATTGTCAGCGACTCCACAACTAAATTAAGAGCTCTTCCTAACCATTTTCTACAGGATAGGATGAGTGGTACTTCTTGCCCCCAAGATTGTGTCTGCAGACACGTATGGGCCCTAGCGAGCAGCAGATCTCATATGCCATCTTCACATCTCGCAGGGAGTGTGAAGTGAACCCAGAGTTGCTTCGCTAAAACATGGTAACTCAGGATGTTGCTGAGTGCCATGCTCTGTTGAAATGCTTCCGAGGCCGCGCCCTCCACCTCGTGAGCATTCAGATAAAAAGATTTCAAATCTTTGTGCAAACACAATGAAGGAGCATTTTTTTTGAAAGAACTTACCTTAAAAACCCAGGGAGGGTGTACTTCGATATGGGCAAGTCTGGTCTTTTGGGCGGAACACTGCAGATTGCCCGACTGACTTCGACTTTCTTGATTTTAGTAGATAAAACTTGAGAGACCTGACAGGGCACAGGACTCTCTCTGGCTCCTGCCCACTAACTTGTGCCATCCTTGCTTCCAAGATCCTGGCCCGGCAAGGACAAAAAGGGTTTCCATTCTTAGGCCATAACGAAAGGCTTAGAGAGCACACCGCCTTGTGTTCTCTAAAGCCAAAACTTGTGACGATGGCTTAAAATCTCACTAACCCTCTTTGTCGTATCTAGGGTGGTTAGAAGAAGGCCTTCCTGATCACATGCAAGACGTTAACAGGCAGGAGAGGTTCGAATGCTTTGACATCAAGAACTTCAGACTACGTCTAAGTTCCATATTGAAAGCTTCGATCCGGAAATGCACAGTCTGTACTAAAGTCAGGTGAACTACCAGTTGACCAGTCAGACGAATCAAGGACAACAAGGCTGTACCCTGAAGACCAAAAGGCACTATTCTTAGCTGAAGGATGAGTGTCTGGACTGCCTGGGCGATTCAATCTAAGTAAACCTTGGGGGGTGTATCAACGCAACCCAACGTCGTCCGCAATCGACTTCGTCAATAAGAAACTCAGGGCTACTATATGTCGCCTGATCTCGCACGAGTGTCTGACTCCGAGAAAACAGGCGAGACAAAAAGTGATGGTGAGCTAGAATCGAGATTCCACAGACCTCAATGATCGTGAAGGTCTTTGTTGTTTGACAGATGCAAATCTGTCAAACAAATTCTCTGTTGTCTGTTCGCACTGGCAGAATTTTCAAAACTCTCGGCAACCGCTAGACCACTGGTAGTTCAGGTGATCTCCCCCACGTTCCCGTGGCGCTGGTACTTGGAACTATTCCCGTTTTCCTCAGATTTTTTTCTGAACCCTGTCTCCTGAGGGGAGGAGGGTGGGATTTTAATTATATATATCTGCCAGGTAAGTATGCATAAAACTTTATTGTATCATAACAATATCATTTTTATGCATGACACTTACCTGGCAGGTATATATATAGCTGATTGACACATTTGGAGGTGGGTCACAGACAGCAACATCGTCATAATTCAAAAATTAACTATTTGTTTTAAAATTATTTATTAGTTTCCTTACCTGCTAAGGTAGCTGACTTCGTAGGTCCTGCTCTTAGCCTGCTAAACCTTAGTAGCTCTCAACTAGGATGTGACCTGTTTGTTGAGAAAGCTAACAACAAGGGTCTGACAACTGGACGGGACCAATTTGTTGACAGGAAACCCTAGCCCTCTCTTACCAGGGGCATTCATGCTAGGATAAGTTAGACCACCTGAACCACACACAAAGCTAACGTAACACATTACACTTCACATACTGAAGAGGAAATAACCCTCTCAGACAACCATAAAAAGAACACCACTTAATTAAAATACCTAGCATGTTAGTAATCTATCGTTGCTGCCGTCGATCGAGACGATTCGTACGGACTTTTGCAATCCTGTAACGAACCTCTAGATGATCGTTACATTCTACGCCTGTTGTTTGTTATAATCGGCCTCTTTCTCGTAAACTCGAACAGGGACCGAAGAGAAGATACTTCTTAAGATATGAGAGAGCTGTGGAATATCAGAGTTGATCTGGACCACTGGTTCCCAAAAACTCGTTTCGAGGACTGGAGGGACTACCGAAATCGCTTTTACTTCATTCAGATTAGATCCAGGACATCTGAAAACCCTACCCAGATGTCCGGCACCTTCTTTCTATCACCTCAGGTGATATAGCGCACTGAGGAGATGTACAGAATCATTCCTAGATCTTGAATAATATTTCAGTTTCCCGGTAGTAAAAAACTGTGGTCTGCATTGCAGTCTATTCGGGGAAACAAACTTCTTCAGAAGGAAATGGTCCCCAGCAAGCTCATCCATTCCCTCCACGAGTAGCTTACTTCCCCTAATAAGGCTTGGCGGTTTGCCTAAGCAGGAGAGCATATAAAAGTGCAATGTTGCGGTAGACTCGTAGTTCTATACCAGTGCGGTAACGAGAACCGAAAGGATTAAGAGATAAACTCTGTTGAACATAGTAAGCAAAACGAATGCAACGTTTATTTCATTCACGTAAGAAATCCCCTCATCGTAGGCTAAAGTCCGTGATTGTAGGACGATCACAGTCAGTCAGTCATCCGCAGGAGAGACGCAACCGCTAGCACGAGATAGGTTAGTCAGTCAATCCCGCAGGAGAGAGGAGACGTAACCTACCGCGCATGACAGCGCACGATCTGTTACTGGCTCGGATGGACTGGAGGACAGAGTCAGACACAGCGTGACAGCAGCCGCCAGCAGCTTACGAACGTCGTCTCTAACTTTATGTCTGGGTTTGCCAGCTACCCTATTCTACGAAAGAGATCGGTCCGTTATTTATTGAGCAGAAAGACTCTGAAACTGGTATATTTAAAGCGCAACCGACAACGCTAAATATATAGATGCGTTTGTGTCGTCAGAACACTACCATACATCGGTAAAAGATAAATCGGAAACTCCCGGAAGGCTGCAGGAGTAACGATTAAATGTCCTTAAATAATAGCCAATAGAGCTCTCGGTTGCCCTCCGAATCGTAACTACAGCAAGCGTATATGACTTGAACCAACCAGTAGTAAAATAACGCAAGGCAAAATATATATTATCACAATAAAGTTTTTTTCATACTTACCTGGCAGACATATATAGCTGAATTCGGAAATACAGCTACATACATATCTGACAGGCAAGTTTCATGAACAAAACAACTTAGAGAATCGAAGCAGACAGCTCAAGCTTCTAAGATACTGGACATAAGCGTTCATTGACGTAGTCTACAAGTCTATTTCTTGTACTAGTCTGCGAATGAGGAATGAGAGCTCTTCCGAACCTTGTCCTTATTCGCTTACGCAATATCAAGTTAATGAGATGTTTGTCAATGAGAACTAACCCATTAACGGTACAGAGAGATATTTTGTCAATGAGGGGAGACCCACTTACTTGACAAAAACGTAGTATATTGTCAAATGGGGGAAAGTCACTGAATTGAACAAACGAATCCAGGAAGTCAAGCCTTTTATTTTTCGTTATTCCCGTCTCAAACAAGGAAGGGACAAGAATCCTGTTAAGAGACTGGGCTTACGGTAGGTGAAAGAACGACGATGTTCAATCGGCATGGAGTCTCGACTAGAAACTAATAACAAAATCTATCCTCTGAAAAACCCTTTCAGATGGTCTAAAAAAAAGCTTTAAATTTATTGGCAGTAATGGCAAAGGAAGTCCTGTCTTGCGCTTTCCCTGAAGAGCGTCCTTTTGATGAGTGCCTTTGCAAGAATCCTACTGAACGTTGCCGAAAATCCTGACGTTCAGTCACGCGAGCCTTTACATAACCCGTAACTTCTCTTATCTCAAAGTCTTGACTGAGGTAGAGAAAACGAGATCTTCCCTTGAGCTTTCCTTAACTCCATCCACCTTTGCGAAAAGCAATATAAATATTGACAGAGACCTCTTGAATTCACGAAACCCGAGGTCTTGCTGGGTTCGAAGACGAAGTTCTGTTCACTTTCTTGAGGCTCAAATCTTAAACAAGAGCTTGAAGAGTTCAACAGAAACGTTCGGTGCGCGCGGCGTCCACTGGCGAGGACGCTCGGCGTCCTGGCGCGCTCGGCGTCCACTGGCGAGGACGCTCGGCGTCTGGTGCGCGCTCCGGCGTCCAATGGCGAGGACCTCGCGTCCAGTGCGCGCTCCGGGCGGCCCTGGCGAGGACTCAGCGTCCACTGTGCGTGCGTCCATCCGAGCGTCCCTGTTCAAGCGATCGTCCAAATAAGCGTGCAGAAAAGCGTCACGCTCCTGACAGGCGTCAAAACAAGCGAGAGAAACTGCCTTCTTTTTCATATTTCTTGGTGGAAAGACGTACACGTGATCAGGCAACTTTCGCCTTCTTACTTCTCACTGAAACATAACGAGGGAGAGGGACGTGAAGCGTCCTCTTCTATAAAGCTTCTTAGAGGGCGCGAGTCCTTCAGAGAGCTCCAAACCCTTGTGCGGGGAGGACGCCTCGGAGGACGAGAAGCAATCCTTCAGGATTCGTGCATGTGCACGCACTTTGGCAGTCTGGGGATTTTCATCAGAAACTGCCGAAGGCACGCCAGATCGGTGGGGTTCCCTGTAACCCTCCTTCGGCTTTGTCGACATGCCCTCTCCCTTGGTTCTGGGAGTTCGACAGAGGTCTAGACCTAGAGGCGTTCCAAGGCCGATCTGACGCACCCTCCACTACACAATGGGGCACTGTCACTGCACTTAGCCACTTCACTATTGCTCTCTAAAGCAAGCACTTTCGATTCTAAGTTACGAATCGAAATAGTATAAGAGAAAGGGCAATAACCTCTACAGACACTGTTTTGAGGGCCCGAAGGCAACATTACAGGGTTAGGCGTAACAAAAAAAACAGAAGTAGAACTCTTCACAACAACAATGAAGGAGAGCGAGTCACCTCTCGCAGACCATAGTCCATAACCCGTAGCCATACTACAAGCGTTTAGGCAAAATAAAGTCTCCGGAAGGTTTAGCAGTATCACTACCCTGACTTTCGTATTGATTAATTGCTACATACTAAACAACTTTTTCCTTACGGAATTAGACACGTTTACTGATTAATTGCGTACATACGAATCATACTTTTTCCTTACGGGAAATAGACATGTTTTACTGATTTAATTGCGCCCCCCAAGTGCGGACTACCGAAGCTTTCGGTAGCCACACCCTATCTTTGCAGACAACACCCTCGAACTAGCCTAACTAGATTCAGATATCTATGCAAAAATGAATCAAATTCAAATCAATTTTAAGATAGCGTATGCCTAGCCAACAAATCCAAGTAAATAAAAAAATTAAAAGACAATTAGGATACTTAGCGGCAAATGAAGTTTCCAAAATCCTAAGCCGGAGGTACTGAAAAACAGGTGTTTCAGTACCGGCGACAGAAAATTTATGAATAGAAAAATGGGAATGGTTTCCTGATACCCGCCCCCCTCCCAGCGGCGGGAATGGGTACTAACCACCTGGCCGACCACTGCGTGTGTCGAAGTTTTTTAAATTCTGTCGGATCAGAAAAATACAGCTGTATATATACCTGCCAGGTAAGTGTCATGCATAAAAATGGCTTCTCTTAGTATCAGAATCCTTCTGACAAAACGCGACGGCCGCCTGTGCGACATCTTGCACCTTTGCCAGGGGAAAGTTGCTCAAGTTAAAAATTCAAAGAGGAGCCTCGCGACTGACCTCTCTCTCATAAGAAGATTTGGAATATTCTGGCGCCTGGCTCCTTGCGCCTAGCGCCTGGATAGTTCCGCGCGCCTGGAATGAAGTTCCGCACCGCTAGAAAGGAGACTCGCTCCTGGAACGTTCGCTTGCGTGGAAGGTCCCGTGCGCCCTGATAGTTCCGAGCGACCTACTAGACCCTTTTAGAAAGAGCCTCTTGCCCGGAACGTTCAATGGAAGGATCGTTCTTGATTGCCACTGTACTATAAGGCTCCTTGCTCTAGCCGTCTCTTTGAGGGCGCCTTGCGCCAAGAAAAATTTTCTAGAACGCCGGCTCGCGCTCAGTTGCTAGAACGCGGCTCGCGTTTGGTTGTAGGAACGCGGCTCGCGCTAGTCTGTTTTTCTGGATCAAGGCGGATCGCTGATCGCTGCTGGCTGTTGGAAACGTGGCTCACGCTAGCTTGCTGGAACGCGGCTTCCTAAGTTCCTGGCTGGCTCTTGCTCAGTGTTCTCTTAGTTTTCAGAAACAACGCTAGAATCATCAAAACATATACATTCTTCGTCTTTTCGGATGTAAGATGAAGAGACTCACTTTTTTAAGGATGCCTTTTCAATGGCTATCCTTGGCAGTCTGGACGCTCTACAGAACCTGCCCGTGGGGACGCCTGAACCGTGGGATTCTCTGAAACCTCCTACGCTTTCGACATTCCTTCTCCCCGCCCTGGGCTTGGGAGCTTGAAAGAGGTCTAGGCCTGGGAGCGAGACAGAGCCGATCAGACGCACCCTCCACTGCAATGGGGAACACTAGTAATCACTTCTTACCTTTCAATAGCTCGCATTTTGAGCCAAAATCCTTGTCTTCAAATTGCAATTATGAATTTGAAGTTCCTGCGAAGTAAGAAGGTGATGAGGATGCAACACTACTAGTACTGTAATACTCTAATTTGCTCGTTAGTAAACGAGTTTCCCAAAAAACTTTTAAAATTAAAGTATCTAGTTACATGCTTTACTGACTCCCTAAAGTAAGGAAGTCCGTATATTTCCTCAATCAATTCTAACACTTATTACACGTATTAATGAATAAATATCAATATTTCCCTTTCTTGCAAACTATGAGTGTCTACCGAAAATTTCGGTAGTTACACGTCATATATTCTTCGAAATTTTCGAAGCCAAATTCATTAAAAGTTAATAAAAGCGTATGCCGAACCAAAGACCCAGACTTCCCTGCAAGACAGCCCAGAAGATCGATGGCGATGAAAAACGAAAATCAAGTCAGGAGGTAGCAACAACATATGTTGACACTACGCGGCAGAGAAAATCTGGTTCTAGAACGGGAATGGTTCCTATTCCTGCCACCAAGCGGCAGGGGGGTAGATCACCTGACCTACCTGCAGCGTGTGCCGCGAAATTCGAATTTCTGTCGGACGTCAGAGACATAAGCTAAGTATATATCTGCCGGGGAAGTTGCATGTACAAAACTGATTTTTTTCATGTCTGTTACCTGGTAATGGACGCCAACTCACCATTACTCATAGCAATTCAATTAATATTTTTGTGCAACTTAAAGAACATCTTGCTGAACAATTTTATCATAGCATGTAAGTTCTAAATTATGCAGTATTCCAATCTATATTGCTGGGCATATTGAAGAACAATTTTATCTGTACAGCATCCAAGTTTGCCCCAACTCTGTAAATGCTGTTTTTCTTCCAACACCTATACAGTTCCAAGATCATTATAATTTTGCTACTGTAAAGCTATAATAAATGTGATTCAAGTTGTTTTTCAGGATAAAATTCACTGCCTTTTAAATAAACCACTATAAATTCTAAATAGAGCAAAAAATGAATACAATTCTAAACATGCAATTATATAAACGTTCTAAAGGAACAACTAAGAATCAAATGCTGAAGAAAAATTTTTCATTCAAAACTATAGCTCTTTCCTTCAAAACTATAGCAAGAGCTATAATAATGTTATCCTAGTTACTGGAGCATCTGCAGTATGCTTCATTAGCATGTAAAATGGGGCACTTTATAAAGTAAACGTCAATTGAGACCACAATGAACACTAGAGAATGACAAACCAATTCTTGGTATGTAATTGAAACGTTTTGCTGAATTAGTAGCTTAGTATTTAAAAGGTCTATCCCATCAAAGGCAATGTACTGATCAACACAAACAATGCAAACAAAATCAATTTACTTTTCTAATTCACCTCACTACAGTACTATTACTACAACTATGATCTTACTATTACAAAACCAGATAATTTTCTACTCATGCATAAGCATGGATTAGAAATTTTAAGCAATCATCTAATTTGTAGATATACAATAAACAATGTCCTACTTAGAATTGAGTAATCCATTTGAATTATTCATGGCTGTCCACTCCACTTCCATAATATCTTGCGCCATTTTTGTCTTAGTTATGCTGTCAACATTTAGTTCTCCAGCCGAGCGAAACCGATCCACCAGCTGTGACCGACTGGCCCTCAAACGTTCCATGCATCTCTAAAAAGACAAACATGTTTATATTGTTTTAATGTTTGTAAAACAAATACAAAAAATTTTACATGAGAGCAACATTTTCATACACTAGTACACTAAGGTACGTATTAACATATCTGACAGCTACCCACATCCCTTCTTTTAATTTTGTTCTAAATGATGGATGAATGTGGTAGTGACCCGTGTATGCCACATTCAATTTTCAAACCTTGAGTTGTGCCACAACCCCTGCAATGTGGCAAAGGCTTTTCTAAATTTCCAGAACAATTATTTTCATAACATTTTTGTTTCCTAAAAATGTGTGTTGGATAAGTTAATTAATTAGAACAAAAGTTGCATGGTGACATCTTGATATACCCTCCTCCATATTTATTATTTTCATATTTTCTACTTTCTTATTTCTACATTCAAGACATGACAAATTTTTAATCAATTTGTATTTTTCAGAGCTAACAAACCTGAGGTCTTAACAATAGGATAAATCTTAGCGCCAGATGGAAAACCGGCTAAAAATAATCAGATTGTATAGCAAGGAATCGGTGAGATCTGGCAATTCCTGTGCATACGAGGTGATAGCTAAAGTGCTTACTTCTGCTAATTTACTTTATTTTCTTTGTTAATTTTACATGATAAAACACCCAATGGGAGGACCACTACCAAAAGAGGATCTCCCTCCTTCAAAGATAATGAAGCGGAGGCAGCTGTAGATGCAGCAGCAGCAGCACACTCAAAGGGTGGTAATCCCTGCTTCTCCTCCTTCAGGTTGCAGAGGAATGCTGTGAGAGATGGAATACCTGGAACATTCAGTGTAGGCCATATTTTCTGTGCGTACGCCAACAACGATGTCTTATGGTACCTGGAACATCACCGTCTGACTATACAGGAGCCAAGTTCAACATAAAAATGGCCGTCTGGAACGTAACTCGCTTGTAAGTAGGGTGGTGTCTTTATTTCTAGGATAGCCTAATTTCACATGGTCCTAGACATTGGCATCCTAGTTAGATGACATTTTAACATCTTGCCACATAAATGAACCACAAGTTTTTCTCAATGCTTGTCTTTCGTTTTATGTATTTCTGACCATTGTCACTGGTTTGCACTGATCAGGGTTTCCCCAGACCTCTATATGTATAACTTGAAAGAAGAGACCCTTGTGAGAAACAAGTTTTTGAGGGTCTGGGAAAACCTACAGAGTAAACTGCATCAACAAGAATGGTACAGCATGTAAATCACAAGAATTAGAATATTGAATTTTGGGACCTATGAGGTCATTCAGCGCTGAAAAGGAAATTGAGTGTAGAAAGAATTGAAAGGTGTAACCAGAGGAAACCTTGCAGTTTCACTATGATATAACTGTTAGGAGAGGGTGGATAGCAAGAGAGAAGCAAGAGAATATGAATGAGGTACAGTAATAGGAATGGAAGGGGCTGCAGCAAAGAACCTTAAGTAATGCCTACAGTGTACCACATGAAGTGCACTGAAAACACTAACCTCCCCCCACCCCCCATCACCAGATAAATCACAAGATAAGCAGTTGGAAGAATGCATGGTCTGTCCATAATCAGTGTCACAAAAAACGTTACCGCATACAAGCCAGTTACAGTATAAGGATACATCTTGACTTTACCTTCCATTACCTAACTTACATTGGGCACAGGTTCTATCTAACCAAGAGCTTCATATCTCCTAAAGCATCCGATTCTAACTTGATCTAGAATGCCATTAATCATGAGCAGGAATTGCAGCAAGGTTACATACTAATCTAAGCTTGTAAACTGAACCCTATATACAGGCGGTCCCCAGGTTACGACAGGTCGGTCCGGCTTATGACGTTCTGAGGTTACGACGCTTTTTCTTAAATATTCATTGAAAAATCCGCCCTGGGTTACGACGCTTGTTCTGAGGTTACGACGCTGACGCTTCCGATGCTCCGAGTTTACGACGCTTTTAAAAAACGCATACTATGATAAGAATCCTTTATAGTTTAGCAGTTTCTCTCTCTCTCTCTCTCTCTCTTTGTATTTTCCAACGAAAATAATCACTAATTAGTGTATTTTGATGTTTATTTTCATGACTAAAGGTATTTTGACGTAAGGAAAAATCTATTTCTGGGCGATTGCTCGTGTCGCCAGCGAAATATCCTTTAATCTATTATTTCTAGGGTAAATGTACTAACACATACCAGAGAATAAATAAATAAAGAAAAAGGTCAGTATAACTGATCTCTCACCCTCCCAGAGAGTGTCGGTATGCACTATGGCGAGTGAGACCACTACCACAGAGCCAAATGCCAATAGAATTCTCCCACTACAAAATCCCCCAAGAGGGGAGCCGACCCACAGAGTGGGCAGCACCTACTACTACTACTCCATCCCATGCTGCCGACTGCTGCGCCTCTGGTGGCCATCCTGAAGTTAGCAGACAATCTTGGCGATGGGATGGGTAGGGCGGGATTTCGCTGGCGACACGAGCCAATCGCCCAGAAATAGATTTTTCCTTACGTCAAAATCCCTTTTCTTTTCTGGGCTCAGCTCGTGTCGCTGCGCGAAATCGTACCAGAGAAATAGACAAGATTGTAAAGAAATTCAACAAAATATAAAGGGTCCCTCAATAAAAGAAATAAAATTAAAAATAAATCAATATAATTGCTAATAAAGATACATATACACAGTGATTACAAATAGAATATTACTTAATTATACTTAATGCTAATATATTTCTTAACTTAACGGTAATATACATATATACAGGAGAAATATCATATATGTACAACAATGGTATCTGTGTAAAGCTTATGTATCAAAAAACAATCTAAAGCAATTAATATACAAGTTGAATAAAACAAACTCAACAATAATAAAATATAAAGAATGTATATGACTTAATATACAAACCCGTAACCATTATAATAAGATGTATCTCCTAGCAAAAAATAAAAATAAGGAGATGACATCCACGAGATCAGTAATCATCACAAATGTGAGTGTCCTAGCAAAAAAATAAGGGACACCCACTATATCATCATCAAAGCAGCTAAGACACAAGTGATCGTAAATGAACAAGCAGGAATAGACGAACTGTTTGGGTGAGGTAGGTAGAAAGGAGGACTGAATCTTCTACTAAGGATTAGTCAGAGTCAGGGGAAACTATGTTACCCGCTGCAACTGCTGAAAATTTCAGGGCTTCCAAAGACTTTAAGTAATGACGTTTGAACACTGTCGGTGATTTCCATCCAGTATACTTTTTCAACTCATCGAAGTTCATATGTTGGAAATAGTTAATTGAGGTGGCTACTGCCCTGACATCATGTGCTTTGGGAAAGAGTCAGGATTGGCTTGTTTAATGAAGTACAGGAATTTGTTGCCTGATGCCTTTAATAGATAAAAGTACCACTTTTTCTCTCCTAAAGAGAGGACCCGATGAGGATGAGGAGGTCCTAGATAGAAAGGCTCGTAAAGTTGAACTGGGCAAAGAGATATATCTTGTGGAAGGGGTGGTAGTACCTTCCATGGTTCCCACCTCATCAAAGGATCTTCATTCTTAGCTAAAAAGCTACGTTTTTCCGGTGAAAAGTAGCACTTCCCCCATGTGGGAAGGAACTGAATATGATCCGGATCTCTGGATAAAAGCCGACAGTTTCTGAAATTCTAGCTCCTGAGGCCAAGCTTAATAAAATAGGGGTTTTTTCTTAAAAGCATTTATAAATGAGCATGTGTCATTATTGGTTTCTGAAGCCAGTTTTAGAACATCGTTTAAGAACCATGATACTGACGTAGGCCTTACAGAAGGTCTAAGTCTAGCACAGGCCTTGGGAATAGACGAGAAGTAGGAATCTGTCAAGTCTATGTTGAACCCAAATTGAAAAATCTTTTTCAAGGTCTGACTTGTTTGTCGTAATTGTGCTAGCTGCTAAGCCTTTTTTCAATAAGGATCTTTTCTCTTGAAAAAGGATATAGCTGAATTGATTGTCATGATCTTAATATCTGATTCTTTCAGGAAGGTTGCTAACTTTTTGACAGCAGCATCATACTGTCTCAAAGTTGAATCTCTCTTATCTGATTCCAAGAAGAAGAATATTCTGAGGGTCAATATTCGCATCCCTTTTCGCTGCAAACTTCATGAAATCCATAAAGTTAGGGTTTGAGAATCCCTGAGGAAGCGAACACAGTCTTCGTTTGTACTGACTGGGAGAGCTTGGGATTGGGGATCCGAAGAGGGCGGAGACCCAGTTCCAGGATGAGAGGGTACCAATTGCTCTTCGGCCAGTCTGGGGCTACTAGAGCCACTTGACCCTTGAATGTCCTGAGTTGTTTAACACTTTCATGAGAAGATTCACCGGAGGAAAGACATAAAATCTTCTCCCAGTTGTTCCAATCTAGAGCCAGGGCGTCCGTGGCATAGGCCAGAGGGGTCCAGGTTGGGGGCCACATAAACACGGGAGTTTGTGGTTCGCTTGGGATGCGAAGAGATCTACCTGTAGACCTGGAACTCTCTGAAGAATCCATTGGAACGAACTGTTGTCCAGTGACCATTCCGACTCTAGAGGTACTGATCGGGATAGCAGCATCTGCTATGACGTTTCTCGCTCCAGCTATATGGGTGGAGGGAGATGCCAACTGAACTTGTCCGCCAGGGAGAATAATGGCTACCATGACATGGTTTTAGATGACGTGACTTGGAGCCTCCTCTGTTTATACAATGTACTACCACTGCGCTGTCCAGACTAGCTTTATGTGGGAGTACTTTGGCGGACGTAACTTTTTAGAGTCAAGAACAGTGCCATTGCCTCCAGTACGTTTATATGGAACTGACGGAACTGAGGTGACCACGTTCCCTGAACCTTTTGAACTGGGAATATCCTCCCAACCGCTTTAATGCAGCGTCTGGTGTGGATAGTGATCCCTGGAGGAGGAAACTGAAGGGCACTGACACCGATAGGTTCTTGACTTTCGCCCACGCCGAAGTCGATTCTTTAGAATCAGAGGGACTGAGGACAATTTGTCCCTGGACCTGATATTTTGCTCGTGAGCGCCAGATTCTGGTTAGGGTCTTTCAGTTTGGCTTTCATTAGGATGTTCGTCACTGATGCAAACTGGAGAGAACCCAGGATCCTTTCCTGAGACCTTCTTGAAGCCAGTTTGTGACTCAGAAATTGCTTGACTGACTTCGCTATTTCCTTCCTCTTGGACGATGGAATCGACAGAGTATGGGAGGATAGATTCCATTGAATGCCTAGCCACTGAAAGTTTGACTCTGGAGTGAGTCTTGACTTGGTCCTGTTTATCTTGAAGCCTAGATATTCCAGGAACTGAATCACTTTCAGTGTTGCTTTGTTGCATTCCTCGACTGTTGAAGCCCAGATCAACCAATCGTCGAGATATTTTTTTGCTACTACCATAACCCCTTGCGATCTGAGTTGTTGAACAACTACTTCCGCCAGCTTCGTAAACACTCTGGGTGCTACGTTGAGCCCGAAAGGAACTACCTTGAAGGAGAATGTCTGGTCTCCTATCTTGAAGCCTAGATAAGGACGGAAGTGTCTTGCAATAGGGATATGATAGTAAGCGTCTGTAAGATCGATAGAGGTGGTGACGGCCCCGGCACGGGGAGTAAGTCCCGCACCTGCGAGATCGTGAGCATCTTGAACTTGTCGCAGCGAATGGCTAAGTTTTAAGCGGGACAAGTCTAAGATTACTCTTCTTTTTTGTGAGCCTTTCTTTGGCACGCTGAACAAGCGACCTTGAAATTTTAATCTTTTGACTCTCGCTATAGCTCCTTTCTGAAGGAGATCCTCCGCATACTCCGTCAGTTCTTTGGAAGGAAGTTGACGGAAAGGCCTGGATGGGGGTGGGTTCGTTAACCAGCTCCAACCCAGGCCTTTTGACACAATGCTCTGAGCCCACTTGCTGAAGTTCCACCGGTGGCGAAAGTGAAACAGCCTCCCTCCTACCTGAAGTTCTTCATTGGTTCTGGTAACCTCCTCGGCCTCCTCTGAAGTGTTTTCCCCTATTAAAGGGACCTCCCGATCCTCTCCCACGAAAGGAACGCTTACCTCTGCCTCCCTTACCCGAGCGGTCATACTTCTGTGAAGATTGACTCTCGAAGGCTTGATTGTAAGCTGGAGAGATGGCGTAAGAGGTGGAGGGCTGAGGCTGAGGGGAGATTACGTAAATTGGCTGTGATTGAGCCTTTGAAGTGGAAAGGCTGGGCTGTTTGCACTAAGGGGGAACCGCCGAACTTGCTGAGAAAAGCGTGGCTGCTTTTCTGGTAGGGCTGGAAACGTCTGGGTTTCCTTTGCCCTTTACCTCTAGCTGCTAGATCTTGCCTCCTCTTAGCCGTAAGGCCCCAACGGTCCTTAAGGCTCTGGTTCAACCTCGTAGCCTCTGACCTGGACCTTCCTTCACCATTGCTTCTGGGAAGAGATCTGCTCCCCAGATGTTCGACGAGAGTAACCTATTCGGCTCGTGCCGAATGGTTGCTTCTTGTAGGACATGCTTCCTACAATTCGTCCTAGCAGTGGCAAACTCAAACATATCTGACTGTACGTTTGAGTCAGGGATTTGGTCATAAGTTTGAAAAGCGGTTCTGAACCATAGGCTATGGTGGCCACCTCGGTCATAGCCATAGAATTAATCGATCTGGCTAATCGCGATTTAGCATCAAATTCAGCCTGAATAAGGCTATCTGGAAGCCTGGGTAGCTTTTCACCAAACTGCTCCATAGCACAGTCCCGGTTTGAGTTTGCCAGCTGAGAAGGTGTTCAGTAAGTCTTCCCATAATTCTCCGGCTGAAGGAAGTAACGGAGAAGTAGGATCTGCTTCCTTCAGTTGAGGCATGGGTCCCCCTTCTGGGCCGCTGGAATGGTAGACGTCGCGATCTTTGTCAGGAAAGGGAGCGGGGTACTCTCATCCATCGTGAAGATCGTAAAGGGACTCTTGAAAGGTTGGATTTTCGTATTAGAAACAATCCATGTCCTCTAAACACCTGAGCCATTCTCTCTGAGCTGGTCACGTGAATAGAGGACCGTCTCCTTTGGTACCCTATCATCTCGAATCATGGCTGAGGCGGTGAGCCTTGCGTAGCCGATGAACGGAGGCTGAAGGTCTTCCGGGTAGAACTCGAAGTCCTCTATCCTTCGAGTTCCAAATTCCGGTATAGAAATGAGTCCGTCTTGGAAGGGGGCGTATGGACGCTACTCTCCACGGGTTTTTGTTCGAGAACGGAGGTAGAGAGTCATACGGGGGAAGCTGGGCTCCACCTGTATTGAAAGGTGGAGGAGAGGCTAGAGGAGCTTGGCTCAGTCCGGCTATAATGGAGTCTTGAGAAGTAATCCTATCCGACAACCGAGAGATCATTTGTTCCATGCTACTCTTTAGAGACCCAACCAGGTCGCCCACCTGTTGTAACAGGCCAGCATTGGAGTCCAAAAGCCGGAGCTGCTGCGGAGGTGGAGGGGTGGCTCGAATTGGAACCAAGGGTGGGAGCGGAACTGACGACTCTGCCGGAGTGTGAGATCTCTCTCTGGAGGATTTACCTCCTCGAGGACTTAGAGCCTGACCCAGAAGCTTTAGATCTGTCTGCTCCGGGATTCCTAGCCGGAGACTTACGAGAGGAGGATGACGCCGAAGCTGTCTTCTTAAGACGACGACGACGTCTTTGTCAAGGGATTTCACTGCTTGACCCTTGACCTTGGGTCTAACCGAAGCGTCAGGAGGATATACATTCATCACCCGTAAAGCCTTGGAAGGATGGAGAGGTTGCAGGAGTAGAAGAAACAGTTACGCCCAAGGGTATACCTTGGGTGTCCACCTTACCTACCTCGACCAACAGGTCGTCTACACCTACCATAGGTTCTCATTAATATCCAACGTCGCGACTTCCGAGGAGATGTCCTGGCCTTGGTCAGTCAATGAGGCAGCCAGCTGTTTTGCTGGATGAAGGCGATAGTCGGGGCCGCCTCTACTGGGTCGACGTATCCTGTCGCCTTGCCTCCGGGGAAGATTAGTACCGCCAACCTTTTCTCCAGGATGTAGGCATACCTTGGCGGCGTTCTTCCCGAAACCGCCGACCCAGGCCCGCGGGTTGCCAGTGCGGTATCCCTCACTGCCGGCGCCTGGAAGAGAGGGTATTGATTAGATTTAAGAATAAACCTTAAAACTAAGCTAACTTAAAGCATACTTAAACGTTATAGGGCTACAAGGCCCTTGAATTTTCCTTAAGTTAGAGTGATTGATGAAAACTTAAGCACTATAACAGATGCGGACCAGCTACCGGAGATGGAATACTTACCCCGTCTAAAAGCTGGCTCACCAGATCGTAACATATGGTACACGTCTCATGGTACCAGACCTGGATGTCCCCGTGCGGAGTCGCGCATGGAGCATGGGACCGGCAAACTTCGTGTCCACACGGGTCCTGAAGTGTGGCGGCGCATCCCGGATGCTCACAGTTGGTGGTCTGTAAGTGGAAAGACACATGAGTATCTTAAAGAATATCACTTACAGCTAAAGGACAGAAGAACTCCGTTGCATGCCGGAGCTCGGAAAAAATTCGGGCATAGCCCCTCCCTTACTAGCCTGAATAGGCTATAAACCCTGGAGGTATCCGTGGGAAAAGGAAGGGAGGGGGGAATGGTTTAAGGTACTTAAAATAAACTTAACATCTTAAACCTAAAAGCTCGAACGTACCGGACTAAGTCCAGTGCGTGGCGGAGTGATAACTCAGTGAAACGGAGAGGTTAGAAGGGACCGACTGTATGTCCGGTCCACCCCGTGGGGTAGACTTAGCACCTTTCCGCTAGATGGTAAAGGAGCCCTAGTAAGGTGGGAAAGAGCGGGGGCATACAGACTCGGGCTAGTAACGGAGCGACGGAGTAGTAATGGAGAGGGGGAAAGGCCAGTCCCCCCCACCTTACCATCCGACCGGACCGAGAGCCGGAGAGGTCGAGTCCAGTCTGGGTCTGTCCCGTCCCTCTACCCCCTCCGCCTGGGGGGAGAGAGGGAGGCAGGCTCGGGTATGCGGAGCGAGCATGGGCAGGCCTAGCCACCCCCCCCGACCCTATGGAAGAGCGGGAGGGGGGAAAGGTTGGAGGCTGGACAGGCGTCTGGCTGCCTCGTGATCACATAGTGACCACGGGGGCGATAAGAACAACAACTAAGCCTACAAAACATAACCAACTGATCAGCGAGATGCTATCGGGAAGCAACCGAGCTGACAAGCGGTAACATAAAGGCCCAATAGGCCGTGACCTAGGCTAAGCGAGCCAGACGCCTAACTAACCTAACAATATCACATAGATAATAAAATGAATAATAAAATGAAAGAAAGAAAACAAAATAGTAGGAGAAAAAATCCAGGAGTGTACGACTAACCCGAAGGCAAGTCTACCACTCAAAGCTAGCCGAGGCCGATACTAAGAGCCGTGGCTAGGGTCTGGATGGAAGAGCCTACATAAGGTAAAAGACATGCATGCATGACAAAACCGTGTAGACCTTACCCTAAACAAAGCGGATAATAAAATAGAGCGTACAAAGACAGGGGATGCTCTGGGTATGGGCGACCCAGAACGGACCCATCACGAGGCAGAACCATGCTGCCAATGCTTCCGACCTAGAGATCGTATTTATACCTAAAAAAAACGGCAAATACGTGCTCAGGGCCGGAAAAACCAAATAGCAATAAACACTGAGTACTTAACTTAGCTGCTGCGATGGCTGCACGTTCCATGGTAATAAATCCAAAAGAAAGGGCACAAAAACACAGAGAAGAAAATGGCACGTGTGTATCGTGTGCGCTAACTGAAAAGGATGGCCACCAGAGGCGCAGCAGTCGGCAGCATGGATGGAGTAGTAGTAGTAGGTGCTGCCCACTCTGTGGTCGGCTCCCCTCTTGGGGGATTTTGTAGTGGAGAATTCTATTGGCATTTGGCTCGTGTAGTGGTCTCACTCGCCATAGTGTTCATACCGACACTCTCTGGGAGGGTGAGCGAGTCAGTTATACTGACTTTTTCTTTATTTATTTATTCTCTGGTATGTGTTAGTACATTTACCCTAGAAATAATAGATTAAAGGATATTTCGCGCAGCGACACGAGCTGAGCCCAGAAAATACATTTTATAATACAAAAATGATTTACTAATTTTCAAATATTAATTTTGATTAATACTGTATTAGTAAGTTTAATAAGTTGAAATAATATCACATAATAAAAATAATAATTCTCTCTCTCTCTCTCTCTCTCTCTCTCTCTCTCTCTCTCTCTCTCTCTCTCTCTCTCTCTCTCTCTACTACAAAGATGTATGTTTTTTTTGTATGATAAATAAATGATTTTTTTTTTCAAATATTAATATTAATTTATACAGCAATAATATCAATTCATTAAAGATACCATAGTGAATTAGTAAGATTTTAGCTTATATTTAAAAAATTATGGAAGAATGAAGGAAATCCCAGTCTTCTCTCAGTAACCCTTTCTCGAGATCCAGGTACTAAAACGTTTTGTCAGATATATCAAGTTTCTGTGACAGCCCAGGAGGGGAAGAGCTGCAGTGTTGCAATCACTGGTCTCTCATTTACTGAGACTCGAGATTTTTTATGTACTTGTACTATTTTTGTTTTTTTTAATACTTTCAAATAATAATAATAAAATAATAATAATAATAATAATAATAATAATAATAACTCTAATTACAAAATTCATATGTGATAGTATTTTAAAGAAATACAATACGTACTAATCTATCCATGTCACTTTTAATTAAGGTTAACTCTCTCTCTCTCTCTCTCTCTTTTGCCACACAAATAATAATGTGTCATAGTGGTAACTCCCTCCCTCTCTTTCGCTGGAAGCGTTATAAGTATTTTTTGAGGAACAGAGAGAGATAAACACACTCTCTCTCTCTCTCTCTCTCTCTCTCTCTCTCTCTCTCTCTCTCTCTCTCTTTTATCGAGATGAAAGAATTTTTATGGTACTAGTAAATGTAAAATGTTTATTGATAATTTCAGTTATTTAATAATAATAATAATAATAATAAAATACTACTTTAATTACAAAATTCATAATGGTCGTATTTTAAAGAGATGAAAATGACCTTTCCATTTCACTTGTAAGGATAATTCCTCTTTCTTACTGAGATGAGAGAATTTTTATGGTAGATGCACATGTTTATTATATTTTCAAATAATAATAATAATAATAATAGAAGTAGTAATAATACGATAACTAATTTCAAAAGAAAATTCTTACCTTTCTACCTCAACTCCAGTGACACTCGAAGCTTAACAATGCCATACAATGGTCAACGAATTTAATGGTTTTATGTATTCTCATTCTCTCTCTCTCTCTCTCTCTCGTCTCTCTCTCTCTCTCTCTCTCTCGCTCTCTTCTCTCTCTCTCTCTCTCTCTCTCTCTCTCTTACTGAGATGAGATCATTTTCATGGACATGTATGTAGGTAATAAGTTTATCATTAATATTTTCCAATAATACTATTATTAACTGTAAGTACAAAATTCATATCTGAGTATTTTAAATACAATAATCATTCCATTTCTCTCTTTTAAATAATGTAATGACAACTCTCTCTCTCTCTCTCTCTCTCTAACAAGATACTTGTCATACATTTGGTGTTTCTATTTCTTCCTTTTATCTCTCTCACTCTCAGCAAAAGAATTGATAGACAGACAAACATAATTGCACAGTCCTCTCTTTCTCTCTTCTCTGGAGAAATATGATATTGTTATAATACAATAAAGTTTCATACATACTTACCTGGCAGATATATACATAGCTAAGCTAAGACCCCGTCGTCCCCGACAGAAATTCAAATTTCGCGCCACTCGCTACCGGTAGGTCAGGTGATCTACCTGCCTGCCCTGGGCGGCAGGACTAGGAACCATCCCCGTTTTCTATCATATTTTCTCTCTTCCACCTGTCTCCTGCGGGGAGGCTGGGTGGGCCATTAATCGTATATACTGCCAGGTTAAGTATGTATGAAACTTTATTGTATTATAACATATAATTTTCATACAATGAACTTACCTGTCAGATATATACATAGCTGATTGGCACCCTTTGGTGGAGGGTCAGAGACAGCTAATATGGAATAGACAGGTAAACAACATATGTTGTAGGTATAAAAGAAAAAACCTTGGTTCCTACCTGATAGGTGGTAGACTTCGTGGCTGTAGCCCGGTAGTCTGCATCACCTCAAGACTTTAGCGAGATATTAGATCTATGGCTAGAGTTCTTGTGGGTCTGTCGATGGGTATAAGAACCGCTTACTCGGCAGAGCCTAAAAGGACTTTGTCAATGGGTACTGGACCACTTCTATGACAACACCACCTTGTGAAGGAGCATAACCAATCCCGACCACCTGATCCTAACCACCATGTTAGTATATAGAATTGCTCTGAGTTATCCCCGAACTCATACAAACAAACCCATAACTCGAAAACGAAAACTCATTTATACAAAAATTCTCAAAAAAAATTTTAAATACTCTAAAAGATATCACAAGAGTTCCTTACTGAACAACAGTGACTGTCCGCCAGTGCAGCACCAAGCCCTCTTTGTCGGCAGGAATCTAGAACATATCTAGTAGAAGGTATGTACAAATTTAAGGATTGGTGTTTGCTCCCGTACCCAGTATTGTATCCGCCGATACAAATGGTCCCAGAGAAAAACATTTCTCGTAGGTCCACGCGAACGTCTTTAAGATAGTGAGATGCAAAACTGAATTGCAACCCTCCAATATGTCGTGTCAATGATTTTCTTTAATGACATATTCTTCTGAAAAGAGAGAGACGTCGCCACTGCTCTAACTTCATGGGCTTTTACTCTTAAAAGCGGAAAGAGTCGTCAGGACAGAACTTGTGAGCATCCGTAATGACGCTCCTAATGAAGAAAGCTAATGCGTTCTTAGACATGATTCTTGTGGGGTCCTTAATCGAACACCAAAGACTTTGTCTAGAGCCTCCCATTTGTTTCTTTCTTTGTAAGAAGAACTTCAAGGCTCTTACCGGGCAAAGAGACCTCTCTGTTTCTCTCCCTACTACTCGATAAGCCTTTGATCTCGAATCTCTTGGGCCAGGGATTCGATGGATGTTTCATTCTTCGCTAGAAACAGAGTTTCTAAAAAACGAGCAAAAGGCCGAGTCTTTGTTAAAGCCGACTTCATCTTCTAGGGCATGAAGTTAGCCAACTCTTTTGGCTGTCGCCAAAGATAGGAGAAACAAGCATTTTCTTGTTATATCCCTGAACGAAGCTACGTGGGGAGGCTCAAATCTGTCCGACGAAAGGAACTTGAGAACTACGTCCAGGTTCCAGCTGGGTGGAGTTAGTTCCTTCGATTTTGTCGTTTCAAACGATCTAATCAAGTCGTGCAGATCTTTATTGTCAGCAATGTCTAGGCCTCTGTTTCTAAATACTGCCGACAGCATGCTCCTGTATCCTTTGATTGTCGATACAGACAAATGAGAGACCTCTCTCAAGAACAACAGGAAATCGGCGATTTCGGTTATAGAGGTACTGGAGGAGGACAACTTCTTAGACTTGCACCACCTTCTGAATACCTCCCACTTCGACTGATAAGACTCGTCTAGTGGAAGCTCTGCGGGCTCTAGCGATAGCGCTTGCAGCTTCGCGAGAAAACCCCCTCGCTCTGACAAGTCTTTCGATAGTCGAAAGGCAGTCAGAGCGAGAGCGGGGAGGTTTTGATGAAACCTCTCGAAGTGTGGCTGTCTGAGAAGATCCATCCTTTTTGGAAGGGATCTTGGGAAGTCTACTGTCCACTCCAGCCCTCTGCAAACAATCTTGTGCTGGCCAAAACGGGGCTATCAGGGTCATCCTTGTCCCGTTGGACGCTACGAACTTTCTCAACACTTGTCCCCGCCAGGATCCTTGAAAGGGGGGGAAAAAGGCGTAACCTCGTCCTACATGAGACCAGGTCCAGCAGGAAGGGCGCGTCGACCACGAGAGCTCTTGGGTCTTCCACCACTGAACAAAAGACTTCCAGCCTTTTGGAAAGGAATGTGGCGAACAGATCTACGTGGGAGGAGTGCCCCAGAGATCCCAAAGACTCTGCACACACCTCTGAATGAAGAGTCCCATTCTGTGTGAAGGACCTGGCTTCTGCTCAGTCTGTCCGCCCCTGATGTTTCTCGTCCCCTGAACAAATCTTGTTAGGAGGGCGATGTTTTCTTGTGAGGCCCAAATTAGCAGATCTCTTGCTATCTCGTAGAGCGACACCTGAGTGTGTTCCTCCCTGCTTCTGAATGTAGGACAGGGCTGTAGTGTTGTCCACATTCACTTGGACCACACTGTTCGTCACAAAGGGTTCGAAGAACTTTAGCGCTAAGTGAACTGCTAGAAGTTCTTTGCAATTTATGTGCCAGGACACCTTGTGCTGCCTCCAGGTGCCTGACACTTCTCGGCGTCCTAGTGTTGCTCCCCAAACCCTTCTCCGATGCGTCGGAATACAACACTCGGTTTGGGTTCGGCACTTCCAGAGAAATTCCCTTGTTCTCTTTTAGAGGGGACAACCACCATTGCAGGTGTGGTTTCATCTCCCTTGAAGGAGAAACTGTCGGAGAGAAGTCCCGTCTTCCAGTTCCACGATCTCCTTAGGAAAAACTGAAGAGGGCGAAGATGTAGTCTTCCTAGAGGAAAGAACTGTTCGAGCGAGGAAAGGGTGCCTAGTAGGCTTAAGGGGGCCGGCCGGAACCTCTATATACGGAGGTATAGGGCGAAAAATGCAAAGTCATGAAAAAATTCATGGAGCTTCATATGGCAATTGAGAATACGTATACGAAATATTTCGTCAAAACTCCTCTTACTTTCGTAGTTACAGGGTAATTAGTTAACGTAACTCAATAAGCCTAAAACATTGATCCGTACAAGAAAATGCAATATTTCTTCTATTATCGTAAATTTTGATAATTATTGTCAAAGAAATTGGGAGAAATGGCATCTGTAGACATTCCCCGAGTCGAGAAGGAGACTTCAGGCTCAAGGTACCAAGTCCAGTCCTGAGTTAGTGCGATCACAGAAGTCAAGTAGTCTGCACATTCCATTTCACGTCTGACATCCGCCTGCTTTCACATATGTTTATGTATGTTTCGGCAAGAATTTCATCATGCCAATGAGGAAAAGACAAGGGAAAACATCTCGAAACTAAAATACAGACGAAGAAAAAACGCTCAAGTATTATTACAGAATATCTAATATATGTAGTTAGTGAAGAGAGGTGGGGATGGGTTTGGCTTAGTAACGCCCCCGTCTTGCTTGACAGCACACGTCACACTGTGCCTAAGGCTACCATCTTTGAGCAAAGAGATCTTCATTTATGATAAATAACAAAGTTTTGGTTTTTTAATACCCAAAATGGAATATGAAATTCATAATAATCATGATTTATTAAATTGTCTTTGTAAAAAAAGTGTACGCCTTCGAGTTTCACCTCTTGACATTCTCTTGCCATTACGTTTGTTTATCTTTGTTTCGGGCAAGAATTTCATCATGCCAAAGAGGGAAAATACAAGGAAAACATCTCGCTAACACACAAAAGAAGAAAATTTGCTGTAATAAGCAGTTAGTGAAGGGAGAGAGAGAATTGCGTAGGAAGGAGTGCCCCATCTTGCCTCAAGCAGTGCCCCAGGCTGTGATATATGAGCAAAGGGATCATCATTTATGATTAAATTATGATAAATAAAATAGTTTTGGTTTATTAATACACAAAAAACAAATATACATTCATAATAATCATTATTTATTAATATTTGTCTTTAGAAATACGAAGGAAAACTTTGAACGCCCGTATCTCAAAACTATACTTATTGACCTTCAAAATCTATCTTCTACTTAGTTTTTTTGTTAATGCTATAAACATTGGAATTTGTATATAACTCAGAAAGACATTATAGAACAATCAAATAGAGCCCTTTTTTCCAATTTTTGTTTCGTATTTTTTTTATTATTTTTTTCTCCTGATTTATAGGGTTTATTTTTTGACCATATTGAAAAATTCATATCTAGCAAAAAAATGACTTTTAGAAAAAAACTCTCCATTCGATTGGAGGCTACATCACCGGTCAGTATAGTGGTAGTAATCCCAGGTCTTAATATTAAATATCAAGGGAGGAGATAGAATTTGAAAAATGTTATTTTCGGATAATCGCCCTGGCGTCACAAAACCGAAGGTCAGAGGCAAAAATCATATGCGGTTTGGAGATGTCCCAAGTCACCTTATTAAGTGGTATGAATATCAAAGTCCTGTCCTTAAAAAAGGGCATTGGCCGGCCGGCCCCCTTAACCATTCCCTCGCCGAAGTTCGTTCTTTCCCTAAGAAGAGAGAGACTTTTTCCAAGCCTCTCACGATTCTCTCTTGCGAAGGAATACTCGAAAACCCGAGAATCCAATCTGAATCCCCAGATAGACCAAGTTCTGTCTGGGAATCAGCTGTGACCTTCTCGAGTTCACGAGTAGTCCCAACGCCTTTATCAGGTCTAGGGTCAAAGAAAAGGTCCTCCAAACACTGTCTCTCTGTTCTGGCCCTGATGAGCCAATCGTCCAAATATAGAGAGATGTTGACGCCTTTGAGGTGAAGAAACCTCGCCACATTCTTCATCAGGCTCGTGAAGACCTGAGGCGCTGTGGATAGGCCGAAACACAAGGCCCTGAACTGAAAGATCCTTCCCCCCGTCATGAAACGGAGGTACTTCTTCGACGAAGGGTGAATCGGGACATGAAAATAGCGTCCTGGAGATCCAGCGAACACCATCCAATCTCCTTGACGTAACGCCGCAAGGACTGAGGCCGAAGTCTCCATAGAGAACTTCTCCTTTCGAACGAACTTGTTCAGAGCGCTGACATCTAGAACTGGTCTCCAGCCCCCCGAGGCTTTCGCAACCAGGAAAAGCAGATTGTAAAACCCCGGAGAGTTTTGCTCTAGAACCAGTTCTATAGCTCTTTTGTCCCACATTTGATTCACCATCAGACGAAGAGTATCCTCAATACAGGGTCCCTGTATCTGGCTGACAGTTCCCGCGGAATGGTCGTTAGTGGAGGACTGTCTTGGAAGGGGATAAGATATCCCTTCCTGATTATGGACATGGAAGAGGCGTCTGAGTTTATGAGTGACCAGGCGTCTGCAAATTCGAGAAGCCTGGCCCCCACTGGTGGTTTGAGGCTGTCTGTCTCACTTCCCTTTCTTAAAGGGACGGGAAGGAGCCATTACCTCTCCTCTCAAGACCTCTTCTCTTAGAGGTAGCTCTGGAGAGCCGGCCCTCCTCGAAAGGGCTGAACCGTAGAAGTCGGTCCTTTCTTGTCAACAGAAACAAGAGGTCTCTTCTTCCTTGCAGTTTGCAGGAGAAGATCCTGAGTCGCCTTCTCAGTCAGTGATCGAGAAATGTCCTTCACTAACTGAGAAGGAAACAGGAAGTCAGACATGGGAGCGAAAACCAGGGCTGCTCTCTGTGAGGGAGAAAACCGCCTTGGTTAGGAATGAACTTAAAAATACTCCTCTTCTTAAGGAGTACTGCTCCGAAAAGAGAGGAGATTTCTCCCGATCCGTCTTGTACCGCCTTGTCAATACAAGCAAGAATACTGAGAATGACTTCGGGGTCAAGACCATCCGAGTCATGAGCTTTCTTAGACATCACCCCAAGGAACCAGTCTAGGAAATTAAACACTTCCAAAATATGGAAGAGCCCCTTGAGGAGATGATGTATCTCCGAAATAGCCCAAGAACACGCGAGCTCCATTCAAAGCGTGTCTCCTTGACGAGTCAACCAAGGTTGAAAAGTCCGCTTCGGCTGCCGCTGGAAGAGAAAGGCCCATGTTCTCCCCAGTTCGGTACCAGAAACCTCTCTTGCCAGAAAGTATGGCTGGAGGCATACAGAAGGTGGTCCTGCCCAGATCCTTCTTAGACAACATCCATTTGTCTAAGGACTGAAGCGCTCTCTTCATAGAGATCGTAGGTCTCATCTTCAAGACCGACGAAGACTTAGGCACAGTCGCACTCGAAAACAGTGATCGAGGCGAAGGAGGAGCGGCAGGAGTTAAAGAATCTCCGTATTCTCGTAAAAGAAGGTCAGTTAGAACTTTATAGTTCGAGACTCCTTCTCTCCCGTCACCCTCTTCTTCCGAATCTCCTTCTCTACCTTGTGGAGAATCGGCCTGAAAAACGAGCGGATCTTCATCCCGTTCTCTCTCTACTGGTGACAAACTCCTACTAGGAGAGGGGCTCATAGAGTGAACCGACTCTCTCTCACGTCTAAAAGAAGTCTCGCGTCTGCTTGACTTCTCGTGCCTGAACAGCTCCTCGCGCTTGGCTGGCGCCTCGTGCTTGTCTGGCGCCTCGCGCTTGGCTGGCGCTTCACGCTTGGCTGGAGCGTGTAGCCTGGCTGGCATCTCGCGCCTGGCTGACGTCTCGCGCTTGTCTGGCGCCTCACGCAACTCCTCACGCCTGGCTGGCGCCTCGCGCCTGGCTGAATCCTCGCGCTTGGCTGGCGCCTCGCGCTTGGCTGAATCTTCACGCCTAACTGGCGCCTTGCGCCTGGCTGGCGCCTCAGGCCTGAGCGTATCCTGATCTCGAGCAACTCGCTCGGAAAGATCCTGACGTTTGTACGACTCTTCTTGCCTGGAAGACGTCCTAAGTCTGGCGGACGCTTCTTGACGTTCTGGTCTGGAGAAAGAAGACGAGAACTTCCTTAATAGGAAGTCTATGCGTCCTTCTTGCGAGGGGGATCCCTTGAAAGAACTCCAACCAAAGAGGCAATCTTGCTCTTGAAACTGCAAGCAAAATCCCTCTTGGAAGCCACCCCAGCGTCCTCTTCAATAGAAGATAAGCAGGAGAACTTGAAGAGTGCGTCATCAAATACATCTCATAGGAGGCGTCGAAACCAGCTTAGCCTTCTGATAGAAGAAGGAGCTTCCTCCGAGAAGCGCTCCGGGCTCGAGTCGAACGCGCGCTCTTTCCAATGCCTTTTCAGTGGCCTAGAAAGATCCGAGTCCTTCCACCCTCGTTTAGGTGAAGGAGAACCGGACGACGAGAAACAATCTCGTAGGACGCTTCTATTTGAGCGGTCCTGAGCAGACTGTAACGAAACAGAACCTGCTGAAGGGACGCCTGACCGTTGGGGATTCCCCACACCTCCGTACGACTTTCGACTTTCCTACTCCTCTGGGTATGTGAGTTTGGAAGAGGTCTAGGCCTGGAGCATCGCAGGGACGGTCAGACGCCCCCTCCACAACACTGGGGAACACTCACTTCACTTTGTAATTCACAATCACTAGCCTTACCTTGCATGGCCGCCATCTTTGTCTTCATTTTACGAAGAGTAGCCTTCAGATTGGCGATTTCAGAAGCCGAATCCGAATGCAAAGCCTGTGAGGATTCAGATACATAGGGAGAATCATATTCATTAACAAAAGGAGAGTTAGACTCAGAAAAAGGCTCAATAGGCCTTGTACTCACACTCTTTTGTGCAGCCCGTCTAATCCTATCCCTCTCTAACTTCTTCAAGTAAGAAGTTAGAGTCTTCCATTCATTAGCATCCAACTTTTCACACTCAATACAGGTGTTAGCCAAAGAACAGTCAAACCCCCTACATTTACGACATACAGTGTGAGGATCAACCGAAGCCTTCGGTATCCTCACCTTGCAGCCTACATTCACAGACATCTTCTCACAACTAACCACTTGCTTTGAATCAGACATTCTATTAGAAAAAAGAAAAAAAAATCAAAAGCAAGTCCAAATCGAGTCCACAAGTCGCGAATGCCAAAACAACGATCCAGTACGTCACCAAGAAATCCAATAAAGATGATCAATAAAGTCTTGAAAAGCGAATTCCAGTCAGGAGGTAGTAACAACAATGTTGATACCACCGGCGACAGAGAAAATATGATAGAAAACGGGAATGGTTCCTAGTCCTGCCGCCCAGGGCAGGCAGGTAGATCACCTGACCTACCGGTAGCGAGTGGCGCGAAATTTGAATTTCTGTCGGGGACGACGGGGTCTTAGCTTAGCTATGTATATATCTGCCAGGTAAGTTCATTGTATGAAAATGAAATTGTTAAGATACAATAAAGTTTTACACATACTTACCTGGCAGATATATACTTAGCTAATGTCTCTGACGTCCGACAGAATTCAAAACTCGCGGCACACGCTACAGGTAGGTCAGGTGATCACCCCCTACCGCCGCTGGGTGGCGGTAATAGGAATCATTCCCGTTTTCTGACAGAATTTTTCTTCCCCCTATCTCCTGAGGGGAGGATGGGTGGGCCATTAAACGTATATATCTGCCAGGTAAGTATGTGTAAAACTTTATTGTTATCTTAACAATTTTCATTTTTACACATGCAACTTACCCGGCAGATATATACTTAGCTGATTGGCACCCTTGGAGGAGGGTAAGAGATAGTTACTCAATATCAATAGCAATTCAAAAAACAGGGAAAAACAACTTTTGTTGTAGGTACTATAAATAAACTTAAATACCTTGATTCCTACCTTATTGGGCAGAAGACTTCATGACTACTGTCTATGAATCTACTTGCCTCAAGAGTTCCAGTGAGGATGAGACCTGTCACTGAGAACTCTTCTGGATCATGTCAATGGGGGCTAGCCCGCTTACTCGACAGAGCCTTATTTCGGATCGTACCAATGGGGCCTATCCCACTTACATGGTAGAGCCTTCACCTTTGTCATATCAACGGGGACTAACCCTCTTACAAGACAGAGCCTAGGTCCAAACCATTACAAGGAGCATGAAACAACCAATCTCAACCACCTGACCACACTACTTTGTTATAAACTACGATTTGAAAATGGTACTTTTCCCTGACCACTTTCAATCGACCATAAAAAACAACACCACAAGATTAAAATTCCTAATCTATCTAAACTAAGCTAGATTGGTTTCAGCCCCCTGTCACAGCACCGAATCCGCAGACACGTAAGGTCCGAGAGAGAAGCACTTATCATAAGTCACACGTACATCTCTCAAATAGTTAGATGCAAATACAGAATTGCATCTCCAATATGTGGATCCAATTAAGTCCTGTAACGACATATTCTTGTGAAAAGCTAAGGAGGTTGCCACGGCTCTGACCTCATGTGCTTTAACTCTCATCTGTCCGAGATGTTCCTCTTCACAGGAAGTATGAGCTTCTGTAATAATATCTAATATCTCTGATAAAGAATGCCTGTGCATTCTTCGACATCGTTCTTCTCGGATCTCTTACTGAGCACCAAAGGCTCTCTGAGTTTCCTCCCATTTGCTTTTTCCTCTCTAGATAGAACTTGAGGATCCTTACCGGACACAAGGTTCTCTCTATCTCTCTCCCTACCAGGGAAGTCAATCCTTTAACTTCAAACGTCCTTGGCCAAGGCTTAGAAGGATTCTCATTTTTGGCTAAAAAATAGGGGTTGGGAAATGAACACACTGCAGAATCCTTCCTGAAGCCCACTGTGCCTTCTAAAGCCTGGAGTTCACTTATTCTTTTAGCTGATGCTAATGCAAAGAGGAAAATAGATTTCCTAGTCAAATCCCTAAACGATGAGTTATTGGGAGGTTCAAATTTATGACATGAGAAACCTTAACACCACATCCAGGTTCCAGCTGGGTGGTCTAGCTGTCTTGGACTTTGAAGTTTCGAATGATTTAATCAAATCGTGTAGGTCCTTGTCCTCCGTGATGTTTAGTCCTGTATGTCTAAACACCAAGGAAAGCATACTTTTATAACCTTTTATAGTCGAGACTGCAAGGTTACATTTTCGTCTCAAATACAACAGGAAATCTGCTATTTCCGTCACAGAGGTACTGGAAGAGGATACATTCTGATTCCTGGCCCACCTTCGGAATACTTCCCACTTCGACTGGTACACGCGTATAGTTGAAGGTCTCCTGGCTCTTGCAATTGCCTTTGCAGCCTCGCGTGAAAACCCCTTCGCTCTGACAAGTCTTTCGACAGTCTGAAGGCAGTCAGACCGAGCGCGGGGAGGTTTTTGTGGTATCTGTCGAAGTGGGGCTGTCTGAGAAGATCGTTCCGTAAAGGCAGGTACCTTGGAAAATCTATCATCCATTCCAGTACCTCTGTGAACCACTCTTGAGCTGGCCAAAATGGGGCGATTAGGGTCAATTTCGCTCCTTTCGTCAAAACAAACTTCCTTATGACGTCTCCTATGATCTTGAAAGGAGGAAAAGCGTAGCCGTCTATTCCTTCCCAATTTAGGAGGAGGCCGTCTATTGCTACTGCCCTTGGATCCGAAATCGGAGAGCAGTAGTTCTCCAGCCTGGCATTCCAATGTGTCGCAAACAGGTCTATGTTTGACCTTCCCCATAGGCTCCAAATCTGGTTGCAGACCTCTGAATGCAGGGTCTACTCCGTGGAAATGACTTGATCTTTCCTGCTCAACAAGTCTGCTCTGACGTTTTTCTCGCCTTGGATAAACCTCGTTAAGAGCGTGATGTTCCGCTCCTTTGACCATAAAAGAAGCTCCTTCGCCTTCTTGTACAGTGAGAGGGAGTGAGTCCCCCCCCTGTTTTCTTATGAAGGCTAGAGCTGTCGTGTTGTCTGAATTTACCTGCAACACTGAGTTCGCGACTTGAGATTCCCACTGTCTGAGAGCTAGATGCACTGCCACTAACTCTTTCTCGTTGATGTGCCAGGACACCTGTTCCCCACTCCAGGTGCCTGACACTTCTCTCGGGCCCAACGTCGCCCCCCATCCCATTTCCGAAGCGTCTGTAAACAACACTAGGGAGGGGTTCGGTAACTGCAGCGATAGTCCCTCGTTTAGTCTGCCTGGTTCTAACCACCAGCTGAGGTTTTCCTTTATTTCTCTGGACAGAGGAAAAGATTCCCACAGATCCTGATTCTTCTGGTCCCAATTCTCCTTCAAGAAGAATTGAAGTGGTCTTATGTGAAGCCTCCCTAGAGAAACGAACTGTTCCAACGAGGAGAGGGTCCCCAGAAGACTCATCCATTCCCTCGCGGAACATTGTTCTTTCTCTAGGAAAGTCTTCATTTTTAGAATGCACCGTTCCTGTCTTTCTATGGACGGAAACACTTGAAAACCCCGAGAATCCATCAGAATCCCCAGATAGACAATGCTTTGCTGGGGATCCATCTGGGATTTCCCGAGGTTCACTAACAGTCCCAGGGACTGAGTCAGATCCAACGTCGATCTTAGGTCCTCCAGACACTGATCCCTGGATTGAGAGCGAATCAGCCAATCGTCGAGATACAGAGATATCCTTATTCCTTTTAAATGTAGCCAATGTGCTACGTTTTTCATCAATCCCGTGACAACTTGGGGAGCTGTGGAAAGACCGAAACAAAGGGCGCGAAACTGAAATAAATCTTAGGTACTTTCTGGACGAGGGATGGATGGGTACATGAAAGTAGGCATCTTGCAGATCCAATGACACCATCCAATCCCTTGTCTTAGCGCTGAAAGAACTGAAGACGTCGTCTCCATTGTGAACGTTGTTTTGATCACAAAGTGATTCAGGGCGCTTACGTCCAGCACTGGTCTCCACTCCCCCGAGGCTTTTGGTACCAGGAAGAGGCGATTGTAAAAGCCTGGAGATTGAATGTCTAATACCTTTTCTATAGCCTTCTTTTCTAACATCTGTTGCACCAGATGTAATAGTGCTTGGTTCTTCAAAGGATCTCTGTATCTTGCCGCTAACTCCCTTGGAGTGGTGGTTAAGGGAGGTTTTACCCTGAAGGGGATCAGGTATCCTCTCTCGAGGATAGAGAGGGACCAGTTGTCCGCCCCTCTCTGAGCCCAGACCTTCGCAAACCTCAAAAGTCTGGCTCCTACTGGAGTCTGGAGGACTCCTGTCTCACTGCGGCTTTGAGAATGGTCTTCGAGAAGATCGTCCTCTCTTAAACGGCCTTCTACTCTTAAGTGCGGGTCTCGAGGTTGTTCTTCCTCGAAAGGGCTGTTGGAAGGACACTTTATTCGTTGCTCCCTCTCTCTTAGCCATCGGCACAGCAGGTTTAAGCCTCTTGGCGGACTGGGCAAGAAGATCTTGCGTAGCCTTCTCCGAAAGTGACCTAGAAATGTCCTTCACTGTCTCCTGAGGAAACAGGTATTCCGAGAGTGGGGAAAAAAGCAAAGAGGCTCTCTGTAAGGGAGAAACAGACTTGGAGAGAAACGAGCTGTAAACTGATCTCTTTTTGAGCACTCCTGCTCCAAAGAAAGAGGCCACTTCTGTGGATCCATCCATGACTGCCTTGTCCAGGCACGAAAGGACACTGGATAACACCTCCATCGTCACAAACTCCGGATCCTGCGCTCTTTTTGCTAGAGCTCCTAAAGCCCAATCCATGAAGTTGAAGACTTCTAATGTGTGAAATAGACCCTTGAGTAAATGGTCCATCTCGCACATTCCCCAAGACGCTTTAGCTGACAGTAGAGAGCGTCTTCTAGATGAGTCCACCAATGCAGAAAAATCCGCGTTTGCAGAAGCCGGAAGGCCTAACCCCATGGGTTCCTTCGTGTCGTACCAGACACCCGGCTTACCTGTTAATCTAGACAGAGGGCACAAAAACACCGTCTTACCTGCCTCCTTCTTAACCAGGAGCCAGTTCTCTAGATTCTTAATGGCCTTTCTCATAGAGAGAGTTGGCCGCATCTTGACAAAAGAGGGGGATTTTGCCAACTTAGTACTAAACAGCAGAGATCCTGGAGAAGGAGGATCAGCCGAACACAGCGAGTCCCCAAACTCCTGAAGTAGCAATGATGAAAGTCTCTTATAATCAGAGATTCCTACTTCTTTCATTTCTTCCTCCTCCGAGACTTCCTCCAAGGTTACGTTCGGAGAGGGAGACTTCTTAGGTGAAGAAGTCCTGGCAGGTATGCGACTCTTATCCTTCAAGAGTTCGCCAGATGAAGCCGCCAGTTCAATACCCGGGATATGTTTCCTCGGCAAAGAAAAAACCTCCGCTTTCTGCCGCTCCACAGGTTCTTGATACCTGATAGGAGAGGATCTAGAGCCTACCTTCTCAGGCTCTTGGCGCCTATCCGGTGAAACACTTGTTTCTACTCTCGAGCGCCTACTATGAGTAGGGCGCGAATCCAAAGTTAGGATCCTTTCAGGCTCTTGGCGCCTGTGAGGAGAGGCGCTTGAGCCTACTCTTCTGTGACTCCCAGGAGTAGGGCGCGAGTCTGACAAGAGGCTCCTTTCAGGCTCTTGAAGCTTACGAGGAGAGGCGTAAGAGCCTACTCCTGAGCCTCTTCCAGGAGTAGGGCGCGAATCCCTGGCAAGGCTCTTCTTAGGCTCTTGCTGCCTTTGAGGAGAGGAGCTTGCGCCTACTCTTGATCGTCTTACAGGAGTAGGGCGCGAATCCAAGATTAGGCTCCTTTCAGGCTCTTGACGCCTGCTAGGAGATTGGAAATCGTCCACTCTAGATACTCTTCCAGGAGTAGGGCGCGAACCCCTGTTTAGGTTCTTTCTAGAATCTTGGAACCTGCTAGGAGAGGCGCTTGACTCCCTTGAGGAAAGCCTATCACGAGCTACCGGTCTCGAGTAACTTAGAGGGCTTCTATCATCCAGGCGTCCTATCGAACGTTGGCGCCTTCTAGAATAGTCATCATTCGAAGGAGAGCCCTTCTCGCTTCTATCCCTCTGGGCAGAGCGTACCCTCTCTCGTTCCTTCCTTCCACTTGAAGAGGAGATCCTACTCCTAGGAGATCGTTCGACAGATACAAATCGATCACTACCTTCTCGCATGAAGACTTTCTCCTTACTCCTACCAGGAGAGGATCTAGAGCCTACTTCTTGGCGCTTTGCGCTATGACTCTTCTTAGCATCCGAGCTTCTGCGCGGGGAATACAATCTTCCCTGTCTAGACGAAGCATCAAAGGAGTCGTCTATTCTCGGGGGAGAATAGGCTCTTACTGGTGAAGATCGCCTACTATACTCCTCCTTCCTACTAGGAGAAGGCCTCCTAACAGAACTCTTAACTGGAAGAGAGGAGTCCTTCCTGCGAGAAGGCTCCTTGCGCCTACTAGTTGAGAAGAGCCTACTAAAGAAGAGAGATTCGCTTAAGGTCCAACAGGAATTTCTTGTAGAGGACCACGAATCCCTTCTGGTGAAGATTCAGGAGACTTCATAACCTTCTTAGGCGCAGGAGAATACTCCGGAAAAGGCTCCGGGCTGGAGTCAAGAGCGCCTTCTCCTGACGGTTTCCAGGCTCTCTTGAGAGGGCGCGATTTGGAAGAAGAGCTCCATCCTCGCTTAGGAGAGGACGAATCAGAATCGGAAAAACACTTCCTTAACAGGCTTTTCCTATAGCTCTCTACAGCAGCCTGGGACGAGCCTACAGGATCTGCTGAAGGGACGCCTGACCGTTGGGGATACTCTACATCCCCCTTGCGGCTTTCGACATTCCTCCTCCCTTGGGCATGGGAGTCTGAAAGAGGTCTAGGCCTAGGAGCGATACGGAATCGGTCAGACGCCCCCTCCACTGCACTGGGGACACTGCACACGTCACTATGCACTTCACTCTTACCTTGGTCTATATCTCGCAATTGCTGTTGCAAATTGCGGATTGACGCTTCCACAGCGGCTCTCTCGGCAGACGCATCTACGAGTTCGCTGCGGGGGGAAGGAGCTGAAACCAAAAAGGAAGATGGCGAAGCTACTGCAGGGTTAGAAATACTATCCTGTTCCGCAGAACAGGATCTACTTGAACTTCTAGCTGAAGCTTTTCTAATCCTATCCTTCTCTAATTTTTTCACGTATGCAGTTAGACCTTTCCATTGCACTTCAGTTAAACTCTCGCATGCATCACATGTATCCTTAACTGAACAATCCCTTCCCCTACATTTTACACAAACAGTGTGAGGGTCCAAAGTAGCCTTAGGCAACCTCACCTTGCATCCTTCATTTACACATACTCTAAACAGAGTTCCAGGTGTTAAATCAGACATATTATCCAACTAAATCCAAAAAACAGCGTATGCCAACAACCAAAGATCAAATACTTCCCAAATAATCCTCGGCGAAGCAAGCAAGAAATTCTAAGCAGGAGCTACCAACAAAGTTGTTGTCAGCACCGGCAACAGAAAAATTCTGTCAGAAAACGGGAATGATTCCTATTAACCGCCACCAGCGGCGGTAGGGGTGATCACCTGACCTACCTGTAGCGTGTGCCGCGAGTTTTGAATTCTGTCGGACGTCAGAGACATTAGCTAAGTATATATCTGCCGGGTAAGTTGCATGTGTAAAAATATGTATTTATGGGAGGGGGAAAAAGTTGCCTACAGACTTCATTTCAATCTATTGAAACCGTAAGGAGTTATTTCTCTCTCTCTCTCTCTCTCTCTCTCTCTCTCTCTCTCTCTCTCTCTCTCTCTCTCTCTCTCTCTTGTATTTTAATGAAAATGACATTTTTATAATAATATAAAGTTTCACTTATACTTACCCGGTGGTTACATATAGCTGTCGTCTCCTGACGTCACGGCAGAATTTGAAATTCGCGGTAGCGCTAATGGTTTGACAGGTGATCCCTCTACTCCCGCCCTCTACCAGGTACCGGGAACCATTCCAACCATAAATCAGAAGTTTCATGCCTACCTGTCCATATGAGGGGAGGAGGGCGGGCTTCGTTATGTAACCACCGGGTAAGTATAAGTGAAACTTTATATTATTATAAAAATGTCATTTCACTTATATAACTTACCCGGTGGTTACATATAGCTGATTGACACATTTTAGGTGGTGGACAATGCAGCTAAAATAACAACTGTTGGAATTATCCGAAGATATAGGTTCCTTACCTTTAAAGACCGCGGTGACTCAGTGGTTACTGCCTCTGTAGTCTGCTGGCCTTTATTGTTACCGACAGGATATATGGATCCGTGCGTCGGACACAATAATAAGTACTTGCCGTTGAGGACGTGACCGTAACGGACAAGACTATAATGCCCCTGCTCAGGGCGCAGTACAAATCACCACAAAATACAATGAAAAACGAGGGATCACCACAACCGTTTAAGAAATACACCAGACATTAAAAGACTGAAAGATACTCAAAAACTTCCTGTATCTTCAGACAACCTTAAAAAATACAAAAACATAATCAAGGAGAAAAGTTAGTGAGGATGGGATACATCCTTCTCTCTCACCCAATACCGTGTCAGTCACAATGAATGGCCCCAATGTACTGCAATTTTCATATGTGGTTTGCAAATCTGTCAGATAATGAGATGCGAAGACAGAATTGCTTCTCCAATATGTAGATTTAATAATGTCTTTCAAAGACAGATTAACGTCTAAAGGCCATAGACGTAGACACTGCTCTAATTTCATGAGCTTTGACTTTAAACACTTTGATATCTGAGTCCTGACATTGTCCGTGTGCCCTCAGAAATCAAATTCCTTAAAAAGAAGGAGAGCGCATTTTAGAAAGAGGACGAGAAGGATCTTCACTGAACACCACAGGTTATCACTCTTACCTCTTATACCTTTGGTCCTTTGCACATAATGTCTAAGTGCTCTCACTGGACAGAGAAGACATTCGGGCTCATTAGGCCCCACCCACTAACTCTGAAATTGTTCTTTTATAGAGAAAGAACGAGGCCAAGGACGTGAGGGATTTTCATTCTTAGCCAAAAACCCCAGCATTGATGAGCAAATGGCATTGCCCTTAGCGAATCCAACTCTCTTATCAATAGCATGCAGCTCACTGATTCTTCTAGCTGATGCTAAAGCACAAAGAAAAAGGTCTTCCTGGTCAGATCTCTAAAAGAACTAGAGGAGATCGGTTCGAATCTATCTGACATCAGCCATTTAAGAACTACATCCAGGTTCCAAGCTACTGTTCTTGACTCCTTTGTCTTGGTCGTATCAAAGGAACGAATCAGATCGAGAGGTCTTGATTATAGAAATGTGTAATCCTCGATGTCTGAACACAGAAGACAAACATAGCTCTATAACCCCTAATCGTCTGGGTAGAAAGCTTCTTATTTTCACGAAGAAAAAGAAGGAAGTTAGCTAACTGAGCTATAGAGGTCTTAGAAGACGAAATTCCTTCTTCTTTGCACCAAGCTCTGAATTGGACCCACTTAGCTTGGTACACTCGATCAGAGGATTCTCTTCTGGGTTCTAGCAATAGCCCTTTGAAGCTCTCTTTGAAAATCCTCTCTTTCTGAGGAGATGCTCGACAGTCTGAATGCGACTAGTCGAAGAGCGGACAAGTTGTGATGGAACCTCAGAAAGTGGGGCTGTCGAGTAGATCCTTCCTTAACGGTAACTCTCTCGGAAAGTCCCGTCAACAGCAGTAGTAGATCCGGAAACCATTCCCTGGCGGCCAAAAGGGGGCTATCAGAGTCATCCTGACGTTCTGATGACCTCTGAACTTTGCCAGAACTAATCTTATCATTTGAAAGGTGGAAAGGGCATACAGATCCAGATTTGACCAGTCCAGAAGCATGGCATCCACTGTAAAACGCCTCCTCGGTCTGGAACTGGGGAGCAATACAGTGGTAGACGAGCTGTCTGTTTGTGGCGAAGAGATCCAACTGAGGACATCCCAAATCCCCCAAAGCTTCTTGCATATTTGAGGATGTAACGTCCACTCTGTGGAGAGGACTTGTCCTCTCCTGCTGAGAATGTCCGCCTTTACATTCTTCGAGCCTTGAATAAATCTTGTGCTCAAGACAACCTCGTTCTCTTTCGCCCAAATGAGAAGGTCTCTCGCCGCCTCGCACAGAGAGAACGAGTGTGTCCCCCCCTGTTTTTTTATGTAGAGAGAGCCGTGTATTGTCTGCTTGAACCAGCACTACTTTCCCTCTTACCTCTGTTTCTTGAAGTGCATTAGAGCCAATGAATCGCCTTCAACTCTTTTAGATTTATGTGCCAGCTTCTCTGATGAATCTACCAAAGTCCCGACACTTCCTTTCTCCCCAGAGTAGCTCCCACCCTTTGTCCGATGCGTCTGACAAAAGCGTAAGGTTGGGGCTCAACTGGCTTAGAGACAAGCCTTCCTCTAGCCTTCCTTCTGATTTCCACCAAAGTAGGTCCTGTTTGATTCCTTCCGAGATGGGGAACACGAAGGAGTCTGGAAACTTCTTCCTTTGCCACTTCTGCTTCAAGTAAAATTGAAGTGGTCTCATGTTGAGCCTGCCCAGACTTACAAATTGCTCTATTGAAGCCAAGGTTCCTAAAAGTCTCATCCACTGATTCGCCGAGCAAGTTTGTCTGACGAGAAATTCGTCTATTTTGTTCAGGCAAGAGTCGATCCTTTGGCGAGACGGAAAAGCCTGAAAAAAGAACTGAATTCAGTCTCACTCCTAAATAAACTATCTCCTGAGAAGGAGTGAGACATGACTTTTCCTTGTTTACTAACAAACCTAGGCTTTCCGTCATCCTTAAAGTCTTTTGTAGGTCCTCCACACACTTCTGTCTGGACCTTGCCCTGAGAAGCCAATCGTCTAGATACATGGATATTCGTATCCCGTCTAGATGAAGCCACTTTGCTACTGACGACAGAACTCTGGTGAACACTTGTGGAGCTGTCGACAGCCGAAGCAGAGGGCCCTGAACTGATAAATGCGGCCCTGGAACACGAATCTCAGGAATCTTCTCGATTCCGAATGAATCGGAATATGAAATAAGCGTCCCGAAGGTCTATGGAAACCATCCAATCTCCAGGATGAAGCGCTGCTAATACAGATTGGGTCGTTTCCATAGAAAACTTCGTCTTCAGGACAAAGACGTTCAGGGCCACTGACGTCCAACACGGTCTCCAACCCCCCGTGGCCTTCTTTACCAGGAAAAGGCGATTGTAAAATCCTGGTTCCTGCGGAGAGTCCACTAACTCTATGGGCCCTCTTTGCCAGTAAGGCGAGAACTTCTTGATGGAGGGCAGCAAATTTTTCGGAGTTCTCCGAGTAGGCTGACAAATTCACAGGAAATTCTGTGAGAGGGGGGTGCTTGATGAACGGAATGGTGTATCCTTCCTTCAGGACCTAGACCGTCCAATGATCCGCTCCGAGATGAAACCAGGTCTGCCAGAAAAGGTGTAATCTGGCTCCTACTGCTGTGTGGAGGACTACGGGCCTACTTCTTGATGGAAGAGGGAGTGGTTTTAGAAGAGGCTCTACCTCTCCCACGAAACCTGGAGGAAGATCGAACGGGAGCTCTCCCTCGAAATGGTTTAGGAGCTTCCGTGGAGGGAGCACTCCGAGAGGCAGAAAGAACCGGAGCTATCTTCCTGGGCTTCTTCACTGACTGTGATAAAAGATCCTGGGTCGCTTTCTGTGTTAAAGATTGAGCGATCTCGTTCACAATCTCTTGCGGAAAAAGGTGTTTCTTGTCTAAAGGAGAGAAGAGCAAGGCAGACTTCTGGTTCGATGAAACCCCTTTCGACAAGAAGGAGCACCAAAGCTGTCTCTTCTTCAACACTCCAGAGGCAAAAATGGCAGCGAGTCCGAAGCTCCATCACAGACCTTTATTGATACAATCCAGTACGAGCAAAATCCTTCAACTGCTCCTCCGAAAGTCCAAATGACTTGACTTTCTGGCAGCGAAGCAATGGCCCAATCCAGGAAGCTAACAACTTCGAAAACACGGAAAACACTCTTGCAAAGATGCTCCATTTCATTGTTAAAAGAAGATCTTCGCAGTATTAAGGGCTGCTCTGCGGGAAGAGTCCACGAGACTAGAAAAGTCTCCCTGAGCGGAGGCAGTCACACCCAGGGAAAAAACTTCTCCAGTGTCATACCAGACACGGCTCCTTGACGAAAGTCTCGAAGGGGGAAGACAAAAATGATATTGTCATGTTACAATAAAGTTTGTTCATACTTACCTGGCAGATATATATATATAGCTGTATTCTCCGAAGCCCGACCAGAATTTCAAAACTCCCGGCACACGCAGTGGTCGGTCAGGTGGTTAGTACCCATTCCCCGCCGCTGGGAGGCGGGTGTCAGGAACTATTCCCATCTTCTATTCAGATTTTCTAATGCCACTGTCGAGAGGGGGGAGGTTGGGCGGGTACTTGATATATATATCTGCAGGTAAGTATGAACAAACTTTATTGTATCATAACAATATCATTTTGTTCATGACATTACCTGTCAGATATATATATATGCTGATTCCCACCATGGAGGTGGGGAGGGACAGAATAAAAGGATTTTGGGAAACATTTCACATGCAGATGATAGACTCTTGGTTCCTTACCTGTTAGCATAGCTGACTTCGTGATTACTGTCACCCAAGTCTGCTTTTGCTTTACTAGTCTCTCCAGCAAGGACGTGACCTGTATAGCTGGTGAGTTCTAGATGATCTGACAACGGGGCGTGTGACCACAATGTGTCTAGACCATATTGACCATACCATGAGGGCTAAGAAGTAAAATAAATATCACCACCTGACCAACCTAGCCAAGTTAAGGTGTTTTAACTAAGGCTTAAGAGTTAAGAAGTCCGCCATTGGCGGCGACTCACAAATAAAATTAAGAGCTCTTCCTAACCATTTTCTACAGGGTAGGATGAGTGTACTTCTTGCCCCCAAGATTGTGTCTGCGGACACGTATGGCCCTAGCGAGCAGCAGAATCTCATATGAACGTCTTCACATCTCTCAGGGAGTGGTGTGAAGCGAACACAGAGTTGCTTCGCTAAACGCGGTACTCAGGATGTAACTGAGTGCCATACTCTGTTGAAATGCTTCCGAGGCCGCGCCCTCACCTCGTGAGCATTTACTTTAAAAGGTTTCAAATCTTTGTTCAAACATGACGAATGAGCCTCTTAGAAAGACTCCTTAAAAATAACGCCAGGGCGTTCTTCGACATGGGCAAGTCTGGTCTTTTTACGGAACACCGCAGATTGTCCGAATGACCTCGACTTTCTTTAGTTTTATCAAGATAAAACTTGAGAGCCCCGACAGGGCACAGGACTCTCTGTGGCTCTTGCCCAATAATTTGTGCCATCCCCTTGATCTCCAGGCCTCTGGGCCAAGGGTTAGACGGGTTTTCGTTCTTAGCAAGAACGGAAGGCTTAGAGGACACCGAATTATGTCCTCTAAAGCCAAAACCTCTGATGATGGCTAAAACCTCACTAACCCTCATTGCCGTAGCTAGAGTGGTTAGAAAATTAGCCTTTCTGGTCACGTGTATTAAGTTTACAGAAAGGAGAGGTTCGAAATGCTTTGACATCAAGAACTTCAGACTACGTCTAAGTTTCATGCCGGAAGTTTCGATCTAGACCATTTCAAAATTTCCGCAGACCTCAAAGATCGTGAAGGGCTTTGTTGTTTGACAGATCCGAATCTCTGAGCCTAGAGGCCGTCAACATATTTCCGTATTCTACAATCGTTGGGACTGTTAGCTTATCCCATAATTCAGACGGAAAGGGAAGACGGTAAAGTAATTCACAGAGGTGGAGGTGTAGGAGCAGTCATTCTTCCTGCACTATCTCCAGAATCGGCCCACTCCGATTGGTACACTGCAAAATATGCAGCACTACTTTGCTTTGGCAATGAGACTTGTAATTAATCTTGAAGATCCTCTCGCTTCTCGACAGTCTGAACGCATCCAGACTCAGAGCGGAGAGGTTTTAGGTACCTCTCGAAGTGAGGCTGTTAGAGTAGACCGATTCTCTCGGGAAGGGTCCTTGGAAAGTGCCCTCTGAAGGACGTGACCTCTGTGAACCCAGCCTCTCGAAGGCCAACATGGGGCGATCAGCGTCTTTCTCGCTCCCTCTGACGCCAGCGATTATCTTATCATATTTCCTAAGCTTTTGAATAGGGGAAAAGAGACTAACCAACTATCCCCATTCCATACTATATGATTGCGTCTATTGCTACCGCTCTCGGATCGAGAATAAGGGAGCAACGTAGAGGAAGCTTCTTCGTCTTCAATATTGCGAAGAAATCTAGGAAAGGACGTCTCCAAAGTCTCCACAACTCTCGACATACTTCTAAGCGAGGATTACTCAGACGTCAGTAGTTGCTGCCGTCTATCGAGAAGATCCGCACGGACGTGCAACAGTGTAACGAACCTCTTGAGGATCGTTACGTTCCGTGCCTATGTCGATAACCATCTCTCTCTTCTTGGGATATAAGAGAGCTGCGAAATTATCTGAGATGATTTGGACCAATCGACCAAAAACTCACTCTTCGAGGAACTGGAGAGCCAACCAAATTGCTTCCAATTCTCTTAGATTATGTGCCAGGACCTCTGTACCTCTGTCCGGATGCCTGGCACCCTCTCGGTATCACCTGAGGTGATCCTCAACCCATTGAGAGATGTTTAGAATTATTTCTAGATCTTTGATGTTATTTCAGTTCTCCTGTAGGAAAAACTGTAGAGGTCTGAATTGCAGTCTATTCAGGGAAACAAGCTTCTCCAGCGAGGAAATGGTCCCCAGCAGACTCATCCATTCCCTCACTAAGCATGCTTCCTTCCCTAATAAGGCTGCGCTTTGCATAAGCAGGAGAGCATTATTATAGTGCTATGCCGCGGTAGACTCGTACAGAATTCTGTTACAGTGCGGTAAGCAGCGCTGAACAGGTCTAAGAGATATCTCTGTTGAAAATTTCTTAGCAATAGGAAGTCGTGTTTATTCATGATTACTAGAAATCCCCTCAACCCGAGGCGAAAGTCATGATTGTAGGGTAGAGATACGGTTCGTCAATCAATCCCGCGGGAGAGAGAGACGTAACCGACCGTGGATAACAGCGAGCTACCTGATACTGAGTTGGTGACACTGTGACAGTCACAGGCAGCAGGCAGCAGCTTATGTTCACCTTCTCGCAGTCTTATGCCGAGTTGCCAGCTATTCTATTCATCTAAGGAATAGATTTTACATTATTTGAACAGAAACTCTCAAGTTGGCATATTTAAGAGAAACAGAATTCACTAAATACAGAAGCTGATTTTGTGTTGTCGTAACATTACGCTTAATTAACCAAATGTTAAATCGGAAACTCCTGGAAAGTTGCCTGGAGTACCGATTAAATATACTGCGTCATCCACAATGACAGCAACCTCTCGTCTCGCACTATTCTGCCTGAGTTACCAGCTACTCTCTTCTACGAAGGAATAGGTTTGTTACTATTATCGATAAGGAAATTCTCAAGAGGCATATTTAAGCGAAATATAATTCGCTAGATGCCGACGCTGAGTTAGTGTTGTTGTAACAATACCTTTTAGCGTTGTCCTTACAGCGGAAACTCCTGGAAGTTTGCAGGAAGGACCGATTAAAAACATTTACAATAACCGTCTTTTCGGTTGCCATCTGTAGAGGTAACCATGATATGCGTATATGACTTGAACCCTACATTAGTAATATGACGCAAAGATAAAATACGTAAGTATTGTAGTCACTTGAACATAAAATTCTCTACTACATTCTTTCCTCGACGAGGAAGAGAGAGAGAATGGAAATTGACTGTCTTCGTTCTCTTTGCCTGTCTTCGTTCTCTTTGCCAAGAGAACGAATTAACATTATTCGAATGGAGATCAAGTGAGAACCGAGGATCGAAAAGGACAGTTCAAGCTTCTTATGATATTGGACATAAGACTTCATGGACGTAGTCTACAAGTCTTTTTCCTGGATGAGCCTCCGACTAATGAATGAGAGCTCTCTCGAATTTTGTTAATGAGAGCTTATCCGCTTAAGCGATAAAATGTTATGAAGATCTTTGTCCATGAGAACTAACCCATTACATGACAGAACGTAATCCAGGAATTCGAGCATATAGTTTCCCCATTCCGATTCCCGCAGAAAATCGAGGAAGGGGCAGGATTCCTAATCAGAGACTGGGCTTACGACAGGTAGGACCTTAATGTTTCCCCTTCGGCAGCGCAGTCCCGAAAGCAGACGAGGCGTTTTATGACACCGAAATCTGCTTACAGTTTTTCTGGAATTCATCAAGTCATGGATTTCTACTGAACGCTCCCTTCGTAGAAAGCAAAGTAGACATCTGAAGAACGTCCTGGTAAGTGCTCTGCTGAGCGACATGACGTGTAGGATGCCGAACGTCTTCAAAAGCGTCCTGGCGAGCGTCCAGATGTGTAAGACATCGAGCGTCTTCCAAAAAGCTTATCAATGTTTATGACGTCGAGCGTCTTCCAGAGCGTCTCTTCGTGTAGGATGTCGAGCATCGGCAAAAGCTTCCTCACGTCTCAATGCGTAGGACGTTGAGCATCTTCAAGAGACGTCTCGCGAGAGTCTTACGAGCGTATTGGTGCCTAGAACACCAAGGCATCTCAGAGAGGATCTTGTCGAGCGCCCTGATGCATGAAAGGCCAAAAGACTTGACCATACCGTAGACTTAAAGTGAATTCTCTACTACATTCATCTTCTCACTAAGCATCTACTCTAATAAGCCATGCTTTCGTAAGCATGAGAAACATTATATAATATATAGTGTTCTGCTGCGTTAGATCCTTTAATAATGTACCTACGGTAATCAGCATTGAAAGGCTGGAATATCTTTCTTATTGAACGTTTCTTAGCAAAAGGCAGACAATATTTTATTTATGTTTGCTTAACTATCTCCTCAATCCGAGGCGCTAAGACCGCGATTGTAGGGGAGAGATACGGTTAGTCATTCCATCCCGCAGGACCGACCTCTCATGACTGAGCAATAGATGGTTACTGCGTTGGGAAGCGATAGCAGCCTCCTCCGTTAGCTGTCTGGCCTTACTCTTCCAGAGTTGCCAGCTACTCCATTCAATAAAGGAATCTTATAAAATTATTATCGAAACTTCAGGGGAAGTTCTTATTAATGTATATTTAAGCGAAACAAGACTTCGATAAATCTAGAAGCTAATTAGGTATTGTCATAACAATCCTTTAAGCGTAGTCCTTCCTAGGAAAGTCCTGTAAGGATACTGGTAATAGAGTGCACAGCAAAGAAGTAAACTACGGTATGTGCTTATGATTTGACCGTATCGTATTATCATACAGCAGATACTCTACTAACCTTCTTTCCTGCGAGGCAGATAGAGAAAGGAAAAAACTTTTACTATCTTCGTTCTTTTCGTTAATAGAACGATAGAAAGAGTATATATATCCTTAAGGAAGGAAGTTAATCCAGGAACTCTTTAAATCTTCGTAATTTCCTCATAAATCGCGGAATAGACAGAATTCCTGTTCATCTCTAGAGTTTACGGAAGGAAGTAGATATTTCCTTATCCGCCATCATACCCAAACGTCGATAAGATTCTTATTAAGAAACCAAGGTTTCTCCGTACGTCTTGGTAAAAACTTCGACATGACTGTTGCTATCAAATACGGAGGCGTCCCCGAAAAGCGTCCTCAAAAGCGTCTGCCTTCAAGGGGAGCGCGCTCATGAAGCGTGCTAGTCATTAGCCGATGTACGGTGATCGTCGTCCGGACGAGTATTATGGACGTTCGCAACTCCTGACAAAGACGGCGGCCCGCTTGTGCGACATCTTGCGTCTCTGTCACGCTCATCGACACTTCCAGAAACGCACTCAAAAGGACTGCCCCCCCCCCCCCCCTGTGTTCTTGGGTGCGAGGATGTAGAAAGCGACGAGCAAGGAAAAGGAGAAGAAGACTGCCTGACTTGACAGACAGACAGCCTCAAATCCTTCCTTCAGTAAATGTGTTTTGCACTTCTTTTGGCGAAAACGAGGCCAACCGAGAAGGGCTGAACCTGTGAGAAGACGAGGGTACGCCTTCTTCCTTTTCACAGTAAGAATGATAAGGGCGATCTGGGCGCTTAACAGCGTTCTTCCTATTTCCTTCTTCTTTCTCATGTATTGGAAAAGTCGTCAAATTGTTAAGGCGGCGATTACAATCGCACGACAATAGAGAGAGGACGTGAAGCGTCCTCCTCAATAAGCTTCTATTTAAAGGGCGCGAGTCCTTCCGAGAGCTCCAACCCCTGTACGGGGAGGACGCCTCAGAGGACGAGAAGCAATCCTTCAGGATTCGTGCACGTGCACGATCTTTGGCAGCCTGAGAAGCGTCTTCAGGTCTTGCCGAAGGGACGCCAGATCGGTGGGGGGGGTTCCTCGTAACCCTCCTTCGGCTTTCGACATGCCCTCTCCCTGTGGTCCTGGGAGTCCGACAGAGGTCTAGACCTAGAGGCATTATAAGGCCGATCTGACGCCCCCTCCACAACACTAGGGGCACTAAATCAACATCACTACACTCACAACACTGATTGGAGAGCGAGCACCTTAGATTCCGATTACTGATGTAATCCACCATAACAGAAAGAGCATTACCTCTCACAGACACTTCCTCTAGGCCCGTAGGCCATACCACAAGGTTAGGCAAAATAAAGTTTACTCTGTTTACTAATCTTGGGCGGAAAACTTCTGATTCTATTACGCTCTAATTTGCGTACATACGAACGAATCATACATCTCCTTTCGGAATCAGTCAATTAATACACTAATTACATTGATGACACGTCGTGCATATTAAGTGAGAATATATCGAAGTTTCGTTATTCTCACCTAACCCCTTGCGGACAACAAAGTCTGAAACTAGTCTAACTAGAATCAGACTTCCTATGTCAAAATTAAATCAATTTATGATAGCGTATGCCTAGCCGCAAATCCAAGTTAATAAACCAAAAAGAAAACAACCAAGATACTTAAGCGGCAATGAAGTTCCAAAATCCTAGACGGAGGTAATGAAAATGATATTGTCATGTTACAATAAGTTTTATACATACTTACCTGACAGATATATACTTAGCTATAGACTCCGTCCGTCGTCTCCGACAGAATTTCAAATTTCGCGGCACACGCTACAGGTAGGTCAGGTGATCTACCGCCCTGCCCCTGGGTGGCAGGACTAGGAACCATCCCCGTTTTCTAATCAGAATTCTCTTTCCACCTGTCTCTGCGGGGAGGCTGGGTGGGCCATTAATCGTATATATCTGTCAGGTAAGTATGTATAAAACTTTATTGTAACATGACAATATCATTTTTATACATTCAACTTCCCTGCCAGATATATACTTAGCTGATTAGCACCCATTGGTGGTGGGTAAGAGACAGCTAACTACTGAATAGACAGGTAAACAACATATGTTGTAGGTATTTATAAACCTTGGTTCCTACCTTATTAGGCTGAAGACTTCGCGGCTACTGCCTTGTAGTCTGCTTAGCCTCAAGAGCCTCAGCGAGAGTAATGATCTATGGCTAAAGAGTTCTTGTGGGTCTGCCAATGGGGTCTTATCCACATTACTCGGCAGAGCCTAAAGGGCCTTTGTCATTGGGTGCTATTCCACTTACATGACAATACACCTTGTTCAAGGAGCACAAAAACCGATCCCGATACCTGATCCTAAACATCCATGTTAGTTCTAAGATTGTAAGGAGTCATCCCCGAACTCCTCACAAACAACCAAAAAACTCGAAACATAATTACACTTTCATTACAAAATATACAAAAAAAAATTTTGTACTCCCCTACTAGTCATACATACCCTTGATCGCCTACCAGCAATGACACTCTGCTCCCGTGCGACAGTAGTTGAGCTTGCTACTAGAAAACCAAGCACATATCTGACAAGAGGGTTTATGTACGATAAAAACACAAAATTAAGGATCAGTCTTTGCTCCAAGACCCAGTACTGTATCTGCTGATACAAAAGGACCTAGCGAGAAGCACTTCTCATAGGTCACTCTCACGTCCTTCAGATAATGAGATGCAAACACTGAATTGCACCTCCAATATGTAGTCTCGATGATATTCTTCAGAGACATGTTCTTTTGGAACGCCAAAGACGTTGCTACTGCTCTTACTTCATGCGTCTTGACCTTTAGAAGACCGAAGGATGCCTCAGAGCAGTTCTTGTGAGCGTCTGTAATAACGCTCCTCACAAAGAAAGCTAAGGCGTTCTTGGACATGAGTCGTTTGGGGTTTCTTCACTGCACACCAAAGACCTTGTTGACAAGCTCCCATCTGTCTCTCCTCTCTAAATAGAATTTAAGAGCTCTCACTGGACGAGAGAGTCTCCTCTATCTCTCTGCCTACCAGGTTAGATAGGCCTTTTACCTCGAAAACTTCTGGGCCAAGGTTTTTGATGGGTTTTCGTTCTTTGCCAGAAACATTGTCTGGAAAGAACAGATGGCAGCATCTCCTTTGAAACCCACCGTGGAATCCAGAGCGTGTAATTCGCTCGTCCTCTTCGGCTGTAGCGAGAGCCACCAGGAACAAGCATTTCCTAGTGACGTCGCGGAAGGACGCCAGATGTAAAGGTTCGAATTTGTCCGATGAAAGGAATTTCAGGACCACGTCTAGATTCCAACTAGGTGTTCTAGGAGTAGCTGCTTTCGACGTCTCAAAAGATCTAATTAGATCGTGTAGATCTTTGTCGTTAGCAATGTCTAGGCCTCGATTCCTGAAAAACGAAGACAGCATGCTTCGGTATCCTTTTATTGTCGAGACAGATAGGTGTGACTCCTTTCTCAGAAAGAGGAGGAAATCGGCAATATTCACTATAGAGGGTACTGGAGGAGGACAGCTTCTGAACCTTACACCACCTCCTAAAGACTTCCCACTTCGACTGGTATACTCTTCTCGTCGAAGCTCTGCGGGCTCTAGCGATAGAGCCCGCAGCCTCGCGAGAAAAGCCTCTCGCTCTGACGGTTCTTTCGATAGTCGAAAAGGCAGTCAGAGCGAGACCTGGGAGGTTGTGATGAAACCTCTCGAACCAGTGGGGTTGTCTGAGTAGATCGTGTCTGTTTGGAAGCGATCTGGGGAAGTCCACTATCCACTCCAGTACCTCCGTGAACCATTCCTGGGCTGGCCAAAATGGGGCTATGAGTATCAACTTCGTGCTCTTCGAAGCTACAAACTTCCTGAGCACTTCCCCCAGGATTTTGAACGGGGGAAAGGCGTAAGCAAGCGTCCACACCCGACCAATCCATGAGAAACGCGTCTATTGCGAAGGCTCTCGGATCCTCTACTAAAAAAGAGCAAAAGGTCTCTATTCTTTTGGATAGGAACGTCGCAAAACAGGTCTATGTGAGGTCTCCCCCACAGGGACCAAAGACTTCGACACACTTCGTTCGTGAAGAGTCCATTCTGTGGGAAGGACCTGGTTTCTCCTGCTCAGTCTGTCCGCTCTCACATTTTTGATCCCTTCTTGAACAAACCTTGTGAGGAGAGTTATGCCTCTTTCTTCCGTCCAGGTTAACAGATGTTTTGTCAACTGATAGAGGGAGAACGATGTGCGTGCCTCCTTGCTTTCTTATGTAAGCCAGAGCCGTGGTGTTGTCTGAGTTGATCTGTATTACCCCGTCTCTGACTATCTTTTCGAAGGACTTTAAGGCTAGGTGTATGGCCACAAGTTCCTTGCAATTGATGTGCCAGGACACCTGTTCCTTTGTCCAGGTGCCTGACACCTCCCTTGCTCCCAGCGTCGCTCCCCATCCCGACTCCGAAGCGTCGGTAAACAACACTTGGTCTGGGTTCTGCAGAGCAAGCGATAAGCCTTCGTTCTTTTGAAGCTGAGGGATCCACCACCTCAGATGCTCTTTTACTTCTTGTGGAAGTTGGAAGATGTCCGAGAGTGACCCGTCTTCCAGCTCCACATCTTTGAGGAAAAAACTGAAGAGGGCGAAGGTGAAGTCTCCCTAGCGAGAAGAACTTCTCCAATGAGGACAGGGTCCCTAAAAGGCTCAGGTAATCCCTCGCTGAGCTGTCCTTTCTTTCTAAGAAGCTCGAGATTCTCGACAAACCTCGAGCGATTCTTTCTCGCGAAGGATATACCCGAAAACCCCGAGAATCCATCTGAATCCCCAGATAGACCAAGTTCTGGCTGGGGATCAGTTGTGACTTCTCGAGGTTGACGAGCAACCCTAGCGAATCTATCATGTTCCTTGTTACTTCCAAGTCCTCCAAGCACTGACTCCTCGACTTGGCCCTGATCAGCCAGTCGTCCAAGTAGAGGGAGATGTTTATCCCTTCTAGGTGAAGCCATCTTGCTACATTCGCCATGAGGTTGGTGAATACTTGTGGGGCTGTAGACAGACCGAAGCACAGAGCCCTGAATTGAAAGATCTTGTCTCCTATCACAAAGCGAAGATATTTCTTTGACTGATGGTGAATGGGGAACGTGGAAATAGGCGTCTTGTAGGTCCAGAGAGACCATCCAATCTCCTGGGCGAAGCGCCGACATGACAGAGGCGGACGTTTCCATACGAAATTCTTTTTCTGTACGAAGCGATTCAGAGCGCTTACGTCCAGAACTGGCCTCCACCCCCCCGATGCCTTTGGTACTAGAAAAAGGCGATTGTAAAATCCCGGGGAGTGTGGATCTTGTACCAGTTCGATGGCCTCTTTTTCCCACATTTGCTCCACCATCTGAAGGAGAGTCTTTCGCATTAACGGGTCTCTGTACCTCGCTGACAGTTCCCGAGGCGTAGATGTTAGGGGCGGTTTGTCGTCGAAGGGGATTACATATCCCTTCTTCAGGGACCGACATGACCAAGGGTCGGCTCCCCTTTGTTCCCATACTCCTGCAAAGTTCAGGAGTCTGGCGCCCACTGGTGCTTGGAGGAGGACAACAAGTCACTTAGATTTTTTGAATGGTCTAAATGAAGACCTTCCTCTCTTTTCAGATCTCTTCTTCTGGCAGGGGGACGAGCCGTTGCACCTCCACGAAAGGGCTGCTGAGTAGGACGAGGTTCCTTCTTAACCGTCGCCACTACCGGTCGTCCTTTCTTGGACGTTTGAGTAAGTAGGTCTTGTGTCGCCTTCTCAGTTAGTGAGCGAGATATATCCTTGACTAACTGAGAAGGAAACAGATGATCTGATAGCGGGGCGAACAGTAAGGCAGTCCTCTGGCTCGGAGAAACCCCTTCGATAAAAGGGAACCATACACTGATCTCTTTTTCAGGAGACCAGCACCGAAAAGTGAAGCCACTTCAACTGAACCGTCCTGTACTGCCTGTGTCCATGCAGGACAGAACGCTATGGAGAATTTCTGGGGTTCTTCAGAAACTCCGGATCCTTAGATTTGTTGGCCAGAACTCCGAGCGACCAATCCAGAAAAATTGAACACCTCTAAAGTGACAAAAAGTCCCTTTAGAAAGTGGTTCAACTCTGAAGTGCTCCACGTCGCTCTGACCGATCCTAAGGAGAGTGACGTCTAGAGGCCTCCACTAAAACTGGCAAAGTCGGCATCTGCAGAGGCGGGTAAAGAAAGACCCATAGTCTCTCCTGTCCCATACCAAATACCTCTCTTCCCGTGCAATCTGGAAGGAGGCATGCAGAATACCGTCTTTCCTAACTCCTTCTTCTTGTCCATCCAAGAATCTAAAGAATGGAGTGCCTTCTTCATTGATATTCGCAGGCTTCATTTTCAAGAATGCGACGATTTAGCCGTAGCGAGCTCGAAAAGAGCGAACGAGGAGAAGGAGGAGCTGCAGGACTAAGAGAATCTCCAAACTCTTGAGTAGTAAAGAGGCCAAGACTTTGTAACTCGAAAGTCCCTCATTAGCAGGAGGATCGTCGTCAGACAACTCGTCTAACCCTCGATCCGACGAAGGAGAACGTTCTCGTTTTGAGGAAGAGTCCTTCCAAGACCTCCTATGTTCTGAAGGAGAGGAGCTTCCATTTGGCGAAGAGTCATAACCTCAGGAACGAGTCCCCGACTCTTGACTCCTGGCTCTTGACTCTTGCCTCCTGACTCCTGCCTCCTGGCTCCTGACTCCTGCCTCCTGACTCTGACTCCTGCCTCCTGACTCCGGACTCCTGCCTCCTGACTCCAGACTCCGGACTCCTGGCTCCTGCTCTTGACTCCTGCCTCCTGGCTCCTGGCTCCTGCCTCTTGACTCCTGCCTCTTGCCTCCTGGCTCTTGCCTCCTGGCTCTTGCCTCCTGGCTCTTGCTCCTGGCTCTAGCCTCCTGGCTCTTGCCTCTTGCTGGATGCCTCCACACTCTTGGCTCTTGGCTCCTGCCTCCTGGTTGACTCCTCACTCCTGGCTCTTTGGCTCCTGCCTCCTGGGTGACTCCTCACTCCTGGCCGGTGCCAGACGTGTGATTGTTTCATTCCAGGTTCGTACAGGAAACCTCACCTCGTGTAGGAGTATCGATCCTGGAGGTAGATACCTCCATACGTCTGGAGGATCTTTTTAATAGGAAGGGAAGTGTCTTTCCTTCTAGGAGGCTTCCTTTGACAGGACTCCTACAAATGACGAAATCTGTTCCTGCATCGCCATCATGAACCTCTTTGTAGCCTCCTCTTTATCCTCTTCGGGAGGAGGGGAAGGAGGAGGGGAGGAGTCCATAGCCTCCACCTCCTGCCTCCTTCTCACTCTGGTTGGAAGAATGGCTCTTCTCGCCTTCTTAACTCCCGATGGAGACTCCTCAGGGAAGTTTTCAGGGCTCGAGTCAATAGTCGGCGCCCTCCAACTCCTCTTGAGAGGCCGAGATCGATCGGAATCTCTCCAATCACGTCTCGGTGATGAAGATCCCGACGACGAGAAACACTCACTTAGGACGCTTTTTTTACAATAGCGGTCCTTGGCAGTCTGGGGTGTCACAGAAACCGCCGAAGGGACACCTGATCGGGGGGGTGGGGATTCTCCACAACCTCCTTTCGGCTTTCGACATTCCTTCTCCTCTGGGCATGTGAGCTTGGAAGAGGTCTAGACCTAGGAGCGTTGCTGAGCCGACCAGATGCCCCCTCCACTACACTGGGGACACTTATATCACTGTCTAATGACAAATCACTAGCCTTACTTGTATGGCAGCCATTTTGTTTTCCATTATTTTGAAGGCTGCTTTTAGATCTGCAAGTTCTTTCGCTGGATCTACCAGGTTCTGCAATAGGAGAAGGGGCTGCAATGGAAGGAGAAGTAGCAATACTTACCCTTGGGGAAGATCCCAAGCTTGGAATTAGTTCAGATCTAGAACTACTTAAACTTCTATGAGAAGCCTTCCTCGCTCTTTCTCTTTCTAACTTTTTTAAATAATTAGTTAGATTCTTCCATTCGTTCTCACTCAAGTTCTCACATTCTTTACAAGTATTAGTAAAAGAACATTCATACTCCCTGCACCTCTTGCATACCGTGAGGGTCTACCGAAGCTTTCGGCAACCTCACCTTACAGCCTACATTCACACAACGTCCTCACAACCATAACCAGAGTCAGACATATTTAAAGAAAAATCCAAAATCAAGTCCACAAAAACAGTCCACAAAAGCGTATGCCAATCCAACAATCCAGATACGTCACCCAAAGTCGGTCAAGAAGATCAATTGCCGGTGAAAAAAGAAAAACCAATCGAGAGGAACCAACAACAATGTGATGGTCCGGCGACAGAAGAATTCTGATTAGAAAACGGGGATGGTTCCTAGTCCTGCCACCCAGGGCAGGGCGGTAGATCACCTGACCCTACCTGTAGCGTGTGCCGCGAAATTTGAAATTCTGTCGGAGACGACGGAGTCTATAGCTAAGTATATATCTGGCAGGGAAGTTGAATGTATAAAAACAGGTGTGTACATTACCGGGCGAAAGAAAAGTCTGAATAGAAGATGGGATAGTTCCTGACACCCGCCTCCCAGCGGCGGGAATGGGTACTAACCACCTGACCGACCACTGCGTGTGCCGGGAGTTTTGAAATTCTGTCGGGCTTCGGAGAATACAGCTATATATATATATCGACAGGTAAGTGTCATGAACAAAAACATTTTTCCCTGTTCCCCCTCTTCTCCAAAAGCCAAGCGTTAACTTTCTTGATAGCTTTCTTAGCCGAAATCGAGAGGACGAGACGCCCCGTCGTTGGAACGAGGACGAGGAGTCAGGCTTACTGTCCTTTTTCCACTGCGAACTAGGAGAAACTGGAACGGAAGGCGCAAAAGAATCTCCAAAGTTGTCAACGAAGGATCGTAAAAGGAGTTTATACCCCGACAAATGCTTGTCTTTTTCTGTAAGTCCTTCTCCTTCTTCCTCCAAATCCGAAGCTTCCTTCGACGAAACTGGCGAACATTCCATCGGAAGAGGAATCCTGTTCGGCGAAGTAGTCACACCTGATGCGTCCGAGGAGGGAGGGTGTGAGAAAGCAGGAGAAGACGTCTGAGCCTGTTACTGAGACGTATCCGGGCGGCTGAGCTGGCGGCTGCGTTGGCGGCTGAGCTGGCGGCCGCGCTGGCGGCTGAGCTGGCGGCTGAGCTGGCGCTCGAGCGAGAGCCTGACGTGGCGCCATAGACGGAGTCAGGAAAGGACTCCGACCAGGAGCCTGAAGTGGCGTCTGAAGAGGAGTCACATGGAGAGTCTGAGCCTGAAGAGGCGACTGCAAAGGAGCCTGCGAAGAGGACTGCACAGTAGTCTGCGGAAGATGTAAGGCGGTCGGGAGCGCATTCGGGGACGAAAGAGACTTGCCAAAAAGCTCCAAGATACTGCCTAACTTGGCATTCATCGTTCAAACACCGAAGGTTGAGGATCCACCGACGTAGAAGGCGCGGGAGGGTGTAGAAGGATGATCCACAAACACTTCTGGAGCCGCAGGAGTTATCGCTTGAGGAGGCTCTGGAGAAGGCTACCGAAGGAGTGTGCGTGTTCGGCTTCTCACTTCTATGAGAGAAGGGCGAATAAATCGAAACCGCCGGAGAAAAAGCTTCAGGCTCCTCCCAAAAAACAAAAACTACAAGAAGGTTCGGCAGCCTCCGACCCCCTTCTTGGGAACCCCCCCGCAGCAGGCGAAACATCGCGAGACCTTTTCAGCGGTCTAGAAGTCTTATTACGCCAACCTCTATAAGAGGAAACATCTGAACTAGAGTCACTTGAACGAAAAACACTTCCTCGCAACACCTTTCCAATGGTGCGCGACAGCATCCTGGGATACGGCTACAGGATTGCTTGAGGGGGCGGCTCTGCTCGGGAGCAGATCCCTGCTCGCCTCCCTTCGGTTTTCGGCATGCCTCCTCCCAGGATCTGGGGAGTTTGACAGGGGCCATAGACCTAGGGAGGAGAACGACGGGCCGAACAACCACCCTCCTCCACTACACTTGCACTAAGTAATTTATCACATTTAACTACCACCTCTTGCACTGTCTCACCCATTTTCTGCATAGTGGTGAGGAAAGAGACAAATTTCGAGTCCATATCGGCTCGTAATACTGACACGGGATCGGGATCGGGAGATACAGATTCGAGGGCAGGAGCAACCACTACGGGGTTAATAGGAACAGGATTAACAGAATTCAGAGGAATATCCTGGCTACTCACAAACTTAGAAGAAGATCTCTGTGAAGCCTTTCTGATTCTATCTTTTTCTAACTTTCTCATATACTTTCCCAGTGCCTTCCACTCCTGAGATGTTAGAGACTTACATTCTTCACACGTATTCTCAAAAGAACATTCACGTCCCCTACAACTAACACAAGTAGAATGAGGATCAAGTGAAGCTTTAAGAAGTCTAGTCTTACACCCACTACTACACACCCTATACTGAACAGAGCCGGTGTCAGACATCGTGAAGAATTCAAAATAATTCCTAAAAAGGACAACAATATCAAAACCAAAATAATTATAGCGCTAGCAAAAAGATCAGTAAACTCAAGGTACATCACCAAAAGGAGAAAACCAAGATGATCAAATCCAAATTCCAACCAGCAGAGGAACCGTGTTACCGGTTCCGACGGCAGGAAACTTCTGATTTATGGTTGGAATGGTTCCCGGTACCCGGTAGAGGGCGGGAGTAGAGGGATCACCTGTCAAACCATTAGCGCTACCGCGAATTTCAAATTCTGCCGTGACGTCAGGAGACGACAGCTATATGTAACCACCGGGTAAGTTATATAAGTGAAAATATACAGTAATTTGTGAATACACAGTGTTGCACACGAAAAAAGTAAATTAGTGATAATTTTAGAGATACGGCCCTAAGAAAAATTGCAAATTAGTGAAATTTTCCCTGTGGACATGTTTTCAAGAACATCGTTCCGGCTTACGACGATTTTCGGGTAACAATGCGTCTTAAGAACGGAACCCCCGTCGTAACCCGGGGACTGCCTGTAGTTGGTGAAGTAAATCCTAACTTTAGGACTTGGAGGTATGGCTAGAAGGTACACATTGTTCCTCTTCTCATGAAACTCGTAACTGACTCGATTCTGCCTATAAAATCTATCAACAAACTTCTCACACTTGCACCGGTAGTTTTTACTTACAAGCAGCCAGTGATCATTCCAGTAATTCCACAGAAGAACTCTGCACAGAGATATTTATCATCAAATTTTTTTGTCAGAACACTACTGAAAAGAAGTGTATATAATGCAGTGCAGGTTGGATGATTTGAGAAATTTATAAGGTAAATTGAGAAATTTACCATCTTTTGTTACTTATAAGGTAATATGAGAAATTTACTATATTTTGTTTAGGTTTTTGTGTTCATCCCCAAAGGGCTGGTACTAAACACAGCATCTTGCAGAGCTTTTCAGTAAAATTATTCCTTACTAACACACAATTTAAAATAGTCATTTTTATGTTCTCTCCATAGAGAACAGGCTATGAGGGACAACTGGATAAGTAATGTATAGATCAATGAACATACAATGACCTACATTGTATAACGTCCATCAACGATGTTGTTAGCCTCATTACGTTTTGGACTCTAGGATGTGTTGGTAACTTATAGCTCATAAGTAATTTTTTCTTATTCTACTGTTATGTTACAGTTAGCCAACTTTTCCGCCAACAAAAACATCACAATTACTTCCCATGAAGGTCCCAGATGCATTCTAGCTCCTCCCAATTTAGTAATCAACTTTGTACTTGCCACATCTTTAGGAGTGCTGATGAAGACCATAAAAAGCAATATACCTGAATTGCAGAATGTAGCCTGACTCCAAACTCCAGTTAGGAACTTTTTTATTTCACTTTTATGATTTTTGGCAGTCTACAATATGACAATTTGTCTAAAATTGCATTTTTCCTAACTATACAAACCTGAGGTCCTTTTACAATAGGAAGGTACTAGCGGCAGCTGGATAGGTCGTAAGCTTTCGAACAAGGGGTTCGGTAGTTAACTGCTTGTCCGACAGGCGCGCGCGCGCGCGACTGGGAGGTAAACAAATCACTTTTGCTTTTGGCCCAAGCAAAAACTGCAGAGTGAGGGGTGGCATGAGGTGGGGCTATGTGTAAAAGGACCTCAGGTTTGTATAGTTAGGAAAAATGCAATTTTAGACAAATTGTCATTTGTTCCGACACGGCATACAAACCTTCGGTCCTTTTACAATAGGAAGACTCACTTCTTGGTGGGTGGAATCTGAGTCTTTTGTGAACAGACTGGTGTTCGCCCAACCTTGGAAGCCTCCCTGGTCGTAAGATCGAGGGAGGGATCCAAGCCTCTGTCCGATTGATCGGGGTGTGCACCGCAGGATCAATGGTCAGACCTCTGGACCGAGTACTAAGAGAGAGGCAAGCGTATCTCTTCGTACCAGCAATGTAAGAACTTGTTCCTGTACAGGAGCAAAGTTAAAGTCATGGTTTTGACTCTTGTAGGCATCCACTTCCCCCCCTTGTAGAAGGAAAGTGGTGGATATTCTGCTCCCATCCCTCGTGAAAAGGGATAGGATGGGGCTCTGTCATATAGCTCACCGGCATCTCGTCCTATCCAGCAGGGTGATGACCGTATCCCTCTACCCACAGGTAGAGGGGGTAGAAAAAGATAGAAAGAGAAGCCAGTCACTTTCTCATCACTATCTATTCATACAGTCACACCAGGACTCGATGCTGTTCAGCCTGCTAGGGTCTGGGTTAGCTAGACGACGTGTTGAGCAGCCACCACGGGTCCTAAGGAAACCGATCCAAGGACATATGGGCAATATCCAAGAGGTATAAGGAAGTTGCCGGTGGTCTGGTTGTACCAGACCCCTGCCTTCCATACCTGCGCCACGGAGAAGTTCTTACGAAACGCCAACGAGGGGCCAATACTTCTGACTTCGTGAGTTCTCGGACGGGACGTACGGATGTCGTCACTACCATCAGCCTCATACGCCCTCCTAAAGACCTCACGCAGCCAGGACGAAAAGAGCGTTCTTGATACTTCTTTCTTGATGACCCCGTTGCTAACGAAGAGGCGTCGACACTCAGGCCCGAGGTGTCGAGTTCTCTTCAGATAGCGCCGTAGCGTCCTCCCAGGACAAAGCAGCATCTCATCCACATCATTATCTGCATGACGCTCCCGTACTCTCTTCGCCGATGCCAGGTCCAGCAAGACGAGGGGTCATTTGAGTTCCCTGGGTTGGCAAGACCTTTGGAAGCTGCTCCTAAGCAAGGAGATCTCGAACGAGTTCGAGATGTCCAATCCCGTCAGTTTCAGGACGAGCGACAAGGCGGCTCTGTATCCTTTGACTGTGGGAACTTAGAGGAGCTTCCTCGGCGAAAGAAAAAACGAGGAAATCCCAAGCCTACCTGCTGAAGAGTGGCTTCTGAGAAGAGATAGGCCCCGTCTACGACACCAACCACCGAAGACGGCCAACTTCCCCTGGTACACAGCTGCAGAGGACTGACGGACGTTTCCAGCCATCTCTGTTGCTGCGCTACGAAAAAAGCTTCTCGTTCGCAAGAGAAGGTGGATAACAGCCAGCCGTGAAGACGTAGGACTGGACTGCTCGGTGGTACCGCTCGACGTGTGGCTGGCCGAGAAGGTTGTGCCAATGGGGAATCTCTCTCGGTTCTCTTGCGAGAAGAGCCAGCAGGTCCGGATACCAAATGGCCTGTGGCCATTTGGAAGCCATCAGGATCATCCTGAGATTCGGGATGACCAGTGCTCGACTGATCACCTTGCGAATCAGGCTGAACGGGGGAAAGGCATAGGCGAAGAGGTTGTCCCACGGGTGTTGAAGAGCGTCCTCTGCAGCTGTCCATGGATCCGGCACGGCCGAGAAGAACACCTGGAGCTTCCTGATGTGCCGGATGGCGAACAGATCCTCGACTGGTCGCCCCCACACGGTCTAAGAGCCTTTCCGCCACGTCCTGGTGTAGAGACCATTCGGTCCTTATCACCTGATCCCGACGGCTGAGCGTGTCTGCTACTACATTCCTTCCCTGGAATGTAGCGTGCCGACAGCTCTATTGAGTGTGCTCGCCCACTCGTGCACCTGCCGAGTCAACTGATACAACGGGAGAGACACTAGGCCCCCCCTGTTTGTTGACGTAAGCCACCACCGTGGTGTTGTCGTACATCAACACCACTGAGTGTCCCATCAAGCGGTCCTGGAACTCTTGGAGAGCAAGGAACGCTGCCTTTAGTTCCAGTACATTGATGTGAAGGTGCTTGTCGTTCTCGTACCACACTCCTGAAAGTCCGCAACTCTTCCAGGTGTGCACCCCATCCCTCGGTCGATGCGTCTGAGAGCAGCTGCATGTCCGGGGGAGAGTGCGCGGAGGCACTCCTCTTAAGGGGTTCCTGTCGTCCAGTCACCTGGTAGGTCCTGCCTCACCTCCTGTGTCAGTGACCATGGAAGGCTTGGGGGATCCGTCGCCTGTGACCAACTCTCCTTTGGTCTCCCTGAAGAGACCGCAGGTGAAGACGCCCGTTAGGGACTGGCTTCCCGATTCCCGAGTGACGACAGGTGTCGATCACGACTTGCCATTGCTGGAGCTCCCTGTTCCTGCCGAGACAGGAACTGGTTGGCTGCCTCCCTGAATCTGCTACCGTGTCGATCAGCATACCCAGGTACTTCATCCTCTGCTTGTGCTCGAGATCGGACTTTTCGAAGTTCAGAACGATCCCCAGATCGCGACAGAACTCGAGCAGTCGATCCCTGTCCTGTAGTAACTGCGAGCGGTAGCTCGCCAGGACTAACCAATCGTCGAGATACCCCATCAGACATATCCCGTGCGAATGGCCCCAAGCAGACAGCAGAGTGAACACTTGCGTGAACACCTGTGGGGCGGTTGAGAGACCGAAGCAACGTGGCCTGAGCTGGTACACCGTCCCGTCGAGGATGAAGCGGAGGTACTTTCCGAAGGACTGATGAATGGGTATTTGTAGATACGCATCCTTCAAGTCCACTGAAAGCATGAAATCGTTCTCCCTGATAGAGTCGAGCACTGAGCGTGCCGTCTCCATCGTGAACCGGGTCTGGCGAACCAACCGGTTCGGGGGAGAGAGATCTATCACTGGGCGCCAGCCTGTCGTAGACTTTTCCACCAGGAAGAGTCGGCTGTAAAGCCCGGTGACTGATCCGTACCGATTTCTACAGTTCTCTTGCTCAGCATGGTCTTGATCTCCTGTCTCAATGCTACGTCCTTCGATGCCCCTGGAACGTTACGCCTGCTGTTGGACCGGGTCCCAATGGCTGGCCAGGCACCCCCCACTTCCGGCAGCAGGTGAGGGGGAACGCCGTCCTTCCACTGTGAACGTCGTCTGGTTGGGGCTGATCGAGACCTGACAGGAGAGAGACGATACCGCTCCGACTCATTGCAGTCCTCGTCGAGGTCGAAACCTCAGGAGGACCGAAGGGATATATAAATAACGATGTCCGAAGACACGTAGAAAGAAACGCCTCTGTCGCAGTAGAGGAGGTGAAGGAGCTTGTTCGACCGTCCAGAACCGAGAGAGCCTTCTTGTCCGGAGACGAGAGACTACCTGGCTCAACCCAGTCGGCAAGCTCCGATCGCGGCAGACCCACCGTCGATTTGGATTCCCTCTCGGGCCCCAAAACGACTCGAGCCGAGACGTGGCTCTGCTGGTGGGAGCGGCGATCCTTCCCCGAGGTCATTGAGCTGACGAATCAGCGCCGTAACTCGGCAAAGTTCCTCTGGATCTCGGAAGTCACAGCATCTTGCAGATGGGACCGTTAAGCCCTTCGAACAAGAGCATATTCCGAGAACCTTCCTCCTAAGGAAGGGGGAACAGCGACAGCCCTCTCGGTCTTCCCCATCCACTTGCGCATACGTCCTGGCCGGTGTCCAAGAACCGTGCCTGGTACGTAGGGCGCTGTGGTGGGATCATGAGGGGCGCACCCCTCACGATCACTCCTCAATACCTCGCTCCTCCCGGTGTAACCCGAGGAGGTTGAAGGTACGGAGAGGCAGACCTGACGCTCCCTCTTTGCTCGCTGGCATAACCAGCAGGCTTTGAGGGCTGCAGGCGCTCGTCAACCCGCGGTGGCGATCGAGCTGCAGGCCTGGTCGAACCGTCTCGCTGTGGAGAACGGCTGGACTGAGCACAGCGGCCCCGATCTCGAGTGTCAGAAGAGCTGGTGCTGGTTGCCGACCCGTACCCGTCGCTTTTCTTGTGAGAGCGACGGTCAGGCGACCTGCAGGCTCCACTGTCGCAGTGAGACCGGTGCTTGTCCTCACGGCACGTCACGTCGCTGGTTCCAAGCCGTGGCTGGCACCGGCGAACGGGAGGAGGACCTCTTCCCAGCCTCAGCCCGTGGTCGGTCGTGGACCGTCACGTCCGGGTAGCCAGCTGTTCACCGCGAGAGTGAGAGCTGGTCTGGTGAGAGTCGCATGAGCGGCTGTCACCAGTCTTCCGCCCCGTGCCCGTGAACCTGACGCTGAGCGGACTCAGAGGTCTGGTTCCTGGCTGCACGGTCGCTGGTAGGCGACCGTACACTCGGTACCTCCCGCGAACGAGAGGCCGAGACGGACCCTGATGCAGTGGCAGAACCACTGACACCAGGCGCAGGGAAGTACCCGGGTGTTAGCCGGTACCCCTCTGGTCCCCGTAGTCTTCTTCCTTGCGGAAGAAGAGACGGGCCCCGCTCCCTAAGGCCCGGAAGGAGCAGGAGGACAGCAGAAGGAACCCTCCCGTCCCACCGAGGTGAGGACGGGTCCCGAGAAAAGCTCCCGAGGAAGCTTCTTAGGAGGGAGGAGGCGACCTTCTTCTTCCTCGGCTGTAAAGCCTTAGAAGTCGAAGGGGAAGAGGCGGCGGCCGACGACGATGAAGAAGATGAAGACGACGACTACGACACCTCCTTCCTCCTTCTTCTTCGTCAGCTTCCTCAGGACAGACGTAAGATCTGCTATCCAGGGCGGAGCCGGGGCTGCTGTAGCCGAAGCCACAGGGCCCTCGGACGCACCTGTACAGACAGACCAAAGTCTGGGGTAGTACCACCGACGAACAGGGACGACATCAGCAGGTATGGGCATCTCAGGAACAGCAGGCACGGCCAGCACAGCATCGGTAGGGACAGCCAGCGCAGCAACGGCAGGAACAGCCAGCGCAGCAACGGCAGGGACAGCCAGCGCAGCAACTGCATGGACAGTCAGCCCAGAATCGGCAGGTACGGCAGGCAGCACCGGAAACACAGGAAGTGGAGCAGCAGCCAGCAACATCCTGGTACCGGCGGCAGGTCCAGGGGCGAGCTCTAGGGCAGCGGAAGTGTGGTCGCTGCAGCGCGGCAACCACGAGCGGCGGCGGCACGCCCCCCTCTCGGTACGGCGAACGGCACTTCACAGCGGCTGTAGGCAAGACTGTTACCACGTGAGGCGAGTAAACCAGGTGAGGAGGGGCGCGTCACCTGGTTGCGTGGTCACCACTCCATGGGTGACCGCAGTAGGCCCAGACATAGAACCGCAGCCCCTGGACACCAGCAACGCCCTGCAATTGGAAGGACGCCCATACCTCACCAAGGTCCACGCTCGTGGCAGTAGCACCTGCGGGGAAATAATAGTAGTACGATTTAATGGGGGGGAAATCCCCTCGTGCGGGGGTTTGATCCCTCCCGAACGAGTGGAAGACCCCTAATACAATTGTACATCGGGCACCGAGCGCCCTCCCCCGCGCTCGACGGATCGGGCGAGGAGAAGAACGCCGATAACCTCCCCCCCCCCAAGGGGAAGAGCCATCTGTGGGAACTGAGCGTGGGGGGGTCTCGTTCCCCACCCCCGCACAGTACCCATGTACCCAACAACAATATAAGAGCCCTAGAGCAATCGTGCCATCGGCACGAATACAAGGCATAAGGATCAATTCCCTGACTGAGCGGAAACTTGAACCAAATAATATTGATGCAATCAATAATAAGGAAACAAAATGAAAATGCATCTTGCAAAACGATTCACTTCACAATGAATAAGGGCTCGGATCGAGCGCAGTTTGCGCCCTCGGTACCGAGCGCAAGGGTGAAAGGTTTCATTCCTTACCTTTATGGGATCAAGGTTTCTGGAAACCTTGATCCATAAAGAATTGATGCAATCAACCAATATATGAAAATGAAAAGATCTACTGCGCTTGCGATTTCACTTCATACAAATAAAAAGGGAAGGATCAATTCCCGTGAATAGCGGAACATTGATCCCAGTCAACAATGCAATCTCAATAAGAAAAAATGAAAATGAAAAAGAACTGCACTGCGATTTCACTTCATTCAAAATAAAAAGGGGGAAGGATCAATCTCCGGGTAAGCTCGGAACCTGATCCAAAATGAGTATTGCTACAATAAAAAAATAATATATGAAAATGAAAAAGAATACTGTACTTGCGATTCCACTTTCATACTGAATAAGTTTCCGTGCCGAGCGCATTCGTTCGGCAACGGGCATACAGGTCAAAAAAATATAAATGAAAAGAGCACTTACTTACGATTTTCATCTACACATTTCCAACCCAATATACGCTCGGAGCGAGCGCGCCCTCCCTCGGCACCGAGCATACACAATACGAGGATCATTCTGGGAAAATGAATTCCCACAATTACGCCCTTCAGTCCCCGGCGGACTCGGGTAATCGGAGGGCGTTGTGAAACCAAGATCCTTTAATTCACAATTGAATTCAATGAAATGATTGTACTTACAATTCAGTTTCACTAGATACATAGAAAAAGAAAACACAATCATGCGAAAGCAAACGACGATGAAGCGGGCAGAGAGCGATGATACACGTCCACACGCCAGCAGGCCGAAAGCAAAAGTGATTTGTTTACCTCCCAGTCGCGCGCGCGCGCCTGTCGGACAAGCAGTTAACTACCGAACCCCTTGTTCGAAAGCTTACGACCTATCCAGCTGCTGCTAGTACCTTCCTATTGTAAAAGGACCAAAGGTTTGTATGCCGTGTCGGAACAAAGGTTAATTAGGATGGTTAAGGTTTAGATATACTGGATAGTATATCACCATATTTGGCATTCAGATGTTCTCTTTCTTTATAACATACTTTTAGACGTGCACAAATTTCAAAGAGAAATATTACAGCCTGTTTACAAAGTTGGTTAACACCATAATAAGTGATTTACTCTAAACATAATGGTCAGAAGAGCATAAGCAGAGTGAGGGGTCAGGGGTGCTGTAGGCCTAGTAAGCATTTTAGAGGAAGTATGACTTACTCAAACTTACCTTTACCTACCCTACCTCAGGACACCATGCCCTAACCTTGTCGGGGAGATTCGGGGGATGATAGAGAGTGACCTAGCCAAACCTTAGCTTCCTAACCCGGTTGGGGTGCCATACCCTAACCTGGCCAAGAACTCCAATTCTGTGCAGAGGTAGCCTAGTGCTTGAGTCTGCTCCCATTGTCCTGCAAACTACAAGAGCAGTAAAAGTTTGTTCCCGTCCAAACTCCAATTCCATATGACCAACACGTTTTCATGATTTCACAGTTTGGCACTAGACCCTGGGTGGTCAAGCGTATTTCGCCGTGTTTAGTACTAGCCCCTGGGGGAGCATCTGTCCCAAGGAAGTTCAACACGGCAAAAAAGAAGGCTTGTCCAACACGTTGACGTCCACAGAACTTCTAGGCTGAGTAAAAAGAAATAAAGCACAGGCTACAATGAAAAAAAATAAACCAGCTTGGAAAAGGAGAGCGAAGCGAAACTCCGGTCTCCAAGGTGGTAAAAGAAAGACTGGCATATCACAGGGTTCCGAGCTTGGTTGAAGACTAAACATCCACCGCATATATGCAGAAGTTGCCAGATGTCACAGACTCCTTTTTTTTTTTTTTTTTTTCTACAATCTTTTATTGTTTTTACCGGTTTCCAGCTAGCGCTAGAAATTTATCCTATTGTTAAAACGGAAGGTGTGTTCCACATATGAACAATGGTTTTTCTGGCACATTTTCACTGGCTTTTAATGAATCTTCTTGTGGAATTGGAGTTCAGACCAGAAACTAACATTATCCACTAGAGCTTCTCCTATAATGGACACCTCCCCCATCCCTCCAAGCCAGGGATTCTCCCATATTATGACATTTGTCCCGTGTCCCATTTCGACCCTCTCCGGGACAGCTTTTGTCGTATTTTCAATATTTGAAAAAAATTACAATATACTAGTGAAATTTTACAAAATACAGGGTAAAGGTGGCCACCCAAAATTGGCAACAGTGCAGTGGGCCAAGTGAGAACTAACAAATCTGTCTTGGTATTTGATTTTTCAAACATAAGGCAGCATGTACGACAAAAAGTGCAACTAAAAAAAAGTGAAGCGAGAATGTACTTTTAGACCAGTGGCAAAATAACATTTAAAGCAATGGCTCATCCCCCAAAACAACAACAAAAGCGGAGCATACTGCAAAATATCTTAGAAAAATTTTAGAATTAGTACACACAGTGAACTGAGTGATGTGCGACAGCACAGATCAGCAGCAGCACAAATCAAATAAACAAGCAGCTTCAGCTGGAGCAGTGTTAGGAATAAGATCATTATTCCTATAGCAAAAAATTCTACAGAGGCAGAAAAGGTGTGACACACATACACACATATACCTATATATAGGGTAGAATATCACGACAGGCCAACCCTCATCACGGTGGACGGGTCTTATTCACTCGATATTTAATTGGTGAAACATGAATACAATTGCAACTCTAAGCATACCATTTAAAAGACTGAAGTTTCGTCAACATATTGTGATATATGAAAGCCCCATACGAACTAAAATAAGCATGTGAGCTCTTCGTAAAATATGTTTTCAAGGCAGTTTTGAAATCCAATATGGCGGCTACGTTTTGCATGGACGGTTCTCATCAGTGGCAGCCACCATCTTTCCCCAGCCTTCCCAGCACTCATTTGAACAATGTTAGCGTATGTATGTAACGTTTATTGATCTTACTCAAGATTGCAGTTGTAATCAGCACAATAAAACATCATTTTGTTGCCTATATTAGTGAAAGTATGAAACTTGTTATTCCCGGGGTTATGGTTTGAACTGAATTCATTCTTACCTTGTAATCGGCGGTTTTTATCCTTACTGCCATCACAACTGAAACTCCACAGTGCTTATTTGATTGTTATTATACACATTTTGGTCTCAGTTCACTCCACATTGCACTTTAAACCCGTTGCTGTTCCTGGTTTCTAAGCGCGCGCGCCATAAACACAATTACGAACAGCAGACGACGACAGACGACGAAACCGCAAAGTTTTATTCCCTAAACTGTTTACTTTACTCGTTATTTAGTTTAAATTTACTTTATTTAAAAATTTTGATTTAATTCATGTATATTATCCCTTTTTTACAACCAAATTACCCCGAAAAATTACAGATATTTCTAAAGTAGATAAAATCAAATGTTTCTAACGTTTTCGTACATCTGGCTGCCGGAAAACCATAGAGGAACGAATACGGAAAAGTGCAGAGGAAACGACTACGTTTTTTTTTTTTTGCTTTTTTGTTTTTGCTAGCACTTTTCATTGATTACAGTCTTTATTAGTATTTTGAATTTCTTTAATAATCGTATGCCAGAAATAAATGTAACCTTTAATGTTTGCATGCTTTAATGTTTGCATGCTAAGAATGGCAAAATCATCGTTGCCACATTAGTGGAGGCTTCACACATACGCCGTTCCATTATTATAAACTGTTTCCATGAATTCTAGTTGTCATAGTAATGCAATAATGATAAAATTGCTTTAATATTTATGTATATATACTTCCAATACATAGCCTAATTTCACCAATTTCAACGTTTTTGTGTGTAGTCCTTATCCCAGTTTGGAGGGTCAACACATACCGAATGGCAACGAGAGAGAGAGAGAGAGAGAGAGATAGAGAGAGAGACGAGAGAGAGAGAGAGAGAGAGGAAAGGAAGGCGGAGAACGAGAAGAAAAGGGATGGCGGTGGAGGGGGGGGGGGGGGGGGTGGGGTGGGGAGAGGGTAGGTGGAGCTTTATACACGTGTTCGTATCCATTTCTGCATAATGGAGTTTTTGTCTCTTGGTACAAGGACAAGTGTCGTTATTCTTTACGATTAGTGATTCACGAAACCCTTATAAATTACGGCACTGGGTGTAATGCACTATAGCAAATCTCGTTCTGTTACGAGTGTTCGTTACAGAAATAGGTATTGCCCAAAAACGTGCTTGCACTGTCTCTGAAACCCATAGTTGACATGCTGCTTAGTTGTCAATCAAGTTTTTTATAACCAAGTATTTTTTTACAAGCTAGCTATTGAATAAATTTGTATTTTTCTCAGTCAAAACATATGCCCCTCAATACTAACTTTCTCTTTTAACGACTTTCTGGTCATTGCAAATTAGGCCCCATAATTTCTTATGGTGCGAAAACAGACAGAGGCCCATGGACCGAAAACGATTGCGTCACACTACGGCGATAATCCAGCAGTAAAACATCTTCATATATCCAAAAAGTAAATAATAAAGATATATATGCGCATTACGATTATAACAATTACATGTATAGCTGATAACAATCTGCATGAATAACTGGTAAACTGTTCTGCAATGACAGTTGAGTATAGCAATTATTTACAATAGGTACGAAAGTCAAGATGTCGTGACGTCATAATACAGAACTTAAAAGAACGTTCTAATTCAGAAAAATAATTACTTAAATTTGAGTCAGAGTCGAGTTACTTTTTCAATAACGAATATTTTCAAATTAATCATCATAAATATGTAAAATATTGATGTTTTACTACTTATTTAAAAATTAGCTAAGAGCACGCTTCTCGTCATCTTCTACCAAAACAGCTGTTTACTCCTGGCTTGTTGTTGGTGAGAAATCGTGTTTCGATTGTTGTGATAAAAGTGCTCCAGCGTCTGTGGGTACAAGTGGTGTACGGATTTATCACAGGAAATGGAAAGTTTGTTGACACAAGCGACTCCGTAAACATCGAGATGGCGTCAATCTTCGAAACATTTTTAGTTGTAAGTAAAAATTTCTAAAGCGTTTTGGTGAGATTTCCACTGCCGTGGGCGCCATTTTCAGTACCCTCTGTTTAAATCTTAAAATTTGGCCTTAATTTCTAACTTTGGAGAAAATACTTACTTCGAAAGGAGAGTAGAGGTCTTTAGCTCCGTTTCTCACCAACAACAAGTCGCAACTGATGCCCATCTCCGGTGTCAGGACGCGTTATAATGTACTTTTTCGGAGGGTGGCAAGCGTTCCATTGTAGGTGGCCTGTTTGGCCTGCTGTGATGTTTTACCCTATATTGTTCTACTACCTCTCCAATTTAGGTGTCCCTTATTTCAATTTTCAAAATTCAGTCACCCTGCTCGAAGCATAAGCAGACAGAAAATCAGCCATTCGGCTGTGGTTCAGTCACTTACAAAGAAGTTCAGGCAAACATCAGCTGTGTTCCCCCATCCCCTGCAGCAGCTGTAACTAGCCTAGTGTCACGACACTAATCACTAGGGTATCCCAGCGACCAGATAGTTGATCACAGGAAAAAACTGCACATCTTACTACTATACCTAAGTCTAACATCTTGCAAGTACAATACAGAGAGAACGTCCAAAAATTTATGGGGCAACTTAAAAACAATGGTAATCCTACAGTTCAGAGGTCCAACATCACTGCTCCCTTGTGCGTGTTAAAGTTTTCTTTCCTACTTTCAAATCCTTCTTTTGACAGATCAGCGAACTGAAGCCAAGCCACTTTTTGACATGAAAAAAATTACAAGCAGTTAGCTAATCTGCTTACAGAAGATGATTTACCTATGTTTTATTAAATGTTTAAATCTTAATCGCTAATACCTAAATCTGCGTCGAGTATTTCTTTGGAAATTACAGTTTCCTAAAGCATTCGGGTTGCTTATTAAGAATTTACCGTTATTTTTGGGCGGTCAACTGCAATTAACCCCCAGGGGCCAGTACTACCTAAACACAGCGAAATACATTGGACGCCCTAATCCCTAGTGGATCTCGTAGTCGCGGTTACAGTCCTTGCAGAGTTCTTTAGAAATACTTAAATGTTTTATGGGCTCATGTCCACTAAGACATGTTTTTGTTTTTACCTATTTTCCCCCCTTTAGGTAGGTAGTATTCCCTGTTTTTTTTTTTTTCTACAATCTCTGCTTCTGTAAGTAGATAAACTGCTCGTATTTTATTACTTAACGTAATGCAGTGAATTTGGACCCCTACACTGTAGGATCACCCAAATTTCTCCTACTCTAAGGTTAGCAATAGCCTAAGATGGTCCATGGCTTAACACTCCATGGAGTCCTTCTTGGTTCAACTTGACTAAGTTTGTATGCCCACTAAAACCATTTCTGACTCCCAGGACCTGGCCTCATCCTTCGTCAGGGTATCATACCCTCGCTCCTTAGCCTAACGTAAGCGTATTGGCCCTAGTCTAGGGTACAGCTTACCTGTCGATAAGCTTCCTTCCACGGTGGAGCTCGCCCTCTCGCATTCTTATAGAGCCTCTTGTGCATCATCCTCTTCTCCAACAAATTCTTAGGGCTAGACTCCATGACAGTGAAGGCAGTTGCTAAATAAACAAACAATATTTACAGTGCGATTCGAGCTTATCTCTTCTTCCTTCGTCTGAGTCTTTCGAAGCTAGCTCATTTCCACTAGCGTACAAACGGGTCGTTTAAAATATTCTTGAAAACAGAGGGAAATACCATTGACGTTAATCTTATTTCTTATGGAAAATATTTTAAATGCTCAAATATACGTAATTCACTTTCTCTTTGGAAAAACTTAATTGTGACTGGTTTAAGTGATTTCTGATCGAGAACGATAGCAATCTGTTTGCTAGCTCTTATGTACGATAGATTCCGCAAAAACCCCGATAGCTTCATGCGCTTATATTTCCATGAAAGATTTGGTTGACGAGTGCCTCATTTTAAATAAAACTGAGGTTATGAAATATTGGGACTTTATAGCTGGACCCGATATCTTTATGCCTAACTCTCTCATATTTTTGGAAACGTGGATATGTTGGCACATGACTCTAACTTTACGATCATTTGTCATTTTATTTGTCGGTATGCTTTGCTTTCTGCTTTAGGAGTAAAGCTGATGCGGTCTTTTCCTCTTAATGTATCCCTTATGTGAATTTAAAGTTCTATTTCAGGATGGGTACAACAACAGTTTCTCTTGTTTTCTGTTTCTTTTGGGAAACTTTCAATGTGTTCCTTTTTATTCTGTTAAAGAAAAACTTTTCATAGACCTGTAGTTATACATGATTTCCCTCACTTCACGTTTACATATCTCTCTCTCTCTCTCTCTCTCTCTCTCTCTCTCTCTCTCTCTCTCTCTCTCTCTCTCTATATATACTATATATATATATATATATATATAATATATTATATATACTATATATCTATATATATATATATATATATATATATATATATATATATATATCTATATATATATATATATATATATATATTATATATATATTCATACAAATATACACATTTATATATATGTGTTTGTATGTGTAAACACACACACACACACACACACACACACACACACCACACACACATATATATATATATATATATATATATATATATATATATATATATATATATATCGACACTGGTGAGCATACATGTTAACAAATGTAACTAAACGAGTAAACTTTGCTAACTCAGCGCGTAATTTTGCCTAAATTAGGGATGGGCTGATCGTCACCTTGGCACCGTTTCGAGCAGGTGTTACACTCTTATTAGGAATGTCCCAGTTCAAACAATGACAAGCAAGTTTCGAATCCTCAGTGAGGTGAAAACGCAGGTTCTCATTCGCAGAATAAAAAATAAAATGGACTTTGCAGTTTTATTATTTACGTTCTTTTCTCTGTAGACAGTCATGGGCCCATCAACTGTAAGGTCTAGGTCCCGCGGTTGCCCGATAGGAGGATGGATTTTTCCCTCATCAAGCAAATGACTGAAATGATCCTTGGATTGCTTAAAAAATATCCTAGCAATGAGATCAAGAGAGAAGGCGAAGACAGGTATCGTAGATTTGATAACTTCCCTTCGATTCCTATCACGAGGGGACATAAATGATAACATGATAACAATATATATTATAAGAAATGTTACAAATATAGACGAGGCCAATTTTAAAGCTTACTTAAGACGTAGACGAGAATTTTACTTATATAAAGTTCCATACAAGCTGTTTCAACTAATCTTTGCAGCAGTTATTTGACATGTGGCTTATGTGACAATGCCTTGAGGCAACTGTAGCTTCATGGCGACCAATATTCTCTCTGATAATACATATATATACAAATATGCAAGCAATGAATCCCAATTGATCCAGACCTTGACAACCCGCTTTACATATTTAAAGTCTGGACTTTCTATAGTTACGATATCTGAAGAACTGAAAAGGTTTCAACGCATTCCACTTACTTCATTCTCTTTCAAGTCGTTTATGTAATTCCTTAGTCTTATTTCACAGTCACTGAACCAGTGTGATATGGTGCGCCTATACTCTCTTACAAACCTCAAATTATGAAAATCAAACCAACTTGTACCTGTACGGACCCCTTCCGGAATATGAGATATAGGCATGATGCCAAGCAGCTCTGGGACCTATGAGGTCATTCGGCGGCAATAGGAAATTGAGAGTACAGGTTCTAAATGTGTAACAGGAGGAAAACGTCACAGTTACACTACGAAACAATTTTTAGGAGAGGGTGGATAGTAAGATGGAACAGGGAGGATATGAGTTTAGGTACAGTGAAAGGAATGAAAAGGGTCGCAGCTAGGGCCCAAAGGGACGCTGCAAAGAACCTTAAGTATTGCCTGCAGAACAGAGCGTGAGGTACACTTATGGCACTACCCTATACGGGGAGGAATCCTTTGGAAACCACACGCACTTAGGCAGCTGTCTGGGGAAAAATTTGAAGAGTTGAAGACACAATACCCATTTTGGCAGTAGCCTGAGTAAAATCTCAAGATATCTGAGTAAAGACACGGTCTTTACCTCTGGGATAAATCTCAGAAGTAAACACTGTCTACACCTAACCAATTGCATGGATAAATGTCAGGGGTGAAGACATTGTAGTCATTTAAAAAGTTGTCTGAGATAATCTCAGACAAAGTTAGTGACACTGTGGTCATAGACAATTGAAATGAACAAAATCTCAGGATAAAAATTGCCCACTAAGGGAGCTGCCCAACTTCCCAGGTCAGTGCCCTAGATCAAATCTCAGAGGCAATAAAAGAAATACTTCGAACATTAATATAACATTTTATTTACACATAAAGCTACCTTAAGTGAGAAAATGACACAATAAAGAACAGAATCATAGTAACTTACACAGTAACTTACATTGTACTTTCAGCAGACGCATCGTCTATGGAATGTAAATAAAAAGAAGCTATTATAATCAAAGTTATTTAGAATACCTTAGCGACATCAACAGTATATAATCATCAACTTTTACATTCCTTATGTTACCACGCTCGGCGATATAGTTTAAATAATTCGAATCCCTTAAAAACCTAAAATAGCATTATCACTCATTACAATACATACACAACTTACAACGAAAAGACATTATAAACTCTATGAATACTTAAAAAAGTATAGACAATAAATGTGATGCACCAAAATAATGAATATGAGTAAACTTTATATTTGTGTTAGAAGTTCCTACTCTTGTTTTCATGCGGTATATGATTAATTTGTGGCAATATATATTCTTTTCAAAATATGGAGCTAAGGAAACATGATTAGTCCTTAGCCAAGATCATGATAACACGGAGTTATTTACTACAAAGAAAAATAAGGAAACTTCATTATACAGGTATGCTTTTTATACAGGTATGCGGGAACAAACAGCACTTTTTAAATAAATGAGGCGAATGCTTGAAAAACTGTAAAGTATTTCTAAATTTTCACAGACATACATTAATTCTAAAATGTACAAAAATGATGTCTGCAGGGTAATGAACAATGGAAAATTAGAGAGAAAATGTTACAAATGCCTGTTAACACCAGACAATCTTTAAAACGAAAAGTACAAGAAAATCCATGATACAAAATGAAGGCAAAACAAAACAAATGAATAAGGGCACAGACAAGATGAAAGCAAGAGTAAATTCTGTACAAACAATAATTGTGCATAGCGTTAATGGTTATACCGTCCTTTATGGATATAACGCAGTGGTTCTCAACCAGGGGGGAATTCCCCCCTAGGAGGAAATTTCAGTTTCAAGGGGGGAGGGGGGGGAATTGTGACCAAGGATTTTTAGTATCATAGGCCTATTATTTGGAATGCACCATTTGAAGGAGACAATTTTGGAAAAGGGGGAGAGGGGTGGAATGACATTATTGACGAATAACGGAAGGGTGCATGCGCCAAAATGGTTAAGAACCACTGGTATAAAGGGTACATGGGTCGATTATGAAAAAGGAGCAGGAGCTTTTTGGAGATTTTGTCTGAGTGGGCTTCTGATCTACTCTCAAGCTCCTCCAGTGTTCCAACGAGATTCTCAGAACCACTCACCGTCCCCCAAAATAAGTCAAAACAGATTAGGCTATACTACATATGGGACGCCACGTTCTATAATCACTTAAGACGGATAGAACAGAATCAGTTGGCCAACTGTCAAACTGATTCACCAGAGAGGAACGACCGACAATAATCGACAATGAAAAGGGAAAGAGTGACCAGACTTCTCTTCTGTGCCTAGACTTGTATAAAAGACGTTGATGGCTATATGCCATTGCCTCCATAGATGGTCCTGGTGGCATAGGTGACAGAGGACTTCAATATTATGTGGTTACCAATGTAAGTACTGATCAGACTCGTTGTTTAACTTCACAGAACGTGAAAGGCGTCTAAAAGAAAGTGAGAGCTGGCCAGGTGAGTTAAAATTCACAAACCGAAAAGTTAGAATTTTATAAGCACATCCTTGACTTTCACGTACATGTGACGGATGAGAGCGATTGGATTTTACATCTATTCTGATAAGGAAAATTAAAAAACTGAGGGTCACACATATTTCAACAGTGAGGGTCACACTTGGAAACCAGCAACAGAACTTAGTGATGCAGAAGTAGCAATGGGTCAATATAACAATGTCCCAGTAACTAGTCTTGGTAGCGACTAGCCCAGCTCCTTTTTCTCGAAGTTACATTTAAATAGGAACAAAATCAGGGGGGAAGTTAATGAAGAACGAATTACGTAGATTTCTCGTCAAATAACGGAGGCGACTGAAATCATGGTTGCAGTGGAAATGAAGATTGGTTATTTTGTTTTGTAAAAGATTTCTTTGCGTTAGTTGCGTGTTTTTTTATTTGTTTTTTTCCAGACAAAACAAAACTTGATGACATTATTAAAATTATACACAAAGTTGTGTTTAAAATTACATTTCATCATCTGCGTATACCTACATAAATCTGATTACGCTTATACAAAGCTTCCGGTTTCAGCCGTCCGATGTCAAAATAAATATTTACAGGAAAAAAAAAAAGTTGCGATGACGTCATCGACAGACGAGGAAAGCTGAACCCTCAACGAAGGCACTAATTTTTTTTTTTTTATTTTTTTTTTTTCCAGGGACCAAACTCGATCCGATTTCGAAAACAGATTCTTGGGCGCCCCCACTGAACGTAAAACGCTTAACCTACAATTAAATTAAGACAAGTAAATCTCAGGTCATAGTGCTGCGTAAAGTTTTGCTTCTCGTATCATTACCTTTGTCACAGCCATTGCCCAGATCTTTGAGACAGTTTTGGATGTCATCAGACAACTTGAAGACTTATTGTGTTTACAATTTTTTTTTTCTGTATTCTACTTCTTAGCGTCAAGGCTGTCTTAGTTCGTTGAAAAACTATTTGATCAACATAAGTATCGTTTTCTGATTGTCAGGTTGCAATTAAATATTACTTTTCCAATTTCCACTCACTCCAATGGTGATCGTGACATTGTGCTCATTATACAAGATATGTTATCAAAATGAATGGCTCTTTTAGCTAGTTCCACACGAACACCGACTCGAAAAAGAATTATATGTTTTAGCCTAAATCTTATTCTGATGACACCTTCATCGGATAATAATTTTTTTTTTTACAATACAGCAATGCTCCATTTCCTTCTCCTTCCGAAAAGGCTGAAAGCTTCATGCATCGTCTATCGCGGAACCTTATCGTT